>NC_088407.1:56456924-56809424 GCF_034236695.1 Oncorhynchus nerka
TAAACCTTTTAAATTCACCATGTCTAATAACAACTCTGCAGCTGTGGCTACACACTGAACAGATGAGACACTGGCACTGCAGTGTCCCAGTCTTACCTTGTGTTCATCCAGAGGGTTACGGTCAGGACAGTGCTCCTTCATGCTCATTTCAATGCCCTCCACATCTCTCAGGAGCTCCAGGTTTCGAATTTTTGCCTGTTTCTCTCTCTCACAGATTTCCTTGAGATAACCACGGAGTGTGGCACACTTTATCTGAGGACTTAAGGCAATAAAGAGATGTATTTATTTAAGGACACTCATGCAAATAAAAGCCAGATGTGCAGTACTATTCCTCCACACATTATTCTAAAGAAATGGTTACTACGGCAGTGTTTCCCCTATATTAATTTAGCTGCGGCACGCTGACACTCTCCCCCCGATTATAATATTATTATTTTTAAGATGGAATGTGCCACTATTTTAAGAGGGAAAAGTGCCACTATCTGCCACCGCCACCGCAGCCGTTGCTATTGTTTTTTCTTACAATGCAGACGTCGCCCGGCGTGACAAAAACATTTGCAGTACATAATCTGCTGTTCTATCGAGCATACAATGATGTCTTAGGGGGAAAAAACAGTGCTCTTTGTTTGCAGTAACTTCTTTGTTGTTGTAATTTCACAAATGGACGTGGCGGTTTCACCATTAAGGACTCCAGCTTTAAATATTTCTGCCAAGACATGCCTTTAAGATCAGAGTGACAAGTTACAATGTACAGTATATTTGTGGCATTTGATGCATTCAGAGTATTTTGGGGGTTTTCAATTAGGTAAATGCAGATGAGCAACCCCATGCTTCAGCCCTTTTATTTAAATTTGCCCTCTAGTCTCCTTTTCCCCTCTTATCACCTAGCACCACTATTTTTATTTTTATTTTACCTTTATTTAACTAGGCAAGTCAGTTAAGAACAAATTCTTATTTTCAATGGCGGCCTAGGAACGAACAGTGGGTTAACGGCCTTGTTCAGGGGCAGAACGACACCTTGTCAGCTCTGGGATTCGATCTTGCAACCTTTCGGTTACTAGTCCAACGCTCTAACCACTAGGCTACCTGCCGCCCCGATGCGGCATCAATTGGGCTACAGGTTATAATGTTTTTAAAAGGGAAAATTATATTTCAGATGGTGTCAACATACTTACATTGTCATTCATTTTGGAGTAGAATGTCCTTTAAAAAAAAGTCACCAGTCGTTCCACCCCCCAAAAATATTCCCCCGCTACCTTTGCCACTGCTGCTGAAAAATATCCTAGGGGAAACACTGTACTATGAGTAGGCCTATCTCTAGGTTCTGTTTTCACTAGCATTCCTCATTAGTAGCTGAACAGTTTAGAACTTCAGTATACAGTGAAAAAAAAAAAAAAAAAAAAAAACGTTGCATTGTTTAGGCCTAATTCATACCCGAGTGACTACCAGTGAAATAACTAGCATACTAGTATAGCCTAATAACAGTGGTACTACTAGTCTAACTGTCTGTACTTACATAACCACTACAATGTCATGCCTACACAGGTTATTGCTCATCGTTCTACTGGAATAAACCGGGTGCTGTGCCCATATAAAGGAAATACAACAATTTGGGATGAAAAATAATAACTGGATAGCTAATGAGTGAACTGTTATTATGATTAAGGGTTTGATAAACAATGCACATAAAGCTAAACTGCTAGCTAACGAGCTACATTGTTAATTGTTGGGACCCACTTACCCTCTCTTGTCAGATCTGCAGTAAGCAAACAACTCCCTCTCCAACTCAAGTCTCCTCTTTTCCCTACAGGAATAGATTAAACAGATGTTGGCTACATAGTTTTCCCCCCATCTCATACGAATAAAAACTATTATTGGCAACAAACAAAGACGTGTCCCCCATAACATACTAGCTTCAGCAGCCCCATGAACGCCCACACTACTGGTGTTCTGTGAGAAAGAAAAGGTCCAGATGGTCGTGCACGGAGCTAAACGTACATTAACCGTCAACATTTTCATAGTTAGCTAGCTACAGTAACGTTACAGTAGCTAGCTAATTATTAAACTACTGATTAGTCGCCTGATCTAACGTTGCTGCAGTTCTGGTAAGAATGACATGTTTTACCAGTTCGTATGAAACCGGTATTGCATACACAGTGACATGAGTAACAGTAGCTATTTAACGCTAAACTAGCCCTATCTAGCTAGCTAACGTCGTTAGTTTGCTGTTGGTGTAACCCCCCTACTAAGTTGGTTAGCTAACGTTAGCTAGCATAACGAAAATATGCAATGGTTATTGTTAAACTTATACATTGAAGTTACTTACACGTCTTTTTCAAGACATAGTTGCTTGCTAGCGCGTCAATCCGCTGACCGGTAAAATAGACCAACAGCTAGCTAGTTAGCCGTTGCTAATGGTTAGTTAGCTAGCCACTTTATCCAGTGACACATGGCGTGAAAAGCAGCAGCAGTGTCAGGAGAGTGCACAACTCAAACTCGTGGTGTCAAAGGGGCCTGGCACCAAAAGGAAAACGGGTTAAAATCTTACCTTTCGTGCATGCTTTGTTGAATGGATCCAATTCTTTCATAGTATTGGTCCTCACAGAACGCCATGACAACAACGTTCCTTGTTCTTTGCGCCCCGTTTTGTACAAGCAGCGAAAATGTAGCTACTGAAAAGTGTTTATGCTGGTTGCCATGAGCACCACTTCCCAGAGATCCCCTCTTGTAAACAACAGGAGCGGGAAAGTAGCGAAGTGATGTGATTTGCGCTGGTCTAGAATCAGCTTACAGACTGTACCAATGACTGTATATGAACGGTACACTCATGCAAATGAAAATGCATTTGGAATCTAAATAATTATTGCATACATACAGGGAGAACGGGCAATATTTCCCTATAATCAAATCAAATTGTATTGGTCACATGCGCCGAATACTTACGAGACCCTAACCAACAATGCAGTTTCAAAAAAATCTGGAGAAAAAGAGATAAAAGTAACAAGTAATTAAAGAGCAGCAGTGAAATAACAATAGTGAAACTATATACAGGGGTGTACCGATACAGAGTAAATGTGTGGGGGCACCGATTATTTGAGGTAGTATGTACAGTTGAAGTCGGAAGTTTAGACAAATACATTTAAACTCAGTTATTCACAATTCCTGACATTTAATCCTAGTAAAAAAATCCCTGTTTTAGGTCAGTTAGGATCACCACTTTATTTTAAGAATGTGAAATGTCAGAATAATAGTAGACAGAGTTTATTTCTTTCATCACATTCCCAGTGTGTCAGAAGTTTACATACACTCAATTAGTATTTGGTAGCATTGCCTTTAAAATGTTTAACTTGGGTCAAATGTTTTGAGTAGCCTTCCACAAGCTTCCCACAATAAGTTGGGTGAATTTTGGCCCATTCCTCCTGACAGAGCTGGTGTAACTGAGTCAGGTTTGTAGGCCACCTTGCTCGCACACGCTTTTTCAGTTCTGCCCACAAATGTTCTATAGAATTGAAGTCAGGGCTTTGTGATGGCCACTCCGATACCTTGACTTTGTTGTCCTTAAGCCATTTTGCCACAACTTTGGAAGTATACTTGGAGTCATTGTCCATTTGAAAGACCCATTTGCGACCAAGCTTTAACTTCCTGACTGAAGTCTTGAGATGCTGCTTCGATAAATCCACATAATTTTCCTTCCTGATGCTGCCACCCCCGCGCTTCACGGTTGGGATGGTGTTCTTCGGCTTGCAAGTCTCCCCCTTTTCCTCCAAACATAACAATGGTCATTATGGCCAAACAGTTCCATATTTGTTTCATCAGACCGGAGGACATTTCTCCAAAAGGTATGATCTTTGTCCCCATGTGCAGTTGCAAACCATAGTCTGGCTTTTGTATGGCGGTTTTGGAGCAGTGGCTTCTTCCTTGCTGAGCGGCTTTTCATGTTATGTCAATATAGGACTTGTTTTTACTGTGAATATAGATATTTTTGCACCTGTTTCCTCCAGCATCTTCACAAGGTCCTTTGCTGTTGTTCAGGGATTCATTTGCACTTTTCGCACCAAAGTATGTTCATCTCTAGGAGACAGAACGCGTCTCCTTCCTGAGCGGTATGGCGGCTGCATGGTCCCATGGTGTTTATACTTGCGTACTATTGTTTGTACAGATGAACGTGGTACCTTCAGGCATTTGGAAATTGCTCCCAAGGATGAACCAGACTTGTGGAGGTCTACAATTATTTTTCTGAGGCCTTGGCTGATTTCTTTTGATTTTCCCATGATGTCAAGTAAAGAGGCACTGGGTTTGAAGGTAGGCCTTGAAATACATCTGCAGGTACACCTCCAATTGACTCAAATGATGTCAATTAGCCTATCAGAAGCTTCTAAAGCCATGACATCATTTTCTGGAATTTTCCAAGCTGTTTAAAGGCACAGTGTGAACTTCTGACCCACTGGAATTGTGATACAGTGAATTATAAGTGAAATAATCTGTTTGTAAACAATTGTTGGTAAAATTACTTGTGTCATGCACAAAGTAGATGTCCTAACCGACTTGCCAAAACTATAGTTTGTTAACAAGAAATTTGTGGAGTGGTTGAAAAACTAGTTTTAATGACTCAACATAAGTGTATGTAAACTTCTGATTACTTGTCATCCACAACACGGCCAGGTCTCTGACTTCCTCCCTTAGGCTGTCTCGTTGTTGTCGGTGATCAGGCCTACCACTGTTGTGTCATCGGCAAATTTAATGATGGTGTTGGAGTTGTGCCTGGCCGTGCAGTCGTGAGTGAACAGGGAGTACAGGAGGGGACTGAGCACGCACCACTGAGGGGCCCCTGTGTTGAGGATCAGCGTGGTGGATGTGTTGTTACCTACGCTTTCCACCTAGGGGTCAGGAAGTCCAGGATCCAGTTGCAGAGGGAGGTGTTTATTCCCAGGGTCCTTAGCTTATTGATGAGCTTTGAGGGCACTATGGTATTGAACGCTGAGTTGTAGTCAATGAACAGCTTCTCACATAGGTGTTCCTTTTGTCCAGTTGGGAAAGGGCAGTGTGAAGTGCAATGGAGATCGCATCATCTGTGGATCTGTTGGGGCGGTATGCAAATTGGAGTGGGGTCTAGGGTTTCTGGGATGATGGTGTTGATGTGAGCCATGACCAGCCTTTCAAAGCACTTCATGCCTACAGATGTGAGTACTACGGCTTGGTAGTCATTTAGGCAGGTTACGATAGTGTTATTGGGCACAGGGACTGTGGTGGTCTGCTTAAAACATGTTGGTATTACAGACTCGGACAGGGAGAGGTTGAAAATGTCAGTGAAGACACTTGCCAGTTGGTCAGCGCATGCTCACAGTACACGTCCTGGTAATCCGTCTGGCTGTGAGGGCGTGTGAATGTTGACCTGTTTAAAGGTCTTACTCACATCATCTGTGGAGAGCGTGATCACACAGTCTTCCGGAACAGTTGGTGCTCCCATGCGTGTTTCAGTGTTATTTGCCTCGAAGCGAGCATAAAAAGTAGTTTAGCTAGTCTGGTAGACTCGTGTCACTGGGAAGCTCTCGGCTGTGCTTCCCTTTGTAGTCTGTAATGGTTTGTAGGCCCTGCCACATCCGACGAGCGTCAGAGCAGGTGTAGTATATTTGCACGGTCAAATTCAATTACTACAGTTAATTTTTACATGTTTTGTTTGAGTTGCTTTTGAAACCAAAAGACGAATTAAAAACAGTATTGGTATTGTTGAATTCGATTTTCATAATAGCAAGCTAGGACTGATGGTTTGGTTGGCTAAACTAGCAAGTCTGTTTTGGTTACCACAGCAACTACTGCATATAGTAAACTTGCTAGCTACTTGTTTAGTGGATATTGAATATATTTCCACCGGCAAATGTGTTAAATTATAGCCATAGTATAAAATGAATAATCAACTCCGGGCTCTATGTGTTCTCTGGAAAATAATGCAACTCCGTGGAAGGTCAGTTCCAATCCACTAGCGCGTCGTGGAACACACCTTCCACGTCGTTCATTATTTTCCACAGAACACATAGCCTCTCGTTGATGATCTCTGACCTAATCTAATGCCATTATGACTCGTGTAAAATAATAAATGAGAGAGAGATCGAGGCATTTTTACACGTTTTTTTTACTGCTGATGTAGTGATTTGCATTGGTCAGCAAGATTGGATATTTGGATTGACACATTATGCAAGCCAAGTTTTCTACAATGCATTATTCTACTCATGTTCTTTGCTATCATTTCAGTAATTTTCTGTGATAATCTTCCCTTTTAAATACGAAGTGATGTACAGTGTAGCCTGGCTTGACATAGCAGGCTTTGAGTGGACAGAAGATGCGGCTGTAGACAGAAGATGCAGACAGAGTGGACAGAAGATGCTTGGACAGAAGTGGTCAGAAGATGCTGCTGCTTCAGCAAGCATGGTAAGCCCCATACATCTCTTATCCCGGATCCCAATCGATTTTAGAGAGACTCAAAGAAACTAAAATGACTAGGGAAAGCTTTCTTAGCCGTGGGCTCTTCGGCCTACAGAACGTGCCTCCAAAATTACCAACAGCCTGATGTAGGTTTTTGTTAAAGGTCTGTGTTCTGCTAAATAGCTCAATAGAAGCCAAAACGAATGCATGAGTAATGCACATGTATGCCATTATTACTGAACAGATAAACTGGCTCTGTTCTCTGTCCATGGTCCTGATGCAGCAGGCTTCCTCTTTTCTCCAGTAGCCAGCCACAGCATCCCCACGGATCATGCTTTGCATTTCAGAAGTTCATTGTTGACAGCTCTCTAATGTCATGCCACGTTCTGACTGATGCTACAATAGCGGCACATCGGTTTTGTGTCTCGCTACAGACGCGTCACCCACATCCGAGGTGCTGTTATTGTCAGCCCCTCCAAATGCAGCCCCTAATCAAGCAATTTCCCCAATTCCAGCCACATCAAATTGCTATTTAGCTGTTGAACTGGGGAGTTTTGCTGTCCTTTTCATATGTTAATCACCCCTATTCAACATCTCTCCGTGAGGCTATTTGTTGTGGAATAAATCCCCTTGTTTGCCTCCTGCATGTATAATTGATATTGTTGCTGGGCTCTTTGTTTGTGCTGCACAGAGCTGAAAAGCACTACTTTGGAGGTGATGAAGTGAGTGAGACTCGCAATCACTCTTCTTTCTACTGGGTCCCAGCCGAGGTTGGTGAAAGTGATCAGTCCTCCTATTAGATTTGAATATTACAACACTGTATCATATGATGGGATGCATTAGATGTTTCTGTTCATTTTACAGTTATAGCTATAACTTCCCATCTGCATATGAGCAACCTTGAAACACAATCTGTAGTAGAAGCCCTAATTTTGACAATTACAGTCAGTTAGCATGTACTTGTCGAATACCAACCACAACCTGTCTGGGTTATCCATCATAGCAAATACATTCCAATGTTTCTTTCTTTCTTGACTTATCCCTTCCACTGACACACACATTCAGTCTCCGCTTTACGCAGGTTAACTTTCTTATCTGACTCTTGAACCTTGAGTTACATGGCAGTCTCAAGAGATAACTAAGCCTACATATTCCACTTTTACGGCCCCAGACCCATACCATACATCAAAACATACACTGCCTTCAATCCTATTTCAGTTTTACTAAGAAATTATTCAACATAAAACCATAAATGTCTGTTTTCCCTGGGAGAGTATGTATGGAATATAAACAGCACAATAGGCCTATCCACCAACAGCAGTAGTCATATACATATTGGGGAAAAGCCAGCATGTTATGTTTTATCAGTTGATGCTTAATGGTAAAATGGGGCTTTATTATTTGAGTTATAATATATGCATGGGAAAATAGAAATGTGTCCTTTTCCAATTGTATTCCCATATAGAATTATTGGCCCTTTTCGTCCTCCTCCTCGTCTTGTAGAATAGATACAGTATGTAGGGTAATTGATATGCCTTAACAGAGGTCTTGATTTGCATGAGAATTAACGGCAGTAAATTAAATTGATATTCTGTGCACATCTCAAATGATTCCTTCAGACCTTTGTTTCCCTGCTTGGCAGAGCCCGGGTTCAGCTGCTAACCAGACAGAAACATCTGGGTGGTTAGTAATTTGATAAACAGCTTATAGAAACACTCCCCAAATGATCTTCTCTGAAGACTCAGATTTTTTCTTGTGTCAAACTTGGAACAGTTGGCTAAGGCTTGGCTTTCTGTAATGCACATATTGGGTTTATCTGTTCTGTGGCTTTTGCTCACTCTTTTCACTATCATTTAGATTTTGGATCAGTGTTTGGGGTTAATTCAAACCCCCAGTCAATCTGACGGTGAGAGTTGAGTAAAATATTTTACAGGTTGGCTATTGTGGCCAACATATAAAGGATCTACAACTGCATTTAATATTCATTCAAAACATTGAAGACATTGTGATGAACAATAAATACAAGAAAAAGCTACATATTTTCCTGGTAATAATAGCCATGGAAGGAATAGCATTTAGTACTCAATAGGAATAAACCTCCCATTTCTAATGTGTCTAAGGGTAGGCCATTGTTTGACTGGAGCTCAGATGAGTCCCACTGAAATTGCAAATAAGGTGATTTTTTTCCCCCCACAGAATTTATTCTAGATCAGAATATAAAAGCTGTCAAGTTCTACGTATGGGCTAATTCAATGGTCACTTGTTTCTATAATTGGCTTATGCCATCAGAAAATTAGATTTGACAAGCTTTTATCATTGTTTCAACAATTGGGCACTTGAAGTTGGCATAGCTATATTTTGATTTTCACACAGTCATATTAAAGCTGAAATGTGGCTAGCTAATGATATGAGTTATGTCCGTGTCCACCTTCAACAAATAATAAAACAGAAAATAGGTTTGTTTATTATTGCCAATCATCACATAGGCGTCAAATTCGGTCTATTTGACACAACATGTCATTGTGGATCCAAACAAAGCAGCAACATGTTGATGTGTGTGTGGTATGTACATTTATGTGTGTTTGTTCATGTTCGTGGGTGAGACAGTCAATTATGAGTTTAAGTGCTGTCAAGAGGATAAAAAGGTGCAAAAAAATCCCCTTTTTAATTGTATGGCCAGCAAAGTTAATAAAGTATGGAGTGGGGATCGATGCGACGGAGTTTCTCTGAAAGCTTTTCTTCACGGGTGAAGATTAAGAGGCAATTGGACACAGAGAGTCTCAGAAACGAACGTCAAGATGCTGTATCATCGCTGCCAGTGACTATAATTGTCCTACTAATCCAGAAGACGTCTCCAGTAAGTATTAGTCCTCCCACACATACTCTGAATGGGTGTGGTTTGAAGCTAATTTGAAAATAAAGCATTCTGTAGGATGGCCATCTCATCAGGCTAACTAGGAAGGACAGTGCACGCTAACTAGGAAGGACAGTGCGCGCTAACTAGGAAAGACAGTGCACGCTAACTAGGAAGGACAGTGCATGCTAACTAGGAAGGACAGTGCATACTAACTAGGCAGGACAGTGCATGCTAACTAGGAAAGACAGTGCACGCTAACTAGGAAGGACAGTGCACGCTAACTAGGAAAGACAGTGCACGCTAACTAGGAAGGACAGTGCATGCTAACTAGGAAAGACAGTGCACGCTAACTAGGAAGGACAGTGCACGCTAACTAGGAAGGACAGTGCATGCTAACTAGGAAGGACAGTGCATGCTAACTAGGAAGGACAGTGCATGCTAACTAGGAAGGACAGTGCATGCTAACTAGGAAGACTGACAGTGCATGCATGCAGTAAACTAGGAAGGACAGTGCATGCTAACTAGGAAGAAGTGCATGCTAACTAGGAAGGACAGTGCATGCTAACTGGGAAGGACAGTGCATGCTAACTAGGAAGGACAGTGCATGCTAACTAGGAAGGACAGTGCATGCTAACTAGGAAGGACAGTGCATGCATGCAGTATGCTAACTAGGAAGGACAGTGCATGCTAACTAGTGCATGCTAACTAGGGACAGTGCATGCTAACTAGGAAGGACAGTGCATGCTAACTAGGAAGGACAGTGCATGCTAACTGGGAAGGACAGTGCATGCTAACTAGGAAGGTGCATGCAGTGCATGCATGCTAACTAGGGACAGTGCATGCTAACTAGGCAGGACAGTGCATGCTAACTAGGCAGGACAGTGCATGCTAACTAGGAAGGACAGTGCATGCTAACTAGGAAGGACAGTGCATGCTAACTGGGAAGGACAGTGCATGCTAACTGGGAAGGACAGTGCATGCTAACTAGGAAGGACAGTGCATGCTAACTAGGAAGGACAGTGCATGCTAACTAGGAAGGACAGTGCATGCTAACTAGGAAGAACAGTGCACGCTAACTAGGAAGGACAGTGCATGCTAACTAGGAAGGACAGTGCATGCTAACTAGGCAGGACAGTGCATGCTAACTAGGACAGTGCATGGAAGGACAGTGCATGCTAACTAGGAACAGTGCATGCTAACTAGGAAGGACAGTGCATGCTAACTAGGAAGGACAGTGCACAACTAGGAAGGACAGCATGCTAACTAGGAAGGACAGTGCATGCTAACTAACTGCATGCTAACTAGGAAGGACAGTGCATGCTAACTAGGAAGGACAGTGCATGCTAACTGGGAAGGACAGTGCATGCTAACTAGGAAGGACAGTGCATGCTAACTAGGAACAGTGCATGCTAACTAGGCAGGACAGTGCATGCTAACTAGGCATGCTAACTAGGACAGTGCATGCTAACTGGGAAGGCAGGACAGTGCATGCTAACTAGGACAGTGCATGCAGTGCATGCTAACTGGGAAGGACAGTGCATGCTAACTAGGAAGGACAGTGCATGCTAACTAGGAAGGACAGTGCATGCTAACTAGGAAGGACAGGATGCAGTGCATGCTAACTAGGAACAGTGCACAGTGCATGCTAACTAGGAAGGACAGTGCATGCTAACTAGGCAGGACAGTGCATGCTAACTAGGGGAAGTGACAGTGCATGCAGTAAACTAGGTGCATGCTAACTAGGGACAGTGCATGCTAACTGGGAAGGCATGCTAACTAGGAAGGACAGTGCATGCTAACTAGGAAGGACAGTGCATGCTAACTAGGACAGTGCATGCTAACTGCATGCATGCTAACTAGGAAGGACAGTGCATGCTAACTAGGAAGTGCATGCTAACTAGTGCATGCTAACTAGGCAGGACAGTGCATGCTAACTAGGAACAGTGCATGCTAACTAGTGCATGCTAACTGGGAAGGACAGTGCATGCTAACTAGGCAGGACAGTGCATGCTAACTAGGCAGGACAGTGCATGCTAACTAGGCAGGACAGTGCATGCTAACTAGGAAAGGACAGTGCATGCTAACTAGGAAGGACAGTGAAGGACAGTGCATGCTAACTAGGAAGGACAGTGCATGCTAACTGGGAAGGACAGTGCATGCTAACTAGGAAGGACAGTGCATGCTAACTAGGAAGGACAGTGCATGCTAACTAGGCAGGACAGTGCATGCTAACTGGGAAGTGATGCAGTGCATGCTAACTAGGCAGGACAGTGCATGCTAACTGGGAAGGACAGTGCATGCTAACTAGGAAGGACAGTGCATGCTAACTGGGAAGGACAGTGCATGCTAACTAGGAAGGACAGTGCATGCTAACTAGGAAGGACAGTGCATGCTAACTAGGCAGGACAGTGCATGCTAACTAGGCAGGACAGTGCATGCTAACTGGGAAGGACAGTGCATGCTAACTAGGCAGGACAGTGCATGCTAACTGGGAAGGACAGTGCATGCTAACTAGGAAGGACAGTGCATGCTAACTAGGAAGGACAGTGCATGCTAACTAGGCAGGACAGTGCATGCTAACTGGGAAGGACAGTGCATGCTAACTAGGCAGGACAGTGCATGCTAACTAGGCAGGACAGTGCATGTTAACTAGGCAGGACAGTGCATGCTCCAGTGAATATAAACCAGTTTCATTGTGCTAAATTGATCTGAATTGAAAGTACTCTGTTAAAAGCAAGAGATGTCACCAGAGATGTAACCTACCTTTGAAAAGAGTGTGAATGGTGTCCAGTATTAATGCAAATAGCGTAAATCATTATTAAAGGTAGGCCATTTACAGATTACTATACACACTTTTATCTCATTGTTCAATGGACAACTTGAGGCATTACATTGACCATGATGTTGTATTTGTTGGTGATTTGAATAAGCATCAGCAAAGTCTAGAGTGCTGTCTGAGAGGACAATGGATACAGTGTTGGTAAAAACAAAGCCTTGTGGATGAGGACGGTACTCTCCTGTTTGTTTGTTGCTCGGTTATGTAGATCTTGTGATGTCACAGGTTGGTGAGTGGATTCATTCTCCATTCTCTTTCTCTGGAGCCTTGGCAACGGCTTTGAGAGAGAGGAAGCAGAGTATTGTCATGCACTCAGACATGAGGCAGTAAGTCGGGTGTTTGAGTGACAGACAGCGGTATCAGTGTCAGTGTGGAGGGCAGTGGATGAGGCCAGCAGTGTGTGTGGCAGGCTGGCTGGCTGGTTGATGAGAACCATGTTGTCAGGGTCGTGTGTGACATCCAGGGCCTGTCTGGGCCCTCACATGAGGTTAGAAGTCTATGTCAACTCGTTTAAGCTGCAGCATGTGGAAATGCACCTCCATGTTTACCAGCTCTCTGTCTGTAGCTGACAGGTAAACCATCTGTCATATGGTGGGTCAGAGATCTGGAGTGATCCCATTACAGATGCTGTGCTGGTGCTGGGCTCACTGCAGTTTCCTTACTCTGTCTCTCTGGCATCGCCGTGGGAAGATGTTTTGGGGTGGGGGTGCTGAAATGTTCTCTCGTCCGGGGAGGTATGACAATAGCCAATATTGATACGATATTAGTAATACAGTGATGGTGATATAACCATGGCGATAATACGGTTTTGTCAATACTGAAATAAAGCACCATATCCCTTGACGTTGACTGCTCATTATCTGGAAACCTCTACCCACATTGAAAGAGATGTTTGGCCCCCTCCAGCAGAGAGGCCCAGGTTACATGTCACATCTACGTCAGTGCATTAGTGAGCGTTTATTTGTTGTGTGAGGGAGCCCTCGCTCGAATCCACTTTCAAGGTCACACTCGATTGACACTGCCACTGGATGTTGTGCTTATGTGGGTTTAGTCTCAGAGGTCAAATTATCCTTTAAGTTGGAATGAAATTGGGAATAGTGGAGGCAAGGATCAGCCCTGAGCCCAGGCCCTGGCTCTCCTCAGTATTAAGCCATCACAGTGATGTAAGCTCATATAATGAACCCTTTCACCGCTACCACTGCACCAATATCCCTACAACACAGCATGCATATTGATTGCAGATTGTGAGTGTGTGAACGTATCAGCGTGTGTGATTGTCTGCGTGAAAGTGCGCGTGAAAGTGTGTGTGTGTGGGTGAATGCGTGTGTGTGTGGTTTGTCTTTTTCCTGCGAGGAGCAGGGGAATCGTGTTACTCTCCGACTGATTAGAAAGCTCATGCATAGGAAATCACGACCGAGATGCTGGTCCCCATCTGCCCACAGTGCAGGTGAAAACAATTTACACATCGGCGGGCTAATGGATACATTCATAGGGAGCAGAGAGAGAGAGAGGGAGTAGAGGGAGAGAGGGGCACAGTAATGGGCCTGGGCCAATGCAGGTCAGTGGCCCTGGTCAGACAGCCAAGTCAGATAGCAGCGTATCAGATGACACATAATCGCCGGGTCATGGACTAATGAGTGTGGTCGCGCCCTGGCCCCCGTTGTAAATACACTTGTAAACAATTCTGTGAGTGAAACATGGCAATAATATGTTGATTCAGCAGGTAATGAGGTGCTCCCAGAATCAATACCCCCGTCACCCTCTCCCAGCCGGGCCAGTGGAGAGCAGCTAGCCAGGTTGCTGTGTGCCTCTGCGGATGACCTTTCCGCTGCAGTAAGGACACGGTGCGGTCTGAAGAGGACTATTCTCATATTGCAGGAGGTGCTGAGTGCCAGAACTTTCATTCGCAGCAAGCAAATGAACAGGCAGCCCCTGCATGCTAATGAGCGGCAGGCTATTTTCCACCTTTTTTATCTGCACATTATGCTCTTGACTTTGGAGAAGGTGGGAATTAGGTTGGACCTCAGTGTCAGACTGCCTGATGGTTCTGCTCAGGAAAACTGGTAATTGAAGCCGATGGCTGCCGCGGAGGAGGTCTGAATTTGGAAATAAACAGTTTCAAGCACTGCGCGTCATTTCTAGAGAGATGACAGGGGGAATAGAAATGAGCTGTCTGGATCTAATGTGGTTTCACAGCAGGGGAAAAAGGGTCCATCTTTTAGATAACAATTCCACTCATTAGGACTTCAATGCAGCCATAATGACAGCAGCCCCGAGTTGTTAAAATCAGAGAGGGCAATTAGGAAAAGTCCGCACCCAAAGAACCCAAATAAATGCAGATGTGTCGAAAGGAATTCTGTATGTTGTTGTTATTTGACATTGTGAGATACATCTAATTGCTTTGAAGGGGAAGTAAAAAAAATAAATAATGAAAGGGCCTCCTACTGAGTAGTTCTTATCGGCGTGGCAACTTTGTCATTATTGCTTCTTTATTAGCATAATGGGAAGTAGACCAATTATTTCTCCTCTCATTGGCAAAGTGACTAATTTGTGTTTGTTTCTCAGCTTATTAAGTGTGAGGCTTTAAACATCTTCATCTCAGTGTGTATGTTTGTGTGTGTGTTGATGCCTGCCAGCATGATACTATACTTACGGTTTACACCTGTTATGAAACATTGCACAGATTTCAGGATCATAATTAATGTTTTTAATTGGTGCAATTATCAAAGTATAGCCATAATTACTGGAGCTGAAGCGACAACTGACTGCCTTTGCAGCATATGGCAGTTCTGCTGAAATAAACAGAGGCTATGAGAAGGGGACTTTTGAAAGGACATTTTTCTGCTGTATATTCCACCACAATTTCTGGAGATGTGGCCTCTTCACCTTGTTCCCACTTGGCTACAATCTTCAGAACCCCCCGTGGTGATCACCAAACTTCTCTGTCATTCAGACGCTGGAGCCTGGCGGTAAGCTGTGTGTGTCCACTGCATCGCCCTCCCCTTAGGAGACGCTGCATCGCCCTCTTTCAATTTCCAAAGGATTATCAACAACAATGCATTTCCTCAGCAGATGTGCAAACTTTCTCTCTCCCCTTCTCCCACCCTCCTTTGTCCCCCTCTCCCCCCAACCCCCCAAATGTTTACTTGGCTGACATTTTGAGAAGCATTCCATGAGCTGAATGATGTTTCTCTATTTATAACTAGTTGCAACATGGCGGCCATGGTCACTTCCTCTGTGTCTTACAGTATAATAAACAACTTGTTTATACATCCACAAATGACTTGGTCGGTTAATCCCTGTTGCTTTTTAATGTGGCATTATTGTTGCATGTCAAAAACACAACCTTCCCGAATGTGGAATTGATGCGGCGCAGCAACCTTGATGTGGCGAGAGAGACCGCGGGGGTTTCGTAGCTCAGATAGACTTCATGCTCATGAATAAAACAGAGGGTTTAGGGCTTCCTGTGTGGCTAATTCACAGCTCTGAGGTTTCAATCTGTTTTTATGGTGCTTGGGTGGAACAATTTCGCTTCCCAGCTCCAGGGCTACAGCAGGTAGAGGATTCTCGGCTGCTCATACAAGTAATTTGTCATAATCAATCATTGTGCTTTTGTGAAGTCGACACAAGCTGCAGAGACATGATACTTTCTGCTTTGTTTGCGATTGTATGGAAGAAAATAGTTTATAACGTCATCGAAATGGAGCTTGTGTAAATATTGTGGGCCGACGTGGTTTTGTCACTCATTTTCAGTGGTGACATTACATTTTAGGGCCTGCTATTGTTTGTTTACAAAAACTTGTTTAAATGCATCCCGGTAAAGGAGATCAATCAATTGGAGACTTATTACATAATTATTGCTGATTAGCAAGACCTTGTCTTGCACCTTATACCTACACCGAGCTCTAACCAGGAGACATAAGATTAAGAAACCTGTTTCAAGCACCATCCTTCAACTTGGTCAAGTAGAGCCCTATAGCTAAAACTCCAGATACTCTCAGACCCTAGTTTCTCTGTTTCTGTCACTCAGGGCAATTAGTCATGAGCAACGCGGTTCTTTTCCTTGTAAGTCTTGTTTGCAGACTCATTACTGGGCCCTGCTGGTGTCTCCTGCACTGAGAGGAAGTCAAACAAAGCACCACTCACACCCAGCGGCTGTGCAACAGAAGCAGGGCCCGGACCCACCACCAAACGCTGAGAAGTGAAGGGCTGCGAAAACAAACCGCTACGGAACACCCTTCACTTCTACTCCCGTCGCAGTCACAACCCGCCACCTCCTCTCTCTCACCACCACTCTGAAGTGCTGGGAAAACACACCAAGGTGGTCCCCTGTACGACTCACCATTTTACAGAACAGCACCTCCCCACTTGGTCCATCCTCTACTTACCTTCTCTACTCAGTTTAACCTGCCAAACCCTTTAATAGAAGGGTAGGACACATAGGCCTGGATTACTGTACACCGGTGTCTTCCCAATCTCTCTTCCCTCTCCATCTCTGACACAGACAGACAGAGGGGACCAGCTAATTAAAAGCAGACAGTGTTGCTGTGGCCAGGTATAGCGTACAGTGGAGCTGAGCTAGGGGCCACAACACCACAGCAGCTCGAGCTCCGGTTCATCTCAACCAATTAGAGTGAGCATCAAAGCCGGGGCGGCCATTAAAGGGTGGGTTCAGAGGAGACATTGTTGTGTGCGTGGTCAGCAATCAGCATGGCCCCCGCTGTGAGACGGGTTCTGTTTACGCCATTTAAACATCGTACACAGTCACGTGACGTGGCTCCCTACAGTGGAGGCCTCGTTTCGGATGTCCTTCTCATAACGCAGGACTGAACTGAAGCGTGGCTGTCCAGAAGGAAAACAACGTATTATGATTATGCTCTATGTTTTCTGGGACAGTTTGGGGGTAATATGCTTTACAACTTCCATGGTTTGACTCGGAGAATATTGCAGTGTGAAATACAAATGAGGTGGAAGAATCTCATATATGAAATGATAGCCTATATGGCATTGGGAAGAGTATATGGTTTATGACATTGTTCATTCCCACCTGACTGATAAATTACCACTGAAAGTGCCGAATAATATGGTGTAGGCAAGCTGCCTGCAGAAAAACATACTGCATAGAACACATTGTGTCCATGCTGTATGTGTACCGTATACTGCGTGTGTCACAGTTTATTTTCAGTGAAGATATTGGTTCTCACTTCAACTGGTTGTCCAATCCTCTCCTCTTACAAAATTAACCAATTTCCCCTCTCCTCCAATGACTCGCCTGCTATCCATATCCTCATGTCAGTTTCGAGTGTCTGAGAGAGTAAGAAAGAGAGAGAGAGAGATAGTGAGACAGAGAGAGGCAAATAAATAGTAAGTAAGAGAGAGAGAGCAAAAGAGAGAGAGAGAGAGAGACGTGCTTGACCTGCTGAATGGGCAGGTGCCTGCCGTCTCTGTGGGTCAGTGGGAGGAGCAGTGATAGGATCTGAGGGGAGCCAGAGGAGCCGGGATGGCCCCTGTGTTTCTCCCTAAAGCCTTGAATAAGCCTGCAGTCAGCAGAGACTGGATCCCCAGGATTAGGACGAGGGCAGGGCTGGAGTGCTGCCACTCTCCCTCTCAGCGGCTGAGCAGGAACACCTCATTATACCTGAGGTGCAAACCATCACTCATGGTGCTTGGCCCCCTCAAACTGACTGTCCCATCACTGTCTGCCACCAGGACTGGAAGGACTGCAATCTGTTATGGTTGATATATGATAAATTGGGGGTGTTGTGGTCTACATTCCTTGATCCGAAGTAAATTGGACTGACAGACCAATCTCTCTAAAACTGAAGTCAATAACAGAAGTAAAATTTTACAGGGCAGTAGGTAGCCTAGCTAGGTAGCCTAGCGGTCAGAGCGTTGGGCCAGTAACCGAAAGGTCGCTGGTTTGAATACCCGAGCTGACAAGGTGAAAAATCAGTCGTTGTGCCCTTGAGCAAGGCACTTAACCCTACATTTCTCCAGGGGTGCCGAACTACTATGGCTGACCCTGTAAAACAACACATTTTACTGCACCTATCCCGTTTAAGTGACACTAAAACATCTATTTCTTTAATCTATTCTGTAGCGATTCCTTCAGGTCTTGAATTTGACGGACGAATGACACCGCCTGGGACGTGTGTGAGTGGAGGCTACATGCGTGTACGTCTGCATATGTTAGCATGTCCATGTCTGAGAGGAATTTATATTCTACTGCAGCTAACGCATCCCTCACAGCGCACTGACCAAGCTAATAGCCAATCATATTGATGGGCCTTTGCTAATTTATACATTTATTTATATATTTCCTTAGCTAAACATAATTAGTGATTACTGTCCAGTGTTTGAAAAGCAATAGTTCTTAGTAAATTAGAGAATGATTATTGCATGGCAAATCTACTTCATTCTAAATATGGTAATTAATGGTCTATGCAGTGGGAGCATTGGTTAAAAGCACTAGTAACCTCACGCAAGCTTCAAATGTACCACACTCTAAATTGCTTGACATGGGTTTCTTTTGAAGGCTATATTTAATTGAATGCCATACAGTAGCCAGTTTTGAGGCTAATGGAATTTACATTATATGTAAGGGATCTGGTGAGGAGTCACTTAACCATCCATTAGGCTGTGTTTTTGAGCCACACTATTTTCTTACTCGCCACATTTAAATGGCCACGATTAAATCAGGCTTGTAATATAATTAGTAACTGATAAAAGTAGAAATGTAAAATGTAGCCTCGACATTATCATATAGGAAATTGGGGGGTTGAACATTGACAGAGTGATTATGAAGTTGCTGATACACTGAGGATAAAACCACATGGATCACGATGGGTTATTTAATTTACTGGGGTGATTTAAAATAACTGACAACACCATCACACAATATTGCTCACTATTAGTTTTGATAGAATACAGCATGAAAAGATATGTTGTATGAAAATAATAGAAACGCTTGAAGGGTGAGCATCATCATCTCCGAGCAAGGCATCCCTGCAGAGCCACCTAGTGTCAGTAGCTACTGGAAGTTACTGCACTGCACACTGCGTGCAACATCACAAATCATCACCTCCACACTGAACACTGGACACTGAACACTGAACACTGAGGGGACACAAACAGACGGCTGCACTCTGGACTAACGAAGATTCCCTCTTTATACATGGAATTACAACCTTTTTTACAAACAAACCAGGCAGTGTTGCAGCTATTGGTATATTCCCCACATCACTGTTCTACAAGCAACAAACACGTTTAACGACCGTGATGGTATTTGATTGTCTATTGAATATAGCTCAGTACTGTTTGTGATAACAATGATACTCCAAGACAAAAACAATAGTTGTCATATGTCACTGTGACCACTGACCAATAACTTCATGCTGCGGACCAGTGTTTCAAAACTTGGGTAAGGGTGCCCCCACATGGCCACTAGTATATTGAGTCCCTGACGTTCTCAGAGGCAGGCAGCATTTCTGTCTGGGAGACTGGAGTCATACCCATTGTGTTCTTGGAACACTCTTGACATCTAACTACTATCAGGATTATGATAAAGAATTAACTGTAATTGTAGGTTTGAATTATATTATTTTCAGAGTAATATTACATCATTTTGGGAATTATAATAATTTAATCAGTGGCAGTCTAGTGGTTAGAGTGTTGGCCCAGTAACTGGAAGGTTGCTAAGATTGAATCCCCGAGCTGACAAGGTAAAAATCTGTTTTTCTTCCACTGAACAAGACATTTAACCCACTGTTCCTAGGCATTGGAAATAAGAATTTGTTCTTAACTGACTTGCCTAGCTAAATATAGGTTCAATCAGAACATGATCATTGGTCTATGTCTCAGGTCTTGAAGAATGTCACTAACTTCTCATATTGACCTCTAAACGTTAATTATATAGTTTAATCAGTGGTATTAGAACTCAGATGATACAATATGTAAGTATGTCTATGTAAATTATCACAATGTTTATGTATTTTCTAATATATTTCTAATATATACTCCCATCTCAAACACACACCCACATACAAGACAAACCAGAGATAATGACTAAACACTCATAGACTGCAGCAACAGTTGTTTTAGTCAGACTCTGTAGCTTTGGGAGAAAGACCCAGGCTGAGGCTCTGTAATTTGCAGTCTGGTCTGAGCCTATTTCATTGTGTGTCGTTAGGCGCTGCTGTTCAACAGTATGGAAGTCTATTAGGTGAGGCAGAAATTGTAATGATGGACACTGAATTCTGGGAATCAGCTGCTCAATATAGGCCCCTTAATTGCTTAGCAACAGTGTTTCAGGCCTCTCATTTGAGATCAAGAGTTTACTGGACTGGAGACTCCGCTTTGGAGAAATAGAGCTTGTGCCATTAGATAAGACACGCTAGAAATGGGCTCTATATCTGCTTCCTCTGTGCCCCCCCCCCCCCCCCCCCCACCGTCTCTATCTCTCTCTCCCTCATGCTCTCTCTCTCCAGACCCACTGAACCACCCCTCCTCCCTCCCTCCCTCCCTCTCTCCCCGAACCCTTCCCCACCAGGATGATTATGTTACCTTTCACATGGCTGATGTATTCAGTTCACTAGATTATTTTCTGTCATCTCAGTTAATTGAATTCTGTCCATCACATTTGGATGTTGTTGCATTTGCATAAAGGCTAGAGTGGTGAAGAGTGTCAAACTTCAATTTAGACAATGTCACTCAAAATAAGTATACCGGGCTCTCTCTGGAGGTGGGTATTTCCGGATTTTGCCAGATTTTAAATATATGTATTCTTGGGATGTGGGGCTCTCATATACATGTAAATATAAATATGAAAATAACCGGATGGCTCTCTGATATTGGGTCCATGACTATGTGTGTGTGTGTGTGTGTGTGTGCGCGTGTACGTGCATGAGCGTACATACATTTTGTGCGTGTATGTGTATGTAGAGTGTGCGTGCGTGTATGTGTATGTAGAGTGTGCATGCGTGGGCTGTTAGTGTGTGTGTGTGGTCATGGGGTCTGTTTTGGTTGCCCTCATGGCCGGTGTGTGACACAGACAGTGTGTGGGCTTCACTACTCCCTATTGAAGCTGATGTCTCTCAATAGGTACTTCCTCCTACTCCCATACTCACTGTCAAGTACTTCTAACCTCCAAACTACAAGTGCCGTATGAAAACAGTGCACAGGGCCATGGTGGGAGGGGAAGTCGAAGGACCTACCACAATCCCATGTGTTAAAACACACACACACACACACACACACACACACACACACACACACACACACACACTCCTCCATTGAGTTTTAAAGCAGTCTCTCCTCGGCGGGCAATCTGTTAAATCGCTGCGACTGACAGAGGGAGACGAGGCATAATAACATGTCACACAATGAAACATAGGAGAGAGAGGGGGGCAACTGTTCCTCCCTGTCAGCCAAGAAGACCTGGGCCAATTCAGATTTAATAAGTGTACCGGAATATCCAATTATGTTTGCTTTTGAAAATTGATTCATATGTCTTTAGTGGCAATTTTCATATTAGCCTCTTTCAAATAAACATCTATTAGGTTTATGTATCCCATCCTGTTTGGCACTGCAGCACAGCCCCAGCTAAAATAAGTCTGTGTCAGTTAGTCAATAAAGAGGAGCCCGAGACGACGGACAGATTAGAGTGCTTATCTCTTTTCATCAACTCTGAATGCGGACTGAATTGAAGGTCAATATCTGACGATTCTCCAGAGCTGAGCAGGTGTCTGAGAGTATGGATTTGCTGCGCTCACAGCGCCACTGGCCCTCTTTGTGGGCTCGCCAAGGCCATACTTTACATGGTGTTCCAGTCTCTTTCTCAACCCTCCTCTCCTCCATCCTTCCCTCTCTTTCTCCTCCTCCACCCCCATGTTCTCTCCATTCTGAGACTACAGACATGTCATCCTTCCAGACAGTAGCCTCATGGTGTGAATTATCTGTGGAGGCTTAGGAAATGATGTTGTCTATTGAGAGGCCCAGAAAGGTATTCTGTTTGTATTACTCACAATAAAATGAAAGACAACAGCGAGCTGGTATCGACTGAAAGCCTGCCATCATTTCACGTGAGTGCTCTGAGGCTCCGAGACGAGATGGGAGAAAAATTCCTAGTCTGGTTCTAAATTAAAGAGAACAAATATGAGGACATAAGTACAGAAGCCAAGAATCCCTCTTTCAATGGGCCATCTGTTTACAGACATTCTCAAGGTTGTTTATTATTGATTATATCTCTTTCTCCAAAACCCACGCCTCAGATAAAGAGCTGCAACAGAGTTTCAAACTTATCAGGCTGAATATGTGTGTGTGTTTTGTTTCCTTATCCAATTTCTTTTTTTTTAATAGAACCAAATGTAACGGTTGTGTCTGTGGAATGGGAGTGGACCAGAGGCAGCAGCTAATGGCCTGTAGAAGAAAAACGGGCTGGGAACAGGGCAGCTGTCTTCTCCTCCAGGCAGACTGACACACTGTTTGTGTTTCAGCTTAGAGCCCAGTTCAAACTCCAAAACCACACCAAACAGTGGATAAAACAACATTCCCTCTCGAGTGGTGCCACACGCGAGCCAGACGAGCGTGGCCAGGGTGTGTGTGTGTGTGTGTAGGGCAGAGGGCTGGGTGTGGATAGCCATGGGCTGAAGGCAGCGAGGTGCTCGTATGGAGGGCCTTGTCCAGTCTGTCAGAGGGCCCTCTCGGCTACTCTCCTCTCACACAATGCCTGTGTGAAGGGGCTCACTCAAACAGGAGTCTGGATGCTGCTAAGCTTTTAGGCTGGAGCAGCAGTCTGCTGCAGCCCTTCCAGGTGTAGAGCTATCTCAGACCACTCCTCAGGCCAGCCGGCCTTACTCCTACCCCCAGGGAAGGCCACATCCGACTTTATCTGATCACACAGGCCGGTGTCCGTCAATATGTATCGATGTAGCTACAGAAACAGGCTCTCATAGGAAGTTAAAAAAAATGTCACAAAATCTATAAAGTGTTTATATATGCTGGCTATCAAAATTCTGTTCAAATTAAATGAAATATTTAGTAGTATTTGGTAGTATTTACTAATGAAGATGAAGTGATCTTGACCGCTGTCACAATCAAATGATTGAAACAGTCACACAGCTTCTTTCCTGAATTTCGAAATCTACAACCGGCTGGGTGAAAAATGTTGATATATTTTCGCTGAATAAATGAACAAAAAAAAAAAGATATTGCCCGCTGAGTATATCTTTGAATGGAGCACTTTATTTGTGTACGCATCTGTAACGTTATTGTGTCCATTTTTATTCATGCCCGTGAAGTTGTGAGCTCACCCTAAGCTTTTATTTACGTGGTAGTCTTTCTCCTGCGCTACAGGAGTGCCTGGCGAGCTGCAGATAGATCCTTTCAGAACCTTACAATGGCCTGCTTCAGCAGCTTTTTGTTGCCGTAACGACCTCTTTCTTCTTAACATTCCAAATGGCTTTGGTTCAAACCTGAAGGCCTTGATGGACAAGGTTCTATGGAATCAATCAACTGCTTCCCGCAGAAGATTTTAACATACTTTAATGTTGGGCTTGTCTAGTTGTCCTTTTGATATATAAACCTCGCGTGACAAACGTCTAAGATCCAAGTTTCTATTCTATTTTCTCTCTTTGTGCAAAGTGGATTTTTAGAGAGGCCTCAATGTGGGTGAAAATATAGCAGAGACACAGGGGCTATGCTGAAAGCTATTGTCATCTGTGGTCATCTTGTTGGGGGCAGTATGTATGTATTTATAATTCTTGAAATATACCCATATTAATATTTTGTATATTACTTATGCTAGTCGAGACATGTAATTCCTGAAAATAAAAATATATTGTATTTCCTCAAGGCATTATATAAGCAAGGCAAACATTTCATTCTTATGTTAGTGGTTTTGAAAAAGAATCAAAGGACTGAGATCTGCACTAAAGAAATGAGATGCAACAACGATGCCAAAATGTTTGTTCATGAATATTCAATTGTTTATTAACGAATGTATGAAAAGATGACAAATACACCTGCGATTTATTTTGTCCCGTTTGTGGCAGTGACTGTTGTAAGAGAAACAAGACAGCTACGCCACAATACTGCACGCTAGATGTGCAACGCATCTCTACGACCTCTCCCTCCTTTCGTAAAACAGCAACATCTGCTTTGAGTTTTTATAGCCAACAACATATGTCCCGTCTTTAGTGACAAAGCTGACCACAGCTCTCACGCTGTTCCCTTTCCCTAGTCCAAACACACACCTTTAGAGACCCGTCAGCCTTTATTGTACTGTCTTCTGTCACCGCAGATAAGGCAAGTTAAAGTTTAATGAAATGAGGCCCGCCTTTCATAATTTGTCACGGGCTGTGAGGTAGAAGCCCCCTGCTATGTAAACATGGAGTCCAGTGTTAACAGTCATTAGTTCTAAATGACGGCACATGGACGGTGCAGCAGAAATGTCATGCTGCAGCCATTTTTCTGTTGCTCCCACAGGACCCACAGACACTGTTACTGTAGACACCAAGCGAGATGGGGGTGGACATGGACAACATCTAAAAGCACGTGATGTTCTTTAACAGTTTTGTGGCAAATCACAATTATTGTACAGCGAGATAAAATGAATCAAAATGCAGGGAGCCCCTCTCACTTTACTTCCTTGGTGTTATATTAGTATGCAGTATTCAGGATTAGCTTGCCTGCTAAGATTTGGTGGTGAAGAAATAGACCATCCATCACTGAATGAGGTGTGATGATAACTGTGAGAGCTGGGTTCTGCAGTCAATGACCCGCCTGTCCCTTTGGGGAGGGGAGAGGTTGGATACAGCAGCCTATACTGCTTCAGCCCGAGGGGAGAGGATGACATTCACACTCTCTCAGTCACAAGGGCCACAGCTCTACTTATACACACCGTGTCATAACCAGCCTGTCATCGGGCTGGGCTATGACTGGCTATAGTGCCTGCAGCTGCAGTGGTCAAGAAGCTCCACTAAACATCTACTGAACCCTCCATACTGTTTGACTGATGGGTCCTACCACCAACTCCCCTCGGCTCAGTGTAGCAGGGGATAAGAGGAGATCCGTATCTCTGACCATCCTTACTGGAGCAGTGTCTCAAGGAAGAACAACACAGTAGCCTGCTAGGAACTCTTGGCTTCGTGTGTGAGGGAGTAGCATCCTGTATTGTTTTGGTGCAACCCTCGCCATGGTTTTGATAGGGGATTCCATCAAGAGCAACTCACCATGCTATCAGAAATCCAAGTAGACAGAGATTGTGATGAATCAGACGTGTTCTATAGATCACTTAACAAAAGCACAACGCTGCATATGGTTTCATGACAAGATATTAGGGAAGGGTCCATCTCTCTTCAGTGGTTTGTTCTGCACTAGTCTAAACTCTGGGAAGCAGCTCATTCTAGCACTTCAATTTGTAGCTTCATTTTAGCACAGTCTGCAGTCTAGCTGAGAACACCAGTCTGTAGTCTAGCTGAGAACACCAGTCTGCGGTCTAGCTGAGAACACCAGTCTGTAGTCTAGCATAGAACACCAGTCTGTAGTCTAGCTGAGAACACCAGTCTGTAGTCTAGCTGAGAACACCAGTCTGTAGTCTAGCTGAGAACACCAGTCTGCGGTCTAGCTGAGAACACCAGTCTGCGGTCTAGCTGAGAACACCAGTCTGCGGTCTAGCTGAGAACATCAGTCTGCAGTCTAGCTGAGAACACCAGTCTGCAGTCGAGCTGAGAACACCAGTCTGCGGTCTAGCTGAGAACACCAGTCTGCGGTCTAGCTGAGAACACCAGTCTGCGGTCTAGCTGAGAACACCAGTCTGCAGTCTAGCTGAGAACACCAGTCTGCAGTCTAGCTGAGAACACCAGTCTGCGGTCTAGCTGAGAACACCAGTCTGCGGTCTAGCTGAGAACACCAGTCTGCAGTCTAGCTGAGAACACCAGTCTGCAGTCTAGCTGAGAACACCAGTCTGCGGTCGAGCTGAGAACACCAGTCTGCGGTCGAGCTGAGAACACCAGTCTGCGGTCTAGCTGAGAACACCAGTCTGCAGTCTAGCTGAGAACACCAGTCTGCAGTCTAGCTGAGAACACCAGTCTGCGGTCGAGCTGAGAACACCAGTCTGCGGTCTAGCTGAGAACACCAGTCTGCGGTCTAGCTGAGAACACCAGTCTGCAGTCTAGCTGAGAACACCAGTCTGCGGTCTAGCTGAGAACACCAGTCTGCTGTCTAGCTGAGAACACCAGTCTGCGGTCGAGCTGAGAACACCAGTCTGCGGTCTAGCTGAGAACACCAGTCTGCAGTCTAGCTGAGAACACCAGTCTGCAGTCGAGCTGAGAACACCAGTCTGCACACCCAGCAGATACACACACATTGCAGCCATTGATGTCTTAATACTGAGAGGATCTAATTTTGCTGATCCTCTGACACTTATCCTTTAGGTAAACTCAAGCCCTTCTGTCTCTGTGTCCCTGTGGCCCCCTTGCCAACAAACACAACACTGGCAGCTTTTTGAACACCCGCTTCACTGCCAGTGAAGGTCTGAGCTAACTTCCTACAATTCTACACATTTTGCCATGGGGCAAAGTGAAAAATATGCAGTTTTATAGCTAAGCTCATGCTATTCTACACATTTTGCCATTAGGCTGAGAGAAAATTGGGCCCCCACGCCTAGCATGGGCTGCAGGGTTGTGTGGCACGCCGGTGTTCAGCGCTGAAAAGACACTCAGAGATGCTTGATGCCTCTGTCTTTTCACTGTGGTAGAACAGATTGATATTGTGAATAATAGCCATTTTCAGCTATACAGGAACAGAAAACAGAAGTCACAGACAGACACTGTAGACACACACAAGCACATACACACACACTGTCCAAAAACACACACACTGACAAAGACACGCACATACACCCTGCCTGTGTGTGTGGTGTGTGTGTGTATGCGTGTGGCTGCGGCTGTCTGGACTGGCCCTGGCTGGCTGTAATCAGTAGCTCTGTGACAGGAGGGGAGGGAGGCTGGCGGGAGGGACAGAGGGACAAGAGTGATAACAGATTGGCGACTCTGATAAACTCTCCTCTAATGGCTCTGCCTGTCCTTCTCCCTTTTTTCCACCAGCACCTATTTAGTGGAGTCTTTCACCGGCGGGGGATTAGCAACCGGGATAAGGGGAGGTAAACACTAGCAGCTTCTCTGAGCAGGAAACGGAGAGAGAGAGCGAGAGGTACAGGAAGATAGAGAGAGGGAGAGGAGAGGGAGGGGGAGAGAGATGAGGAGAAAAGAGGAGAGAAAGGAAGGGAGACTGAGAGAAAATTCAAGGAGTGGCACTTACAATACCCATCCATCCTTTTTTAGTCTATTCCCCTTCTCTTCAAATGTTCATTTTGCTTTCTGGCCTCTCACCAGTGGAATAACCACTATGTTCCTATACTCTAATAGTGATGATGGGTTCCTATACTATCTTTACTACATGGTAGTGATGATGGGTTCCTATACTCTCTTTACTACACGTTGTGATGATGGGTTCCTATACTCTCTTTACTACATGGTAGTGATGATGGGTTCCTAAACTCTCTTTACTACATGGTAGTGATGATGGGTTCCTATACTCTCTTTACTACATGGTAGTGATGATGGGTTCCTATACTCTCTTTACTACATGGTAGTGATGATGGGTTCCTATACTCTCTTTACTACATGGTAGTGATGATGGGTTCCTATACTCTCTTTACTACATAGTAGTGATGATGGGTTCCTATACTCTCTTTACTACATAGTAGTGATGATGGGTTCCTATACTCTCTTTACTACATAGTAGTGATGATGGGTTCCTTTACTCTCTTTACTACACGGTAGTGATGATGGGTTCCTATACTCTCTTTACTACATAGTAGTGATGATGGGTTCCTATACTCTCTTTACTACATAGTAGTGATGATGGGTTCCTATACTCTCTTTACTACATAGTAGTGATGATGGGTTCCTATACTCTCTTTACTACATAGGTAGTGATGATGGGTTCCTATACTCTCTTTACTACATGGTAGTGATGATGGGTTCCTATACTCTCTTTACTACATAGTAGTGATGATGGGTTCCTATACTCTCTTTACTACATGGTAGTGATGATGGGTTCCTATACTCTCTTTACTACATAGTAGTGATGATGGGTTCATATACTCTCTTTACTACATAGTAGTGATGATGGGTTCCTATACTCTCTTTACTACATAGTAGTGATGATGGGTTCCTATACTCTCTTTACTACATAGTTGTGATGATGGGTTCCTATACTCTCTTTACTACATAGTAGTGATGATGGGTTCCTATACTCTCTTTACTACACGGTAGTGATGATGGGTTCCTATACTCTCTTTACTACATAGTAGTGATGATGGGTTCCTATACTCTCTTTACTACACGGTAGTGATGATGGGTTCCTATACTCTCTTTACTACACGGTAGTGATGATGGGTTCCTACATTAAACATTTAACATTTAAGTCATTTAGCAGACGCTCTTATCCAGAGCGACTTACAAATTGGTGCGTTCACCTTATGACATCCAGTGGAACTGCCACTTTACAATAGTGCATCTAAATCTTTTAAGGGGGTGAGAAGGATTACTTTATCCTATCCTAGGTATTCCTTAAAGAGGTAGGGTTTCAGGTGTCTCCGGAAGGTGGTGATTGACTCCGCTGTCCTGGCGTCGTGAGGGAGTTTGTTCCACCATTGGGGGGCCAGAGCAGCGAACAGTTTTGACTGGGCTGAGCGGGAACTGTACTTCCTCAGTGGTAGGGAGGCGAGCAGGCCAGAGGTGGATGAACGCAGTGCCCTTGTTTGGGTGTAGGGCCTGATCAGAGCCTGGAGGTACTGAGGTGCCGTTCCCCTCACAGCTCCGTAGGCAAGCACCATGGTCTTGTAGCGGATGCGAGCCTCAACTGGAAGCCAGTGGAGAGAGCGGAGGAGCGGGGTGACGTGAGAGAACTTGGGAAGGTTGAACACCAGACGGGCTGCGGCGTTCTGGATGAGCTGTAGGGGTTTAATGGCACAGGCAGGGAGCCCAGCCAACAGCGAGTTGCAGTAATCCAGACGGGAGATGACAAGTGCCTGGATTAGGACCTGCGCCACTTCCTGTGTGAGGCAGGGTCGTACTCTGCGGATGTTGTAGAGCATGAACCTACAGGAACGGGCCACCGCCTTGATGTTATTTGAGAACGACAGGGTGTTGTCCAGGATCACGCCAAGGTTCTTAGCGCTCTGGGAGGAGGACACAATGGAGTTGTCAACCGTGATGGCGAGATCATGGAACGGGCAGTCCTTCCCGGGAGGAAGAGCAGCTCCGTCTTGCCGAGGTTCAGCTTGAGGTGATGATCCGTCATCCACACTGATATGTCTGCCAGACATGCAGAGATGCGATTCGCCACCTGGTCGTCAGAAGGGGGAAAGGAGAAGATTAATTGTGTGTCGTCTGCATAGCAATGATAGGAGAGACCATGTGAGGTTATGACAGAGCCAAGTGACTTGGTGTATAGCGAGAATAGGAGAGGGCCTAGAACAGAGCCCTGGGGGACACCAGTGGTGAGAGCACGTGGTGAGGAGACGGATTCTCGCCACGCCACCTGGTAGGAGCGACCTGTCAGGTAGGACGCAATCCAAGCGTGGGCCGCGCCGGAGATGCCCAACTCGGAGAGGGTGGAGAGGAGGATCTGATGGTTCACAGTATCGAAGGCAGCCGATAGGTCTAGAAGGATGAGAGCAGAGGAGAGAGAGTTAGCTTTAGCAGTGCGGAGCGCCTCCGTGATACAGAGAAGAGCAGTCTCAGTTGAATGACTAGTCTTGAAACCTGACTGATTTGGATCAAGGTCATTCTGAGAGAGATAGCGGGAGAGCTGGCCAAGGACGGCACGTTCAAGAGTTTTGGAGAGAAAAGAAAGAAGGGATACTGGTCTGTAGTTGTTGACATCGGAGGGATCGAGTGTAGGTTTTTTCAGAAGGGGTGCAACTCTCGCTCTCTTGAAGACTGAAGGGACGTAGCCAGCGGTCAGGGATGAGTTGATGAGCGAGGTGAGGTAAGGGAGAAGGTCTCCGGAAATGGTCTGGAGAAGAGAGGAGGGGATAGGGTCAAGCGGGCAGGTTGTTGGGCGGCCGGCCGTCACAAGACGCGAGATTTCATCTGGAGAGAGAGGGGAGAAAGAGGTCAGAGCACAGGGTAGGGCAGTGTGAGCAGAACCAGCGGTGTCGTTTGACTTAGCAAACGAGGATCGGATGTCGTCGACCTTCTTTTCAAAATGGTTGACGAAATCATCTGCAGAGAGGGAGGAGGGGGGGGGAGGGGGAGGAGGATTCAGGAGGGAGGAGAAGGTGGCAAAGAGCTTCCTAGGGTTAGAGGCAGATGCTTGGAATTTAGAGTGGTAGAAAGTGGCTTTAGCAGCAGAGACAGAAGAGGAAAATGTAGAGAGGATGGAGTGAAAGGATGCCAGGTCCGCAGGGAGGCGAGTTTTCCTTCATTTCCGCTCGGCTGCCCGGAGCCCTGTTCTGTGAGCTCGCAATGAGTCGTCGAGCCACGGAGCGGGAGGGGAGGACCGAGCCGGCCTGGAGGATAGGGGACATAGAGAGTCAAAGGATGCAGAAAGGGAGGAGAGGAGGGTTGAGGAGGCAGAATCAGGAGATAGGTTGGAGAAGGTTTGAGCAGAGGGAAGAGATGATAGGATGGAAGAGGAGAGAGTAGCGGGGGAGAGAGAGCGAAGGTTGGGACGGCGCGATACCATCCGAGTAGGGGCAGTGTGGGAAGTGTTGGATGAGCGATGATGGAGTTCCTATACTCTCTTTAGAGGGAAAAGGATACAAGGTAGTGGTCGGAGACTTGGAGGGGAGTTGCAATGAGGTTAGTGGAAGAACAGCATCTAGTAAAGATGAGGTCGAGCGTATTGCCTGCCTTGTGAGTAGGGGGGGAAGGTGAGAGGGTGAGGTCAAAAGAGGAGAGGAGTGGAAAGAAGGAGGCAGAGAGGAATGAGTCAAAGGTAGACGTGGGGAGGTTAAAGTCGCCCAGAACTGTGAGAGGTGAGCCATCCTCAGGAAAGGAGCTTATCAAGGCATCAAGCTCATTGATGAACTCTCCGAGGGAACCTGGAGGGCGATAAATGATAAGGATGTTAAGCTTGAAAGGGCTGGTAACTGTGACAGCATGGAATTCAAAGGAGGCGATAGACAGATGGGTAAAGGGGAGAAAGAGAGAATGACCACTTGGGAGAGATGAGGATCCCGGTGCCACCACCCCGCTGACCAGAAGCTCTCGGGTGTGCGAGAACACGTGGGCGGACGAAGAGAGAGCAGTAGGAGTAGCAGTGTTATCTGTGGTGATCCATGTTTCCGTCAGTGCCAAGAAGTCGAGGGACTGGAGGAGGCATAGGCTGAGATGAACTCTGCCTTGTTGGCCGCAGATCGGCAGTTCCAGAGGCTACCGGAGACCTGAACTCCACGTGGGTCGTGCGCGCTGGGACCACCAGATTAGGTGGCCTCGGCCACGCGGTGTGGAGCGTTTGTATGGTCTGTGCAGAGAGGAGAGAACAGGGATAGACAGACACATAGTTGACAGGCTACAGAAGAGGCTACGCTAATGCAAAGGAGATTGGAATGACAAGTGGACTACACGTCTCGAATGTTCAGAAAGTTAAGCTTACGTAGCAAGAATCTTATTGACTAAAATGATTAAAATGATACAGTACTGCTGAAGTGGCTAGCTGGCAGTGGCTGCATTGTTGACTTTGTAGGCTAGCTGGCAGTGGCTGCGTTGTTGACACTACACTAATCAAGTCGTTCCGTTGGGTGTGATAGTTTCGACAGTGCTGCTATTCGGGGGCTAGCTGGCTAGCTAGCAGTGTTGATTACGTTACGTTGCGTTAAAAGAACGACAATAGCTGGCTAGCTAACCTAGAAAATCGCTCTAGACTACACAATTATCTTTGATACAAAGACGGCTATGTAGCTAGCTATGTAGCTAGCTACGATCAAACAAATCAAACCGTTGTACTGTAATGAAATGAAATGAAAATGTGATACTACCTGTGGAGCGAAGCAGAATGCGACCGGGTTGTTGAGTGAGGAAGTTCAATTCGGTGGACGTTGGCTAGCTGTTGGCTAGCTAGCAGTGTCTCCTACGTTAAGGAAGACAAATAGCTGGCTAGCTAACCTCGGTAAATTAAGATAATCACTCTAAGACTACACACTCTAAACTACACAATTATCTTGGATACGAAGACAGCAAAGACAACTATGTAGCTAGCTAACACTACACTAATCAGGTCATTCAGTTGAGTGTAATAGTTTTTAGTGCTGCTATTCGATAGACGGTGGACGTTAGCTAGCTGGCTAGCTGGCTAGCTGCTGGGCAGATAGCAGTGTAGACTGCGTTAGGACGACGAAATACGATAATTACGCAATTATCTTTGATACAAAGACGGCTATGTAGCTAGCTAAGAAGAAATTGCTAAGATTAGACAAATCAAACCGTTGTACTATAGTGAAATGTAATGAAATGTAATGAAAAGTTATACAACCTGCGGCCGAAGTGCGAATGCGACCGCTCGCTCCAACCCGGAAGTACTCATACTCTCTTTACTACATAGTAGTGATGATGGGTTCCTATACTCTCTTTACTACACGGTAGTGATGATGGGTTCCTATACTCTCTTTACTACACGGTAGTGATGATGGGTTCATATACTCTCTTTACTACATAGTAGTGATGATGGGTTCATATACTCTCTTTACTACACGGTAGTGATGATGGGTTCCTATACTCTCTTTACTACATAGTAGTGATGATGGGTTCCTATACTCTCTTTACTACATAGTAGTGTTGATGGGTTCCTATACTCTCTTTACTACATAGTAGTGATGATGGGTTCCTATACTCTCTTTACTACATAGTAGTGATGATGGGTTCCTATACTCTCTTTACTACACGGTAGTGATGATGGGTTCATATACTCTCTTTACTACATAGTAGTGATGATGGGTTCCTATACTCTCTTTACTACATAGTAGTGATGATGGGTTCATATACTCTCTTTACTACACGGTAGTGATGATGGGTTCCTATACTCTCTTTACTACATAGTAGTGATGATGGGTTCCTATACTCTCTTTACTACACGTTGTGATGATGGGTTCATATACTCTCTTTACTACATAGTAGTGATGATGGGTTCCTATACTCTCTTTACTACATGTTGTGATGATGGGTTCCTATACTCTCTTTACTACATAGTAGTGATGATGGGTTCCTATACTCTCTTTACTACATGTTGTGATGATGGGTTCCTATACTCTCTTTACAACATAGTAGTGATGATGGGTTCCTATACTCTCTTTACTACATGTTGTGATGATGGGTTCCTATACTCTCTTTACTACATGTTGTGATGATGGGTTCCTATACTCTCTTTACTACATGTTGTGATGATGGGTTCCTATACTCTCGTTACTACATGTTGTGATGATGGGTTCCTATACTCTCTTTACTACACAGTAGTGATGATGGGTTCCTATACTCTCTTTACTACATGGTAGTGATGATGGGTTCCTATACTCTCTTTACTACATGGTAGTGATGATGGGTTCCTTTCCTCTCTTTACTACATGTTGTGATGATGGGTTCCTATACTCTCTTTACTACATGGTAGTGATGATGGGTTCCTATACTCTCTTTACTACATAGTAGTGATGATGGGTTCCTTTACTCTCTTTACTACACAGTAGTGATGATGGGTTCCTATACTCTCTTTACTACATGTTGTGATGATGGGTTCCTATACTCTCTTTACTACATGTTGTGATGATGGGTTCCTTTCCTCTCTTTACTACATGATAGTGATGATGGGTTCCTATACTCTCTTTACTACATGTTGTGATGATGGGTTCCTATATTCTATTTACTATATGTTGTGATGATGGGTTCCTATACTCTCTTTACTACATAGTAGTGATGATGGGTTCCTATACTCTCTTTACTACATGTTGTGATGATGGGTTCCTATACTCTCTTTACTACATAGTAGTGATGATGGGTTCCTATACTCTCTTTACTACATGTTGTGATGATGGGTTCCTATACTCTCTTTACTACATGGTAGTGATGATGGGTTCCTATACTCTCTTTACTACATGGTAGTGATGATGGGTTCCTATACTCTCTTTACTACATAGTAGTGATGATGGGTTCCTTTACTCTCTTTACTACACAGTAGTGATGATGGGTTCCTATACTCTCTTTACTACATGTTGTGATGATGGGTTCCTATACTCTCTTTACTACATAGTAGTGATGATGGGTTCCTATACTCTCTTTACTACATGTTGTGATGATGGGTTCCTTTCCTCTCTTTACTACATGGTAGTGATGATGGGTTCCTATACTCTCTTTACTACATGTTGTGATGATGGGTTCCTTTCCTCTCTTTACTACATGGTAGTGATGATGGGTTCCTATACTCTCTTTACTACATGTTGTGATGATGGGTTCCTATACTCTCTTTACTACATGTTGTGATGATGGGTTACTATACTCTCTTTACTACATAGTAGTGATGATGGGTTCCTATACTCTCTTTACTACACGTTGTGATGATGGGTTCATATACTCTCTTTACTACATGTTGTGATGATGGGTTCCTATACTCTCTTTACTACATAGTAGTGATGATGGGTTCCTATACTCTCTTTACTACATGTTGTGATGATGGGTTCCTATACTCTCTTTACTACATGTTGTGATGATGGGTTCCTATACTCTCTTTACTACATAGTAGTGATGATGGGTTCCTATACTCTCTTTACTACATGTTGTGATGATGGGTTCCTATACTCTCTTTACTACATGTTGTGATGATGGGTTCCTATACTCTCTTTACTACATAGTAGTGATGATGGGTTCCTATACTCTCTTTACTACATGTTGTGATGATGGGTTCCTATACTCTCTTTACTACATGTTGTGATGATGGGTTCCTATACTCTCTTTACTACACAGTAGTGATGATGGGTTCCTATACTCTCTTTACTACATGTTGTGATGATGGGTTCCTTTCCTCTCTTTACTACATGGTAGTGATGATGGGTTCCTATACTCTCTTTACTATATGTTGTGATGATGGGTTCCTTTCCTCTCTTTACTACATGGTAGTGATGATGGGTTCCTATACTCTCTTTACTACATGTTGTGATGATGGGTTCCTATACTCTCTTTACTACATGTTGTGATGATGGGTTACTATACTCTCTTTACTACATAGTAGTGATGATGGGTTCCTATACTCTCTTTACTACATGTTGTGATGATGGGTTCCTATACTCTCTTTACTACATAGTAGTGATGATGGGTTCCTATACTCTCTTTACTACATGGTAGTGATGATGGGTTCCTATACTCTCTTTACTACATAGTAGTGATGATGAGTTCCTATACTCTCTTTACTACATGTTGTGATGATGGGTTCCTATACTCTCTTTACTACACAGTAGTGATGATGGGTTCATATACTCTCTTTACTACATGTTGTGATGATGGGTTCCTATACTCTCTTTACTACATAGTAGTGATGATGGGTTCCTATACTCTCTTTACTACATGGTAGTGATGATGGGTTCCTATACTCTCTTTACTACATAGTAGTGATGATGGGTTCCTTTACTCTCTTTACTACATAGTAGTGATGATGGGTTCCTATACTCTTTTACTACATGTAGTGATGATGGGTTCCTATACTCTCTTTACTACATAGTAGTGATGATGGGTTCCTATACTCTCTTTACTACATGTTGTGAGTGATGGGTTCCTTTCCTCTCTTTACTACATGGTAGTGATGATGGGTTCCTATACTCTCTTTACTACATAGTAGTGATGATGGGTTCCTATACTCTCTTTACTACACGTAGTGATGATGGGTTCCTATACTCTCTTTACTACATGTGATGATGGGTTCCTATACTCTCTTTACTACATAGTAGTGATGATGGGTTCCTATACTCTCTTTACTACATGTAGTGATGATGGGTTCCTATACTCTCTTTACTACATGTAGTGATGATGGGTTCCTATACTCTCTTTACTACATAGTAGTGATGATGGGTTCCTATACTCTCTTTACTACATGTAGTGATGATGGGTTCCTATACTCTCTTTACTACATGTTGTGATGATGGGTTCCTATACTCTCTTTACTACATATACTCTTTTACTACATGTTGTGATGATGGGTTCCTATACTCTCTTTACTACATGTTAGTGATGATGGGTTCCTATACTCTCTTTACTACACAGTAGTGATGATGGGTTCCTATACTCTCTTTACTACATGTAGTGATGATGGGTTCCTTTACTCTCTTTACTACATGTAGTGATGATGGGTTCCTTATACTCTCTTTACTACATGTTGTGATGATGGGTTCCTTTACTCTCTTTACTACATGTAGTGATGATGGGTTCCTATACTCTCTTTACTACATGTTGTGATGATGGGTTCCTATACTCTTTTACTACATGTTGTGATGATGGGTTCCTATACTCTCTTTACTACACAGTAGTGATGATGGGTTCCTATACTCTCTTTACTACATGTTGTGATGATGGGTTCCTATACTCTCTTTACTACATAGTAGTGATGATGGGTTCCTATACTCTCTTTACTACATGGTAGTGATGATGGGTTCCTATACTCTCTTTACTACATAGTAGTGATGATGGGTTCTACATATGTGATGATGGGTTCCTATACTCTCTTTACTACACAGTAGTGATGATGGGTTCCTATACTCTCTTTACTACATGTAGTGATGATGGGTTCCTATACTCTCTTTACTACATAGTAGTGATGATGGGTTCCTATACTCTCTTTACTACATGGTAGTGATGATGGGTTCCTATACTCTCTTTACTACATAGTAGTGATGATGGGTTCCTATACTCTCTTTACTACATAGTAGTGATGATGGGTTCCTATACTCTCTTTACTACATGGTAGTGATGATGGGTTCCTATACTCTCTTTACTACATAGTAGTGATGATGGGTTCCTATACTCTCTTTACTACACAGTAGTGATGATGGGTTCCTATACTCTCTTTACTACATAGTAGTGATGATGGGTTCCTATACTCTCTTTACTACATGGTAGTGATGATGGGTTCCTATACTCTCTTTACTACACGGTAGTGATGATGGGTTCCTTTCCTCTCTTTACTACACAGTAGTGATGATGGGTTCCTATACTCTCTTTACTACATAGTAGTGATGATGGGTTCCTATACTCTCTTTACTACACGGTAGTGATGATGGGTTCCTTTCCTCTCTTTACTACACAGTAGTGATGATGGGTTCCTATACTCTCTTTACTACACAGTAGTGATGATGGGTTCCTATACTCTCTTTACTACATGTTGTGATGATGGGTTCCTATACTCTCTTTACTACACGGTAGTGATGATGGGTTCCTATACTCTCTTTACTACATGTTGTGATGATGGGTTCCTATACTCTCTTTACTACACGGTAGTGATGATGGGTTCCTATACTCTCTTTACTACACGGTAGTGATGATGGGTTCCTATACTCTCTTTACTACATGTTGTGATGATGGGTTCCTATACTCTCTTTACTACATGTTGTGATGATGGGTTCCTATACTCTCTTTACTACATAGTAGTGATGATGGGTTCCTTTACTCTCTTTACTACATAGTAGTGATGATGGGTTCCTATACTCTCTTTACTACATGGTAGTGATGATGGGTTCCTATACTCTCTTTACTACATGTTGTGATGATGGGTTCCTTTCCTCTCTTTACTACATGTTGTGATGATGGGTTCCTTTCCTCTCTTTACTACATGTTGTGATGATGGTTTCCTATACTCTCTTTACTACATGGTAGTGATGATGGGTTCCTATACTCTCTTTACTACATAGTAGTGATGATGGGTTCCTATACTCTCTTTACTACATAGTAGTGATGATGGGTTCCTATACTCTCTTTACTACATAGTAGTGATGATGGGTTCCTATACTCTCTTTACTACACAGTAGTGATGATGGGTTCATATACTCTCTTTACTACATAGTAGTGATGATGGGTTCCTATACTCTCTTTACTACACAGTAGTGATGATGGGTTCCTATACTCTCTTTACTACATGTTGTGATGATGGGTTCCTATACTCTCTTTACTACATGGTAGTGATGATGGGTTCCTATACTCTCTTTACTACATGTTGTGATGATGGGTTCCTATACTCTCTTTACTACATGGTAGTGATGATGGGTTCCTATACTCTCTTTACTACATAGTAGTGATGATGGGTTCCTATACTCTCTTTACTACATAGTAGTGATGATGGGTTCCTATACTCTCTTTACTACATGGTAGTGATGATGGGTTCCTATTCTCTCTTTACTACATAGTAGTGATGATGGGTTCCTATACTCTCTTTACTACATAGTAGTGATGATGGGTTCCTATACTCTCTTTACTACACGTTGTGATGATGGGTTCCTAGTAGTGATGATGGGTTCCTATACTCTCTTTACTACATGGTAGTGATGATGGGTTCCTATACTCTCTTTACTACACGGTAGTGATGATGGGTTCCTTTCCTCTCTTTACTACACAGTAGTGATGATGGGTTCCTATACTCTCTTTACTACATAGTAGTGATGATGGGTTCCTATACTCTCTTTACTACATGTAGTGATGATGGGTTCCTATACTCTCTTTACTACACGGTAGTGATGATGGGTTCCTATACTCTCTTTACTACATGTTGTGATGATGGGTTCCTATACTCTCTTTACTACATGGTAGTGATGATGGGTTCCTAGTGATGATGGGTTCTATACTCTTTTACTACATGGTAGTGATGATGGGTTCCTATACTCTTTTACTACATAGTAGTGATGATGGGTTCCTATACTCTCTTTACTACATAGTAGTGATGATGGGTTCCTATACTCTCTTTACTACATAGTAGTGATGATGGGTTCCTATACTCTCTTTACTACATGTTGTGATGATGGGTTCCTATACTCTCTTTACTACATAGTAGTGATGATGGGTTCCTATACTCTCTTTACTACATGGTAGTGATGATGGGTTCCTATACTCTCTTTACTACATAGTAGTGATGATGGGTTCCTATACTCTCTTTACTACATGGTAGTGATGATGGGTTCCTATACTCTCTTTACTACATGTTGTGATGATGGGTTCCTATACTCTCTTTACTACATGGTAGTGATGATGGGTTCCTATACTCTCTTTACTACATAGTAGTGATGATGGGTTCCTTTCCTCTCTTTACTACACAGTAGTGATGATGGGTTCCTTTCCTCTCTTTACTACATAGTAGTGATGATGGGTTCCTATACTCTCTTTACTACATAGTAGTGATGATGGGTTCCTATACTCTCTTTACTACATAGTAGTGATGATGGGTTCCTATACTCTCTTTACTACATGGTAGTGATGATGGGTTCCTATACTCTCTTTACTACATGGTAGTGATGATGGGTTCCTATACTCTCTTTACTACATAGTAGTGATGATGGGTTCCTATACTCTCTTTACTACATAGTAGTGATGATGGGTTCCTATAGTGATGATGGGTTCTCTTTTTACTACATAGTAGTGATGATGGGTTCCTATACTCTCTTTACTACATGGTAGTGATGATGGGTTCCTATACTCTCTTTACTACATGGTAGTGATGATGGGTTCCTTTCTCTTTTACTACACAGTAGTGATGATGGGTTCCTATACTCTCTTTACTACATAGTAGTGATGATGGGTTCCTATACTCTCTTTACTACACGGTAGTGATGATGGGTTCCTTTCCTCTTTTACTACACAGTAGTGATGATGGGTTCCTATACTCTCTTTACTACATAGTAGTGATGATGGGTTCCTATACTCTCTTTACTACATAGTAGTGATGATGGGTTCCTATACTCTCTTTACTACATAGTAGTGATGATGGGTTCCTATACTCTCTTTACTACATAGTAGTGATGATGGGTTCCTATACTCTCTTTACTACATGTTGTGATGATGGGTTCCTATACTCTCTTTACTACATGTTGTGATGATGGGTTCCTATACTCTCTTTACTACATGGTAGTGATGATGGGTTCCTATACTCTCTTTACTACATAGTAGTGATGATGGGTTCCTATACTCTCTTTACTACATAGTAGTGATGATGGGTTCCTATACTCTCTTTACTACATAGTAGTGATGATGGGTTCCTATACTCTCTTTACTACACGTTGTGATGATGGGTTCCTATACTCTCTTTACTACATGGTAGTGGTGATGGGTTCCTATACTCTCTTTACTACATGTTGTGATGATGGGTTCCTATACTCTCTTTACTACATGTTGTGATGATGGGTTACTATACTCTCTTTACTACATGTTGTGATGATGGGTTCCTGATGGTTCCTATACTCTCTTTACTACATTATACTCTCTTTACTACATGTAGTGATGATGGGTTCCTTTCCTACTCTTTACTTCCTATACTCTCTTTACTACATGGTAGTGATGATGGGTTCCTATACTCTCTTTACTACATAGTAGTGATGATGGGTTCCTATACTCTCTTTACTACATAGTAGTGATGATGGGTTCCTATACTCTCTTTACTACATGTTGTGATGATGGGTTCCTATACTCTCTTTACTACATGGTAGTGATGATGGGTTCCTATACTCTCTTTACTACATGTTGTGATGATGGGTTCCTTTCCTCTCTTTACTACATGTTGTGATGATGGGTTCCTATACTCTCTTTACTACATGGTAGTGATGATGGGTTCCTATACTCTCTTTACTACATAGTAGTGATGATGGGTTCCTATACTCTCTTTACTACATAGTAGTGATGATGGGTTCCTATACTCTCTTTACTACATGGTAGTGATGATGGGTTCCTATACTCTCTTTACTACATAGTAGTGATGATGGGTTCCTATACTCTCTTTACTACATAGTAGTGATGATGGGTTCCTATACTCTCTTTACTACATAGTAGTGATGATGGGTTCCTATACTCTCTTTACTACATAGTAGTGATGATGGGTTCCTATACTCTCTTTACTACATAGTAGTGATGATGGGTTCCTATACTCTCTTTACTACATAGTAGTGATGATGGGTTCCTATACTCTTTACTACATGGTAGTGATGATGGGTTCCTATACTCTCTTTACTACATAGTAGTGATGATGGGTTCCTATACTCTCTTTACTACATAGTAGTGATGATGGGTTCCTATACTCTCTTTACTACATAGTAGTGATGATGGGTTCCTATACTCTCTTTACTACATGGTAGTGATGATGGGTTCCTATACTCTCTTTACTACATAGTAGTGATGATGGGTTCCTTTACTCTCTTTACTACATAGTAGTGATGATGGGTTCCTATACTCTCTTTACTACATAGTAGTGATGATGGGTTCCTATACTCTCTTTACTACATGTAGTGATGATGGGTTCCTTACTCTCTTTACTACATAGTAGTGATGATGGGTTCCTATACTCTCTTTACTACATAGTAGTGATGATGGGTTCCTATACTCTCTTTACTACATAGTAGTGATGATGGGTTCCTATACTCTCTTTACTACATAGTAGTGATGATGGGTTCCTATACTCTCTTTACTACATAGTAGTGATGATTGGTTCCTTTCCTCTCTTTACTACATGTTGTGATGATGGGTTCCTTTCCTCTCTTTACTACATGTTGTGATGATGGGTTCCTATACTCTCTTTACTACATGGTAGTGATGATGGGTTCCTATACTCTCTTTACTACATAGTAGTGATGATGGGTTCCTATACTCTCTTTACTACATGTAGTGATGATGGGTTCCTATACTCTCTTTACTACATAGTAGTGATGATGGGTTCCTATACTCTCTTTACTACACGTTGTGATGATGGGTTCCTATACTCTCTTTACTACATGGTAGTGGTGATGGGTTCCTATACTCTCTTTACTACATGTTGTGATGATGGGTTCCTATACTCTCTTTACTACATGGTAGTGATGATGGGTTCCTATACTCTCTTTACTACATGTTGTGATGATGGGTTCCTTTCCTCTCTTTACTACATGTTGTGATGATGGGTTCCTTTCCTCTCTTTACTACATGTTGTGATGATGGTTTCCTATACTCTCTTTACTACATGGTAGTGATGATGGGTTCCTATACTCTCTTTACTACATAGTAGTGATGATGGGTTCCTATACTCTCTTTACTACATAGTAGTGATGATGGGTTCCTATACTCTCTTTACTACATGTAGTGATGATGGGTTCCTATACTCTCTTTACTACATGGTAGTGATGATGGGTTCCTATACTCTCTTTACTACATAGTAGTGATGATGGGTTCCTATACTCTCTTTACTACATAGTAGTGATGATGGGTTCCTATACTCTCTTTACTACATGGTAGTGATGATGGGTTCCTTTAATCTCTTTACTACATAGTAGTGATGATGGGTTCCTATACTCTCTTTACTACATGGTAGTGATGATGGGTTCCTATACTCTCTTTACTACACGGTAGTGATGATGGGTTCCTTTCCTCTCTTTACTACACAGTAGTGATGATGGGTTCCTATACTCTCTTTACTACATAGTAGTGATGATGGGTTCCTATACTCTCTTTACTACACGGTAGTGATGATGGGTTCCTTTCCTCTCTTTACTACACAGTAGTGATGATGGGTTCATATACTCTCTTTACTACATAGTAGTGATGATGGGTTCCTATACTCTCTTTACTACATAGTAGTGATGATGGGTTCCTATACTCTCTTTACTACATAGTAGTGATGATGGGTTCCTATACTCTCTTTACTACATGTAGTGATGATGATGGGTTCCTATACTCTCTTTACTACATGTTGTGATGATGGGTTCCTATACTCTCTTTACTACACGGTAGTGATGATGGGTTCCTATACTCTCTTTACTACATAGTAGTGATGATGGGTTCCTATACTCTCTTTACTACATAGTAGTGATGATGGGTTCCTATACTCTCTTTACTACATGTTGTGATGATGGGTTCCTATACTCTCTTTACTACATGGTAGTGATGATGGGTTCCTATATGATGGGTTCCTTTCCTCTCTTTACTACACAGTAGTGATGATGGGTTCATATACTCTCTTTACTACATAGTAGTGATGATGGGTTCCTATACTCTCTTTACTACACAGTAGTGATGATGGGTTCCTATACTCTCTTTACTACATAGTAGTGATGATGGGTTTTACTCTCTTTACTACATGTTGTGATGATGGGTTCCTATACTCTCTTTACTACATAGTAGTGATGATGGGTTCCTATACTCTCTTTACTACATGGTAGTGATGATGGGTTCCTATACTCTCTTTACTACATAGTAGTGATGATGGGTTCCTATACTCTCTTTACTACATAGTAGTGATGATGGGTTCCTATACTCTCTTTACTACATGTTGTGATGATGGGTTCCTATACTCTCTTTACTACATGGTAGTGATGATGGGTTCCTATACTCTCTTTACTACATAGTAGTGATGATGGGTTCTTTACTACATAGTAGTGATGATGGGTTCCTATACTCTCTTTACTACATGGTAGTGATGATGGGTTCCTATACTCTCTTTACTACATGTTGTGATGATGGGTTCCTATACTCTCTTTACTACATGTTGTGATGATGGGTTCCTATACTCTCTTTACTACATGTTGTGATGATGGGTTCCTTTCCTCTCTTTACTACATGTTGTGATGATGGGTTCCTTTCCTCTCTTTACTACATGTTGTGATGATGGTTTCCTATACTCTCTTTACTACATGGTAGTGATGATGGGTTCCTATACTCTCTTTACTACATAGTAGTGATGATGGGTTCCTATACTCTCTTTACTACATAGTAGTGATGATGGGTTCCTATACTCTCTTTACTACATAGTAGTGATGATGGGTTCCTATACTCTCTTTACTACACAGTAGTGATGATGGGTTCCTATACTCTCTTTACTACATGGTAGTGATGATGGGTTCCTATACTCTCTTTACTACATAGTAGTGATGATGGGTTCCTATACTCTCTTTACTACATAGTAGTGATGATGGGTTCCTATACTCTCTTTACTACATGGTAGTGATGATGGGTTCCTTTAATCTCTTTACTACATAGTAGTGATGATGGGTTCCTATACTCTCTTTACTACATGGTAGTGATGATGGGTTCCTATACTCTCTTTACTACATGGTAGTGATGATGGGTTCCTTTACTCTCTTTACTACATAGTAGTGATGATGGGTTCCTATACTCTCTTTACTACATGGTAGTGATGATGGGTTCCTATACTCTCTTTACTACATGGTAGTGATGATGGGTTCATATACTCTCTTTACTACACGGTAGTGATGATGGGTTCCTATACTCTCTTTACTACATGGTAGTGATGATGGGTTCCTATACTCTCTTTACTACATAGTAGTGATGATGGGTTCCTTTCCTCTCTTTACTACACAGTAGTGATGATGGGTTCATATACTCTCTTTACTACATAGTAGTGATGATGGGTTCCTATACTCTCTTTACTACACAGTAGTGATGATGGGTTCCTATACTCTCTTTACTACATGTTGTGATGATGGGTTCCTATACTCTCTTTACTACACGGTAGTGATGATGGGTTCCTATACTCTCTTTACTACATGTTGTGATGATGGGTTCCTATACTCTCTTTACTACATAGTAGTGATGATGGGTTCCTATACTCTCTTTACTACATTAGTGATGATGGGTTCCTATACTCTCTTTACTACATAGTAGTGATGATGGGTTCCTATACTCTCTTTACTACATAGTAGTGATGATGGGTTCCTATACTCTCTTTACTACATAGTAGTGATGATGGGTTCCTATACTCTCTTTACTACATATGATGGGTTCCTATACTCTCTTTACTACATAGTGTGATGATGGGTTCCTATACTCTCTTTACTACATAGTAGTGATGATGGGTTCCTATACTCTCTTTACTACATGGTAGTGATGATGGGTTCCTATACTCTCTTTACTACATAGTAGTGATGATGGGTTCCTATACTCTCTTTACTACATGGTAGTGATGATGGGTTCCTATACTCTCTTTACTACATGTTGTGATGATGGGTTCCTTTCCTCTCTTTACTACATGTTGTGATGATGGGTTCCTATACTCTCTTTACTACATGTTGTGATGATGGGTTCCTATACTCTCTTTACTACATAGTAGTGATGATGGGTTCCTATACTCTCTTTACTACATAGTAGTGATGATGGGTTCCTATACTCTCTTTACTACACAGTAGTGATGATGGGTTCCTATACTCTCTTTACTACATGTTGTGATGATGGGTTCCTATACTCTCTTTACTACATGGTAGTGATGATGGGTTCCTATACTCTCTTTACTACATAGTAGTGATGATGGGTTCCTATACTCTCTTTACTACATAGTAGTGATGATGGGTTCCTATACTCTCTTTACTACATGGTAGTGATGATGGGTTCCTATACTCTCTTTACTACATAGTAGTGATGATGGGTTCCTATACTCTCTTTACTACATGGTAGTGATGATGGGTTCCTATACTCTCTTTACTACATAGTAGTGATGATGGGTTCCTTTACTCTCTTTACTACATAGTAGTGATGATGGGTTCCTATACTCTCTTTACTACATGGTAGTGATGATGGGTTCCTATACTCTCTTTACTACATGTTGTGATGATGGGTTCCTTTCCTCTCTTTACTACATAGTAGTGATGATGGGTTCCTATACTCTCTTTACTACATAGTAGTGATGATGGGTTCCTATACTCTCTTTACTACATAGTAGTGATGATGGGTTCCTATACTCTCTTTACTACATAGTAGTGATGATGGGTTCCTATACTCTCTTTACTACATGGTAGTGATGATGGGTTCCTATACTCTCTTTACTACATGGTAGTGATGATGGGTTCATATACTCTCTTTACTACATGGTAGTGATGATGGGTTCCTATGTAGTGATGATGGGTTCCTATACTCTCTTTACTACATAGTAGTGATGATGGGTTCCTATACTCTCTTTACTACATAGTAGTGATGATGGGTTCCTATACTCTCTTTACTACATAGTAGTGATGATGGGTTCCTATACTCTCTTTACTACATAGTAGTGATGATGGGTTCCTTTCCTCTCTTTACTACATAGTAGTGATGATGGGTTCCTATACTCTCTTTACTACATAGTAGTGATGATGGGTTCCTATACTCTCTTTACTACATAGTAGTGATGATGGGTTCCTATACTCTCTTTACTACATAGTAGTGATGATGGGTTCCTATACTCTCTTTACTACATAGTAGTGATGATGGGTTCCTATACTCTCTTTACTACATAGTAGTGATGATGGGTTCCTATACTCTCTTTACTACATAGTAGTGATGATGGGTTCCTATACTCTCTTTACTACATAGTAGTGATGATGGGTTCCTATACTCTCTTTACTACATAGTAGTGATGATGGGTTCCTATACTCTCTTTACTACATAGTAGTGATGATGGGTTCCTATACTCTCTTTACTACATGGTAGTGATGATGGGTTCCTATACTCTCTCTTTACTACATAGTAGTGATGATGGGTTCCTATACTCTCTTTACTACATGGTAGTGATGATGGGTTCCTATACTCTCTTTACTACATAGTAGTGATGATGGGTTCCTATACTCTCTTTACTACATAGTAGTGATGATGGGTTCCTATACTCTCTTTACTACATGGTAGTGATGATGGGTTCCTATATGGGTTCTATACTTTACTACATGGTAGTGATGATGGGTTCCTATACTCTCTTTACTACATAGTAGTGATGATGGGTTCCTATACTCTCTTTACTACATAGTAGTGATGATGGGTTCCTATACTCTCTTTACTACATAGTAGTGATGATGGGTTCCTATACTCTCTTTACTACATAGTAGTGATGATGGGTTCCTATACTCTCTTTACTACATAGTAGTGATGATGGGTTCCTATACTCTCTTTACTACATAGTAGTGATGATGGGTTCCTATACTCTCTTTACTACATAGTAGTGATGATGGGTTCCTATACTCTCTTTACTACATGGTAGTGATGATGGGTTCCTATACTCTCTTTACTACATAGTAGTGATGATGGGTTCCTATACTCTCTTTACTACATGGTAGTGATGATGGGTTCCTATACTCTCTTTACTACATGGTAGTGATGATGGGTTCCTATACTCTCTTTACTACATAGTAGTGATGATGGGTTCCTATACTCTCTTTACTACATAGTAGTGATGATGGGTTCCTATACTCTCTTTACTACATAGTAGTGATGATGGGTTCCTATACTCTCTTTACTACATAGTAGTGATGATGGGTTCCTATACTCTCTTTACTACATGGTAGTGATGATGGGTTCCTATACTCTCTTTACTACATAGTAGTGATGATGGGTTCCTATACTCTCTTTACTACATGGTAGTGATGATGGGTTCCTATACTCTCTTTACTACATGTTGTGATGATGGGTTCCTATACTCTCTTTACTACATGGTAGTGATGATGGGTTCCTATACTCTCTTTACTACATAGTAGTGATGATGGGTTCCTATACTCTCTTTACTACATAGTAGTGATGATGGGTTCCTATACTCTCTTTACTACATAGTAGTGATGATGGGTTCCTATACTCTCTTTACTACATAGTAGTGATGATGGGTTCCTATACTCTCTTTACTACATAGTAGTGATGATGGGTTCCTATACTCTCTTTACTACATAGTAGTGATGATGGGTTCCTATACTCTCTTTACTACATGGTAGTGATGATGGGTTCCTATACTCTCTTTACTACATAGTAGTGATGATGGGTTCCTATACTCTCTTTACTACATGGTAGTGATGATGGGTTCCTATACTCTCTTTACTACATAGTAGTGATGATGGGTTCCTATACTCTCTTTACTACATGGTAGTGATGATGGGTTCCTATACTCTCTTTACTACATGGTAGTGATGATGGGTTCCTATACTCTCTTTACTACATAGTAGTGATGATGGGTTCCTATACTCTCTTTACTACATGGTAGTGATGATGGGTTCCTATACTCTCTTTACTACATGGTAGTGATGATGGGTTCCTATACTCTCTTTACTACATAGTAGTGATGATGGGTTCCTATACTCTCTTTACTACATAGTAGTGATGATGGGTTCCTATACTCTCTTTACTACATAGTAGTGATGATGGGTTCCTATACTCTCTTTACTACATGTTGTGATGATGGGTTCCTATACTCTCTTTACTACATAGTAGTGATGATGGGTTCCTATACTCTCTTTACTACATGTTGTGATGATGGGTTCCTATACTCTCTTTACTACATGGTAGTGATGATGGGTTCCTATACTCTTTACTTTACTACATAGTAGTGATGATGGGTTCCTATACTCTCTTTACTACATGGTAGTGATGATGGGTTCCTATACTCTCTTTACTACATAGTAGTGATGATGGGTTCCTATACTCTCTTTACTACATAGTAGTGATGATGGGTTCCTATACTCTCTTTACTACATAGTAGTGATGATGGTTTCCTATACTCTCTTTACTACATAGTAGTGATGATGGGTTCCTATACTCTCTTTACTACATAGTAGTGATGATGGGTTCCTCTCTTTTACTACATAGTAGTGATGATGGGTTCCTATACTCTCTTTTACTACATAGTAGTGATGATGGGTTCCTATACTCTCTTTACTACATGGTAGTGATGATGGGTTCCTATACTCTCTTTACTACATAGTAGTGATGATGGGTTCCTATACTCTCTTTACTACATAGTAGTGATGATGGGTTCCTATACTCTCTTTACTACATAGTAGTGATGATGGGTTCCTATACTCTCTTTACTACATAGTAGTGATGATGGGTTCCTATACTCTCTTTACTACATAGTAGTGATGATGGGTTCCTATACTCTCTTTACTACATAGTAGTGATGATGGGTTCCTATACTCTCTTTACTACATAGTAGTGATGATGGGTTCCTATACTCTCTTTACTACATAGTAGTGATGATGGGTTCCTATACTCTCTTTACTACATGGTAGTGATGATGGGTTCCTATACTCTCTTTACTACATAGTAGTGATGATGGGTTCCTATACTCTCTTTACTACATGGTAGTGATGATGGGTTCCTATACTCTCTTTACTACATAGTAGTGATGATGGGTTCCTATACTCTCTTTACTACATAGTAGTGATGATGGGTTCCTATACTCTCTTTACTACATAGTAGTGATGATGGGTTCCTATACTCTCTTTACTACATAGTAGTGATGATGGGTTCCTATACTCTCTTTACTACATAGTAGTGATGATGGGTTCCTATACTCTCTTTACTACATAGTAGTGATGATGGGTTCCTATACTCTCTTTACTACATGTTGTGATGATGGGTTCCTATACTCTCTTTACTACATGGTAGTGATGATGGGTTCCTATACTCTCTTTACTACATAGTAGTGATGATGGGTTCCTATACTCTCTTTACTACATAGTAGTGATGATGGGTTCCTATACTCTCTTTTACTACATGGTAGTGATGATGGGTTCCTATACTCTCTTTACTACATGTAGTGATGATGGGTTCCTATACTCTCTTTACTACATGGTAGTGATGATCGGTTCCTATTCTCTCTTTACTACATAGTAGTGATGATGGGTTCCTTTCCTCTCTTTACTACACAGTAGTGATGATGGGTTCCTATACTCTCTTTACTACATAGTAGTGATGATGGGTTCCTATACTCTCTTTACTACATAGTAGTGATGATGGGTTCCTATACTCTCTTTACTACATGGTAGTGATGATGGGTTCCTTTCCTCTCTTTACTACACAGTAGTGATGATGGGTTCCTATACTCTCTTTACTACATAGTAGTGATGATGGGTTCCTATACTCTCTTTACTACATAGTAGTGATGATGGGTTCCTATACTCTCTTTACTACATAGTAGTGATGATGGGTTCCTATACTCTCTTTACTACATAGTAGTGATGATGGGTTCCTTTCCTCTCTTTACTACATAGTAGTGATGATGGGTTCCTATACTCTCTTTACTACATAGTAGTGATGATGGGTTCCTATACTCTCTTTACTACATAGTAGTGATGATGGGTTCCTATACTCTCTTTACTACATAGTAGTGATGATGGGTTCCTATACTCTCTTTACTACATAGTAGTGATGATGGGTTCCTATACTCTCTTTACTACATGTTGTGATGATGGGTTCCTATACTCTCTTTACTACATAGTAGTGATGATGGGTTCCTATACTCTCTTTACTACATAGTAGTGATGATGGGTTCCTATACTCTCTTTACTACATAGTAGTGATGATGGGTTCCTATACTCTCTTTACTACATGGTAGTGATGATGGGTTCCTATACTCTCTTTACTACATGGTAGTGATGATGGGTTCCTATACTCTCTTTACTACATGGTAGTGATGATGGGTTCCTATACTCTCTTTACTACATAGTAGTGATGATGGGTTCCTATACTCTCTTTACTACATAGTAGTGATGATGGGTTCCTATACTCTCTTTACTACATAGTAGTGATGATGGGTTCCTATACTCTCTTTACTACATAGTAGTGATGATGGGTTCCTATACTCTCTTTACTACATAGTAGTGATGATGGGTTCCTATACTCTCTTTACTACATAGTAGTGATGATGGGTTCCTATACTCTCTTTACTACATAGTAGTGATGATGGGTTCCTATACTCTCTTTACTACATGGTAGTGATGATGGGTTCCTATACTCTCTTTACTACATAGTAGTGATGATGGGTTCCTATACTCTCTTTACTACATAGTAGTGATGATGGGTTCCTATACTCTCTTTACTACATAGTAGTGATGATGGGTTCCTATACTCTCTTTACTACATAGTAGTGATGATGGGTTCCTATACTCTCTTTACTACATAGTAGTGATGATGGGTTCCTATACTCTCTTTACTACATAGTAGTGATGATGGGTTCCTATACTCTCTTTACTACATAGTAGTGATGATGGGTTCCTATACTCTCTTTACTACATAGTAGTGATGATGGGTTCCTATACTCTCTTTACTACATAGTAGTGATGATGGGTTCCTATACTCTCTTTACTACATAGTAGTGATGATGGGTTCCTATACTCTCTTTACTACATAGTAGTGATGATGGGTTCCTATACTCTCTTTACTACATAGTAGTGATGATGGGTTCCTATACTCTCTTTACTACATGGTAGTGATGATGGGTTCCTATACTCTCTTTACTACATAGTAGTGATGATGGGTTCCTATACTCTTTTACTACATAGTAGTGATGATGGGTTCCTATACTCTCTTTACTACATAGTAGTGATGATGGGTTCCTATACTCTCTTTACTACATAGTAGTGATGATGGGTTCCTATACTCTCTTTACTACATAGTAGTGATGATGGGTTCCTATACTCTCTTTACTACATAGTAGTGATGATGGGTTCCTATACTCTCTTTACTACATAGTAGTGATGATGGGTTCCTATACTCTCTTTACTACATAGTAGTGATGATGGGTTCCTATACTCTCTTTACTACATAGTAGTGATGATGGGTTCCTATACTCTCTTTACTACATGTTGTGATGATGGGTTCCTATACTCTCTTTACTACATAGTAGTGATGATGGGTTCCTATACTCTCTTTACTACATAGAAGTGATGATGGGTTCCTATACTCTCTTTACTACATAGTAGTGATGATGGGTTCCTATACTCTCTTTACTACATAGTAGTGATGATGGGTTCCTATACTCTCTTTACTACATAGTAGTGATGATGGGTTCCTATACTCTCTTTACTACATAGTAGTGATGATGGGTTCCTATACTCTCTTTACTACATAGTAGTGATGATGGGTTCCTATACTCTCTTTACTACATAGTAGTGATGATGGGTTCCTATACTCTCTTTACTACATAGTAGTGATGATGGGTTCCTATACTCTCTTTACTACATAGTAGTGATGATGGGTTCCTATACTCTCTTTACTAAATGGTAGTGATGATTGGTTCCTATACTCTCTTTACTACATGGTAGTGATGATGGGTTCCTTTCTTCTCTTTACTACACAGTAGTGATGATGGGTTCCTATACTCTCTTTACTACACAGTAGTGATGATGGGTTCCTATACTCTCTTTACTACATAGTAGTGATGATGGGTTCCTATACTCTCTTTACTACATAGTAGTGATGATGGGTTCCTTTCCTCTCTTTACTACATAGTAGTGATGATGGGTTCCTATACTCTCTTTACTACATGGTAGTGATGATGGGTTCCTATACTCTCTTTACTACATAGTAGTGATGATGGGTTCCTATACTCTCTTTACTACATAGTAGTGATGATGGGTTCCTATACTCTCTTTACTACATAGTAGTGATGATGGGTTCCTATACTCTCTTTACTACATAGTAGTGATGATGGGTTCCTATACTCTCTTTACTACATAGTAGTGATGATGGGTTCCTATACTCTCTTTACTACATAGTAGTGATGATGGGTTCCTATACTCTCTTTACTACATAGTAGTGATGATGGGTTCCTATACTCTCTTTACTACATAGTAGTGATGATGGGTTCCTATACTCTCTTTACTACATAGTAGTGATGATGGGTTCCTATACTCTCTTTACTAAATGGTAGTGATGATGGGTTCCTATACTCTCTTTACTACATAGTAGTGATGATGGGTTCCTATACTCTCTTTACTAAATGGTAGTGATGATGGGTTCCTATACTCTCTTTACTACATAGTAGTGATGATGGGTTCCTATTCTCTCTTTACTACATGGTAGTGATGATGGGTTCCTATACTCTCTTTACTACATGGTAGTGATGATGGGTTCCTATACTCTCTTTACTACATAGTAGTGATGATGGGTTCCTATACTCTCTTTACTACATAGTAGTGATGATGGGTTCCTATACTCTCTTTACTACATAGTAGTGATGATGGGTTCCTATACTCTCTTTACTACATAGTAGTGATGATGGGTTCCTATACTCTCTTTACTACATAGTAGTGATGATGGGTTCCTATACTCTCTTTACTACATAGTAGTGATGATGGGTTCCTATACTCTCTTTACTACATAGTAGTGATGATGGGTTCCTATACTCTCTTTACTACATGGTAGTGATGATGGGTTCCTATACTCTCTTTACTACATAGTAGTGATGATGGGTTCCTATACTCTCTTTACTACATGGTAGTGATGATGGGTTCCTATACTCTCTTTACTACATAGTAGTGATGATGGGTTACTATACTCTCTTTACTACATGGTAGTGATGATGGGTTCCTATACTCTCTTTACTACATGGTAGTGATGATGGGTTCCTATACTCTCTTTACTACATAGTAGTGATGATGGGTTCCTATACTCTCTTTACTACATGGTAGTGATGATGGGTTCCTATACTCTCTTTACTACATGTTGTGATGATGGGTTCCTATACTCTCTTTACTACATAGTAGTGATGATGGGTTCCTATACTCTCTTTACTACATAGTAGTGATGATGGGTTCCTATACTCTCTTTGGGTTCCTACTACATAGTAGTGATGATGGGTTCCTATACTCTCTTTACTACATGTTGTGATGATGGGTTCCTATACTCTCTTTACTACATAGTAGTGATGATGGGTTCCTATACTCTCTTTACTACATAGTAGTGATGATGGGTTCCTATACTCTCTTTACTACATAGTAGTGATGATGGGTTCCTATACTCTCTTTACTACATGTTGTGATGATGGGTTCCTATACTCTCTTTACTACATAGTAGTGATGATGGGTTCCTATACTCTCTTTACTACATAGTAGTGATGATGGGTTCCTATACTCTCTTTACTACATAGTAGTGATGATGGGTTCCTTTCCTCTCTTTACTACATAGTAGTGATGATGGGTTCCTATACTCTCTTTACTACATAGTAGTGATGATGGGTTCCTATACTCTCTTTACTACATAGTAGTGATGATGGGTTCCTATACTCTCTTTACTACATAGTAGTGATGATGGGTTCCTATACTCTCTTTACTACATGGTAGTGATGATGGGTTCCTATACTCTCTTTACTACATAGTAGTGATGATGGGTTCCTATACTCTCTTTACTACACAGTAGTGATGATGGGTTCCTATACTCTCTTTACTACATAGTAGTGATGATGGGTTCCTATACTCTCTTTACTACATAGTAGTGATGATGGGTTCCTATACTCTCTTTACTACATAGTAGTGATGATGGGTTCCTATACTCTCTTTACTACATAGTAGTGATGATGGGTTCCTATACTCTCTTTACTACATAGTAGTGATGATGGGTTCCTTTCCTCTCTTTACTACATAGTAGTGATGATGGGTTCCTATACTCTCTTTACTACATAGTAGTGATGATGGGTTCCTATACTCTCTTTACTACATAGTAGTGATGATGGGTTCCTATACTCTCTTTACTACATAGTAGTGATGATGGGTTCCTATACTCTCTTTACTACATAGTAGTGATGATGGGTTCCTATACTCTCTTTACTACATAGTAGTGATGATGGGTTCCTATACTCTCTTTACTACATAGTAGTGATGATGGGTTCCTATACTCTCTTTACTACATAGTAGTGATGATGGGTTCCTATACTCTCTTTACTACATAGTAGTGATGATGGGTTCCTATACTCTCTTTACTACATAGTAGTGATGATGGGTTCCTATACTCTCTTTACTACATGGTAGTGATGATGGGTTCCTATACTTTTTACTACATAGTAGTGATGATGGGTTCCTATACTCTCTTTACTACATGGTAGTGATGATGGGTTCCTATACTCTCTTTACTACATAGTAGTGATGATGGGTTCCTATACTCTCTTTACTACATAGTAGTGATGATGGGTTCCTATACTCTCTTTACTACATAGTAGTGATGATGGGTTCCTATACTCTCTTTACTACATAGTAGTGATGATGGGTTCCTATACTCTCTTTACTACATGGTAGTGATGATGGGTTCCTTTCTCTCTTTACTACATAGTAGTGATGATGGGTTCCTATACTCTCTTTACTACATAGTAGTGATGATGGGTTCCTATACTCTCTTTACTACATAGTAGTGATGATGGGTTCCTATACTCTCTTTACTACATAGTAGTGATGATGGGTTCCTATACTCTTTTACTACATAGTAGTGATGATGGGTTCCTATACTCTCTTTACTACATAGTAGTGATGATGGGTTCCTATACTCTCTTTTACTACATAGTAGTGATGATGGGTTCCTATACTCTCTTTTACTACATAGTAGTGATGATGGGTTCCTATACTCTCTTTACTACATAGTAGTGATGATGGGTTCCTATACTCTCTTTACTACATAGTAGTGATGATGGGTTCCTATACTCTCTTTACTACATAGTAGTGATGATGGGTTCCTATACTCTCTTTACTACATAGTAGTGATGATGGGTTCCTATACTCTCTTTACTACATAGTAGTGATGATGGGTTCCTACTACTCTCTTTACTACATGGTAGTGATGATGGGTTCCTATACTCTCTTTACTACATAGTAGTGATGATGGGTTCCTATACTTTTTACTACATAGTAGTGATGATGGGTTCCTATACTCTCTTTACTACATAGTAGTGATGATGGGTTCCTATTTCTCTCTTTTACTACATAGTAGTGATGATGGGTTCCTATACTCTCTTTACTACATAGTAGTGATGATGGGTTCCTATACTCTCTTTACTACATAGTAGTGATGATGGGTTCCTATACTCTCTTTACTACATAGTAGTGATGATGGGTTCCTATACTCTCTTTACTACATAGTAGTGATGATGGGTTCCTATACTCTCTTTACTACATAGTAGTGATGATGGGTTCCTATACTCTCTTTACTACATAGTAGTGATGATGGGTTCCTATACTCTCTTTACTACATAGTAGTGATGATGGGTTCCTATACTCTCTTTACTACATAGTAGTGATGATGGGTTCCTATACTCTCTTTACTACATAGTAGTGATGATGGGTTCCTATACTCTCTTTACTACATAGTAGTGATGATGGGTTCCTATACTCTCTTTACTACATAGTAGTGATGATGGGTTCCTATACTCTCTTTACTACATAGTAGTGATGATGGGTTCCTATACTCTCTTTACTACATAGTAGTGATGATGGGTTCCTATACTCTCTTTACTACATAGTAGTGATGATGGGTTCCTATACTCTCTTTACTACATAGTAGTGATGATGGGTTCCTATACTCTCTTTACTACATGGTAGTGATGATGGGTTCCTATACTCTCTTTACTACATAGTAGTGATGATGGGTTCCTATACTCTCTTTACTACATAGTAGTGATGATGGGTTCCTATACTCTCTTTACTACATGGTAGTGATGATGGGTTCCTATACTCTCTTTACTACATAGTAGTGATGATGGGTTCCTATACTCTCTTTACTACATAGTAGTGATGATGGGTTCCTATACTCTCTTTACTACATAGTAGTGATGATGGGTTCCTATACTCTCTTTACTACATAGTAGTGATGATGGGTTCCTATACTCTCTTTACTACATAGTAGTGATGATGGGTTCCTATACTCTCTTTACTACATAGTAGTGATGATGGGTTCCTATACTCTCTTTACTACATAGTAGTGATGATGGGTTCCTATACTCTCTTTACTACATAGTAGTGATGATGGGTTCCTATACTCTCTTTACTACATAGTAGTGATGATGGGTTCCTATACTCTCTTTACTACATAGTAGTGATGATGGGTTCCTATACTCTCTTTACTACATGTTGTGATGATGGGTTCCTATACTCTCTTTACTACATGGTAGTGATGATGGGTTCCTATACTCTCTTTACTACATAGTAGTGATGATGGGTTCCTATACTCTCTTTACTACATGGTAGTGATGATGGGTTCCTATACTCTCTTTACTACATGGTAGTGATGATGGGTTCCTATACTCTCTTTACTACATAGTAGTGATGATGGGTTCCTATACTCTCTTTACTACATGTTGTGATGATGGGTTCCTATACTCTCTTTACTACATAGTAGTGATGATGGGTTCCTATACTCTCTTTACTACATAGTAGTGATGATGGGTTCCTATACTCTCTTTACTACATAGTAGTGATGATGGGTTCCTATACTCTCTTTACTACATAGTAGTGATGATGGGTTCCTATACTCTCTTTACTACATGGTAGTGATGATGGGTTCCTATACTCTCTTTACTACATAGTAGTGATGATGGGTTCCTATACTCTCTTTACTACATAGTAGTGATGATGGGTTCCTATACTCTCTTTACTACATGGTAGTGATGATGGGTTCCTATACTCTCTTTACTACATGGTAGTGATGATGGGTTCCTATACTCTCTTTACTACATGGTAGTGATGATGGGTTCCTATACTCTCTTTACTACATAGTAGTGATGATGGGTTCCTATACTCTCTTTACTACATAGTAGTGATGATGGGTTCCTATACTCTCTTTACTACATAGTAGTGATGATGGGTTCCTATACTCTCTTTACTACATAGTAGTGATGATGGGTTCCTATACTTCTTTACTACATAGTAGTGATGATGGGTTCCTATACTCTCTTTACTACATAGTAGTGATGATGGGTTCCTATACTCTCTTTACTACATAGTAGTGATGATGGGTTCCTATACTCTCTTTACTACATAGTAGTGATGATGGGTTCCTATACTCTCTTTACTACATAGTAGTGATGATGGGTTCCTATACTCTCTTTACTACATGGTAGTGATGATGGGTTCCTATACTCTCTTTACTACATAGTAGTGATGATGGGTTCCTATACTCTCTTTACTACATAGTAGTGATGATGGGTTCCTATACTCTCTTTACTACATAGTAGTGATGATGGGTTCCTATACTCTCTTTACTACATAGTAGTGATGATGGGTTCCTATACTCTCTTTACTACATAGTAGTGATGATGGGTTCCTATACTCTCTTTACTACATAGTAGTGATGATGGGTTCCTATACTCTCTTTACTACATAGTAGTGATGATGGGTTCCTATACTCTCTTTACTACATAGTAGTGATGATGGGTTCCTATACTCTCTTTACTACATAGTAGTGATGATGGGTTCCTATACTCTCTTTACTACATGTTGTGATGATGGGTTCCTATACTCTCTTTACTACATAGTAGTGATGATGGGTTCCTATACTCTCTTTACTACATGGTAGTGATGATGGGTTCCTATACTCTCTTTACTACATAGTAGTGATGATGGGTTCCTATACTCTCTTTACTACATAGTAGTGATGATGGGTTCCTATACTCTCTTTACTACATAGTAGTGATGATGGGTTCCTATACTCTCTTTACTACATAGTAGTGATGATGGGTTCCTATACTCTCTTTACTACATGTAGTAGTGATGATGGGTTCCTATACTCTCTTTACTACATGGTAGTGATGATGGGTTCCTATACTCTCTTTACTACATAGTAGTGATGATGGGTTCCTATACTCTCTTTACTACATGGTAGTGATGATGGGTTCCTATACTCTCTTTACTACATAGTAGTGATGATGGGTTCCTATACTCTCTTTACTACATAGTAGTGATGATGGGTTCCTATACTCTCTTTACTACATAGTAGTGATGATGGGTTCCTATACTCTCTTTACTACATAGTAGTGATGATGGGTTCCTATACTACTACATGTAGTGATGATGGGTTCCTATACTCTCTTTTACTACATAGTAGTGATGATGGGTTCCTATACTCTCTTTACTACATAGTAGTGATGATGGGTTCCTATACTCTCTTTACTACATAGTAGTGATGATGGGTTCCTATACTCTCTTTACTACATAGTAGTGATGATGGGTTCCTTTCCTCTCTTTACTACATAGTAGTGATGATGGGTTCCTATACTCTCTTTACTACATAGTAGTGATGATGGGTTCCTATACTCTCTTTACTACATAGTAGTGATGATGGGTTCCTATACTCTCTTTACTACATAGTAGTGATGATGGGTTCCTATACTCTCTTTACTACATAGTAGTGATGATGGGTTCCTTTACTCTCTTTACTACATGGTAGTGATGATGGGTTCCTATACTCTCTTTACTACATGGTAGTGATGATGGGTTCCTATACTCTCTTTACTACATAGTAGTGATGATGGGTTCCTATACTCTCTTTACTACATAGTAGTGATGATGGGTTCCTATACTCTCTTTACTACATTAGTGATGATGGGTTCCTATACTCTCTTTACTACATAGTAGTGATGATGGGTTCCTATACTCTCTTTACTACATAGTAGTGATGATGGGTTCCTATACTCTCTTTACTACATAGTAGTGATGATGGGTTCCTATACTCTCTTTACTACATAGTAGTGATGATGGGTTCCTATACTCTCTTTACTACATAGTAGTGATGATGGGTTCCTATACTCTCTTTACTACATAGTAGTGATGATGGGTTCCTATACTCTCTTTACTACATAGTAGTGATGATGGGTTCCTATACTCTCTTTACTACATAGTAGTGATGATGGGTTCCTATACTCTCTTTACTACATAGTAGTGATGATGGGTTCCTATACTCTCTTTACTACATAGTAGTGATGATGGGTTCCTATACTCTCTTTACTACATAGTAGTGATGATGGGTTCCTATACTCTCTTTACTACATAGTAGTGATGATGGGTTCCTATACTCTCTTTACTACATAGTAGTGATGATGGGTTCCTATACTCTCTTTACTACATAGTAGTGATGATGGGTTCCTATACTCTCTTTACTACATAGTAGTGATGATGGGTTCCTATACTCTCTTTACTACATAGTAGTGATGATGGGTTCCTATACTTTACTCTTTACTACATAGTAGTGATGATGGGTTCCTATACTCTTTTACTACATGGTAGTGATGATGGGTTCCTATACTCTCTTTACTACATAGTAGTGATGATGGGTTCCTATACTCTCTTTACTACATGGTAGTGATGATGGGTTCCTATACTCTCTTTACTACATAGTAGTGATGATGGGTTCCTATACTCTCTTTACTACATGGTAGTGATGATGGGTTCCTATACTCTCTTTACTACATAGTAGTGATGATGGGTTCCTATACTCTCTTTACTACATAGTAGTGATGATGGGTTCCTATACTCTCTTTACTACATAGTAGTGATGATGGGTTCCTATACTCTCTTTACTACATAGTAGTGATGATGGGTTCCTATACTCTCTTTACTACATAGTAGTGATGATGGGTTCCTATACTCTCTTTTACTACATAGTAGTGATGATGGGTTCCTATACTCTCTTTACTACATAGTAGTGATGATGGGTTCCTATACTCTCTTTACTACATAGTAGTGATGATGGGTTCCTATACTCTCTTTACTACATAGTAGTGATGATGGGTTCCTATACTCTCTTTACTACATAGTAGTGATGATGGGTTCCTATACTCTCTTTACTACATAGTAGTGATGATGGGTTCCTATACTCTCTTTACTACATAGTAGTGATGATGGGTTCCTATACTCTCTTTACTACATAGTAGTGATGATGGGTTCCTATACTCTCTTTACTACATAGTAGTGATGATGGGTTCCTATACTCTCTTTACTACATAGTAGTGATGATGGGTTCCTATACTCTCTTTACTACATAGTAGTGATGATGGGTTCCTATACTCTCTTTACTACATAGTAGTGATGATGGGTTCCTATACTCTCTTTACTACATAGTAGTGATGATGGGTTCCTATACTCTCTTTACTACATAGTAGTGATGATGGGTTCCTATACTCTCTTTACTACATGGTAGTGATGATGGGTTCCTATACTCTCTTTACTACATAGTAGTGATGATGGGTTCCTATACTCTCTTTACTACATGGTAGTGATGATGGGTTCCTATACTCTCTTTACTACATGGTAGTGATGATGGGTTCCTATACTCTCTTTACTACATAGTAGTGATGATGGGTTCCTATACTCTCTTTACTACATAGTAGTGATGATGGGTTCCTATACTCTCTTTACTACATAGTAGTGATGATGGGTTCCTATACTCTCTTTACTACATAGTAGTGATGATGGGTTCCTATACTCTCTTTACTACATAGTAGTGATGATGGGTTCCTATACTCTCTTTACTACATGGTAGTGATGATGGGTTCCTATACTCTCTTTACTACATAGTAGTGATGATGGGTTCCTATACTCTCTTTACTACATAGTAGTGATGATGGGTTCCTATACTCTCTTTACTACATAGTAGTGATGATGGGTTCCTATACTCTCTTTACTACATAGTAGTGATGATGGGTTCCTATACTCTCTTTACTACATGGTAGTGATGATGGGTTCCTATACTCTCTTTACTACATGGTAGTGATGATGGGTTCCTATACTCTCTTTACTACATAGTAGTGATGATGGGTTCCTATACTCTCTTTACTACATAGTAGTGATGATGGGTTCCTATACTCTCTTTACTACATAGTAGTGATGATGGGTTCCTATACTCTCTTTACTACATAGTAGTGATGATGGGTTCCTATACTCTCTTTACTACATAGTAGTGATGATGGGTTCCTATACTCTCTTTACTACATAGTAGTGATGATGGGTTCCTATACTCTCTTTACTACATAGTAGTGATGATGGGTTCCTATACTCTCTTTACTACATAGTAGTGATGATGGGTTCCTATACTCTCTTTACTACATAGTAGTGATGATGGGTTCCTATACTCTCTTTACTACATAGTAGTGATGATGGGTTCCTATACTCTCTTTACTACATAGTAGTGATGATGGGTTCCTATACTCTCTTTACTACATAGTAGTGATGATGGGTTCCTATACTCTCTTTACTACATAGTAGTGATGATGGGTTCCTATACTCTCTTTACTACATAGTAGTGATGATGGGTTCCTATACTCTCTTTACTACATGAGTAGTGATGATGGGTTCCTATACTCTCTTTACTACATAGTAGTGATGATGGGTTCCTATACTCTCTTTACTACATAGTAGTGATGATGGGTTCCTATACTCTCTTTACTACATAGTAGTGATGATGGGTTCCTATACTCTCTTTACTACATAGTAGTGATGATGGGTTCCTATACTCTCTTTACTACATAGTAGTGATGATGGGTTCCTATACTCTCTTTACTACATAGTAGTGATGATGGGTTCCTATACTCTCTTTACTACATAGTAGTGATGATGGGTTCCTATACTCTCTTTACTACATAGTAGTGATGATGGGTTCCTATACTCTCTTTACTACATAGTAGTGATGATGGGTTCCTATACTCTCTTTACTACATGGTAGTGATGATGGGTTCCTATACTCTCTTTACTACATGGTAGTGATGATGGGTTCCTATACTCTCTTTACTACATAGTAGTGATGATGGGTTCCTATACTCTCTTTACTACATAGTAGTGATGATGGGTTCCTATACTCTCTTTACTACATAGTAGTGATGATGGGTTCCTATACTCTCTTTACTACATAGTAGTGATGATGGGTTCCTATACTCTCTTTACTACATAGTAGTGATGATGGGTTCCTATACTCTCTTTACTACATGGTAGTGATGATGGGTTCCTATACTCTCTTTACTACATAGTAGTGATGATGGGTTCCTATACTTTTTACTACATAGTAGTGATGATGGGTTCCTATACTCTCTTTACTACATAGTAGTGATGATGGGTTCCTATACTCTCTTTACTACATAGTAGTGATGATGGGTTCCTATACTCTCTTTACTACATAGTAGTGATGATGGGTTCCTATACTCTCTTTACTACATGTTGTGATGATGGGTTCCTATACTCTCTTTACTACATGGTAGTGATGATGGGTTCCTATACTCTCTTTACTACATAGTAGTGATGATGGGTTCCTATACTCTCTTTACTACATGGTAGTGATGATGGGTTCCTATACTCTCTTTACTACATGGTAGTGATGATGGGTTCCTATACTCTCTTTACTACATAGTAGTGATGATGGGTTCCTATACTCTCTTTACTACATAGTAGTGATGATGGGTTCCTATACTCTCTTTACTACATAGTAGTGATGATGGGTTCCTATACTCTCTTTACTACATGGTAGTGATGATGGGTTCCTATACTCTCTTTACTACATGGTAGTGATGATGGGTTCCTATACTCTCTTTACTACATAGTAGTGATGATGGGTTCCTATACTCTCTTTACTACATAGTAGTGATGATGGGTTCCTATACTCTCTTTACTACATAGTAGTGATGATGGGTTCCTATACTCTCTTTACTACATGGTAGTGATGATGGGTTCCTATACTCTCTTTACTACATGGTAGTGATGATGGGTTCCTATACTCTCTTTACTACATAGTAGTGATGATGGGTTCCTATACTCTCTTTACTACATAGTAGTGATGATGGGTTCCTATTCCTATACTCTCTTTACTACATGGTAGTGATGATGGGTTCCTATACTCTCTTTACTACATGGTAGTGATGATGGGTTCCTATACTCTCTTTACTACATAGTAGTGATGATGGGTTCCTATACTCTCTTTACTACATAGTAGTGATGATGGGTTCCTATACTCTCTTTACTACATAGTAGTGATGATGGGTTCCTATACTCTCTTTACTACATAGTAGTGATGATGGGTTCCTATACTCTCTTTACTACATAGTAGTGATGATGGGTTCCTATACTCTCTTTACTACATAGTAGTGATGATGGGTTCCTATACTCTTTTACTACATAGTAGTGATGATGGGTTCCTATACTCTCTTTACTACATAGTAGTGATGATGGGTTCCTATACTCTCTTTACTACATAGTAGTGATGATGGGTTCCTATACTCTCTTTACTACATAGTAGTGATGATGGGTTCCTATACTCTCTTTACTACATAGTAGTGATGATGGGTTCCTATACTCTCTTTACTACATAGTAGTGATGATGGGTTCCTATACTCTCTTTACTACATAGTAGTGATGATGGGTTCCTATACTCTCTTTACTACATAGTAGTGATGATGGGTTCCTATACTCTCTTTACTACATAGTAGTGATGATGGGTTCCTATACTCTCTTTACTACATAGTAGTGATGATGGGTTCCTATACTCTCTTTACTACATAGTAGTGATGATGGGTTCCTATACTCTCTTTACTACATGGTAGTGATGATGGGTTCCTATACTCTCTTTACTACATAGTAGTGATGATGGGTTCCTATACTCTCTTTACTACATAGTAGTGATGATGGGTTCCTATACTCTCTTTACTACATAGTAGTGATGATGGGTTCCTATACTCTCTTTACTACATAGTAGTGATGATGGGTTCCTATACTCTCTTTACTACATAGTAGTGATGATGGGTTCCTATACTCTCTTTACTACATAGTAGTGATGATGGGTTCCTATACTCTCTTTACTACATAGTAGTGATGATGGGTTCCTATACTCTCTTTACTACATGGTAGTGATGATGGGTTCCTATACTCTCTTTACTACATAGTAGTGATGATGGGTTCCTATACTCTCTTTACTACATGGTAGTGATGATGGGTTCCTATACTCTCTTTACTACATAGTAGTGATGATGGGTTCCTATACTCTCTTTACTACATGGTAGTGATGATGGGTTCCTATACTCTCTTTACTACATGGTAGTGATGATGGGTTCCTATACTCTCTTTACTACATAGTAGTGATGATGGGTTCCTATACTCTCTTTACTACATAGTAGTGATGATGGGTTCCTATACTCTCTTTACTACATAGTAGTGATGATGGGTTCCTATACTCTCTTTACTACATGGTAGTGATGATGGGTTCCTATACTCTCTTTACTACATAGTAGTGATGATGGGTTCCTATACTCTCTTTACTACATAGTAGTGATGATGGGTTCCTATACTCTCTTTACTACATGGTAGTGATGATGGGTTCCTATACTCTCTTTACTACATGGTAGTGATGATGGGTTCCTATACTCTCTTTACTACATAGTAGTGATGATGGGTTCCTATACTCTCTTTACTACATAGTAGTGATGATGGGTTCCTATACTCTCTTTACTACATGGTAGTGATGATGGGTTCCTATACTCTCTTTACTACATGGTAGTGATGATGGGTTCCTATACTCTCTTTACTACATAGTAGTGATGATGGGTTCCTATACTCTCTTTACTACATAGTAGTGATGATGGGTTCCTATACTCTCTTTACTACATGGTAGTGATGATGGGTTCCTATACTCTCTTTACTACATAGTAGTGATGATGGGTTCCTATACTCTCTTTACTACATGGTAGTGATGATGGGTTCCTATACTCTCTTTACTACATGGTAGTGATGATGGGTTCCTATACTCTCTTTACTACATAGTAGTGATGATGGGTTCCTATACTCTCTTTACTACATAGTAGTGATGATGGGTTCCTATACTCTCTTTACTACATAGTAGTGATGATGGGTTCCTATACTCTCTTTACTACATGGTAGTGATGATGGGTTCCTATACTCTCTTTACTACATGGTAGTGATGATGGGTTCCTATACTCTCTTTACTACATAGTAGTGATGATGGGTTCCTATACTCTCTTTACTACATAGTAGTGATGATGGGTTCCTATACTCTCTTTACTACATAGTAGTGATGATGGGTTCCTATACTCTCTTTACTACATAGTAGTGATGATGGGTTCCTATACTCTCTTTACTACATAGTAGTGATGATGGGTTCCTATACTCTCTTTACTACATAGTAGTGATGATGGGTTCCTATACTCTTTACTACATAGTAGTGATGATGGGTTCCTATACTCTCTTTACTACATAGTAGTGATGATGGGTTCCTATACTCTCTTTACTACATAGTAGTGATGATGGGTTCCTATACTCTCTTTACTACATGGTAGTGATGATGGGTTCCTATACTCTCTTTACTACATAGTAGTGATGATGGGTTCCTATACTCTCTTTACTACATGGTAGTGATGATGGGTTCCTATACTCTTTTACTACATAGTAGTGATGATGGGTTCCTATACTTTTTACTACATAGTAGTGATGATGGGTTCCTATACTCTCTTTACTACATAGTAGTGATGATGGGTTCCTATACTCTCTTTACTACATAGTAGTGATGATGGGTTCCTATACTCTCTTTACTACATAGTAGTGATGATGGGTTCCTATACTCTCTTTACTACATAGTAGTGATGATGGGTTCCTATACTCTCTTTACTACATAGTAGTGATGATGGGTTCCTATACTCTCTTTACTACATAGTAGTGATGATGGGTTCCTATACTCTCTTTACTACATAGTAGTGATGATGGGTTCCTATACTCTCTTTACTACATAGTTGATGATGGGTTCCTATACTCTCTTTACTACATAGTAGTGATGATGGGTTCCTATACTCTCTTTACTACATAGTAGTGATGATGGGTTCCTATACTCTCTTTACTACATAGTAGTGATGATGGGTTCCTATACTCTCTTTACTACATGGTAGTGATGATGGGTTCCTATACTCTCTTTACTACATAGTAGTGATGATGGGTTCCTATACTCTCTTTACTACATGGTAGTGATGATGGGTTCCTATACTCTCTTTACTACATAGTAGTGATGATGGGTTCCTATACTCTCTTTACTACATGGTAGTGATGATGGGTTCCTATACTCTCTTTACTACATGGTAGTGATGATGGGTTCCTATACTCTCTTTACTACATAGTAGTGATGATGGGTTCCTATACTCTCTTTACTACATGGTAGTGATGATGGGTTCCTATACTCTCTTTACTACATGGTAGTGATGATGGGTTCCTATACTCTCTTTACTACATAGTAGTGATGATGGGTTCCTATACTCTCTTTACTACATAGTAGTGATGATGGGTTCCTATACTCTACAGTCTTTACTACATAGTAGTGATGATGGGTTATACTCTCTTTACTACATGGTAGTGATGATGGGTTCCTATACTCTCTTTACTACATGGTAGTGATGATGGGTTCCTATACTCTCTTTACTACATAGTAGTGATGATGGGTTCCTATACTCTCTTTACTACATAGTAGTGATGATGGGTTCCTATACTCTCTTTACTACATGGTAGTGATGATGGGTTCCTATACTCTCTTTACTACATGGTAGTGATGATGGGTTCCTATACTCTCTTTACTACATGGTAGTGATGATGGGTTCCTATACTCTCTTTACTACATAGTAGTGATGATGGGTTCCTATACTCTCTTTACTACATGGTAGTGATGATGGGTTCCTATACTCTCTTTACTACATGGTAGTGATGATGGGTTCCTATACTCTCTTTACTACATAGTAGTGATGATGGGTTCCTATACTCTTTTACTACATGGTAGTGATGATGGGTTCCTATACTCTCTTTACTACATAGTAGTGATGATGGGTTCCTATATCTCTTTACTACATAGTAGTGATGATGGGTTCCTATACTCTCTTTACTACATAGTAGTGATGATGGGTTCCTATACTCTCTTACTACATAGTAGTGATGATGGGTTCCTATACTCTCTTTACTACATAGTAGTGATGATGGGTTCCTATACTCTCTTTACTACATAGTAGTGATGATGGGTTCCTATACTCTTTACTACATAGTAGTGATGATGGGTTCCTATACTCTACTACATAGTAGTGATGATGGGTTCCTATACTCTCTTTACTACATAGTAGTGATGATGGGTTCCTATACTCTCTTTACTACATAGTAGTGATGATGGGTTCCTATACTCTCTTTACTACATAGTAGTGATGATGGGTTCCTATACTCTCTTTACTACATAGTAGTGATGATGGGTTCCTATACTCTCTTTACTACATAGTAGTGATGATGGGTTCCTATACTCTCTTTACTACATAGTAGTGATGATGGGTTCCTATACTCTCTTTACTACATAGTAGTGATGATGGGTTCCTATACTCTCTTTACTACATAGTAGTGATGATGGGTTCCTATACTCTCTTTACTACATGGTAGTGATGATGGGTTCCTATACTCTCTTTACTACATAGTAGTGATGATGGGTTCCTATACTCTCTTTACTACATAGTAGTGATGATGGGTTCCTATACTCTCTTTACTACATAGTAGTGATGATGGGTTCCTATACTCTCTTTACTACATAGTAGTGATGATGGGTTCCTATACTCTCTTTACTACATAGTAGTGATGATGGGTTCCTATACTCTCTTTACTACATAGTAGTGATGATGGGTTCCTATACTCTCTTTACTACATAGTAGTGATGATGGGTTCCTATACTCTCTTTACTACATAGTAGTGATGATGGGTTCCTATACTCTCTTTACTACATGGTAGTGATGATGGGTTCCTATAGTAGTGATGATGGGTTCCTATACTCTCTTTACTACATAGTAGTGATGATGGGTTCCTATACTCTCTTTACTACATAGTAGTGATGATGGGTTCCTATACTCTCTTTACTACATAGTAGTGATGATGGGTTCCTATACTCTCTTTACTACATGGTAGTGATGATGGGTTCCTATACTCTCTTTACTACATGGTAGTGATGATGGGTTCCTATACTCTCTTTACTACATAGTAGTGATGATGGGTTCCTATACTCTCTTTACTACATAGTAGTGATGATGGGTTCCTATACTCTCTTTACTACATGTAGTGATGATGGGTTCCTATACTCTCTTTACTACATAGTAGTGATGATGGGTTCCTATACTCTTTTACTACATAGTAGTGATGATGGGTTCCTATACTCTTTACTACATAGTAGTGATGATGGGTTCTTTTTACTACATGGTAGTGATGATGGGTTCCTATACTCTCTTTACTACATGGTAGTGATGATGGGTTCCTATACTCTTTTACTACATAGTAGTGATGATGGGTTCCTATACTCTCTTTACTACATAGTAGTGATGATGGGTTCCTATACTCTCTTTACTACATAGTAGTGATGATGGGTTCCTATACTCTCTTTACTACATAGTAGTGATGATGGGTTCCTATACTCTTTTACTACATAGTAGTGATGATGGGTTCCTATACTACTACATGGTAGTGATGATGGGTTCCTATACTCTCTTTGACTACATAGTAGTGATGATGGGTTCCTATACTCTCTTTACTACATGTAGTGATGATGGGTTCCTATACTCTCTTTACTACATAGTAGTGATGATGGGTTCCTATACTCTCTTTACTACATAGTAGTGATGATGGGTTCCTTACTCTCTTTACTACATAGTAGTGATGATGGGTTCCTATACTCTCTTTACTACATAGTAGTGATGATGGGTTCCTATACTCTCTTTACTACACAGTAGTGATGATGGGTTCCTATACTCTCTTTACTACATGGTAGTGATGATGGGTTCCTATACTCTCTTTACTACATAGTAGTGATGATGGGTTCCTATACTCTCTTTACTACATAGTAGTGATGATGGGTTCCTATACTCTCTTTACTACATGGTAGTGATGATGGGTTCCTTTAATCTCTTTACTACATAGTAGTGATGATGGGTTCCTATACTCTCTTTACTACATGGTAGTGATGATGGGTTCCTATACTCTTTTTACTACATTAGTGATGATGGGTTCCTATACACTACATAGTAGTGATGATGGGTTCCTATACTCTCTTTACTACATGGTAGTGATGATGGGTTCCTATACTCTCTTTACTACATAGTAGTGATGATGGGTTCCTATACTCTTTTACTACATAGTAGTGATGATGGGTTCCTATACTCTCTTTACTACATAGTAGTGATGATGGGTTCCTATACTCTCTTTACTACATAGTAGTGATGATGGGTTCCTATACTCTCTTTACTACATAGTAGTGATGATGGGTTCCTATACTCTCTTTACTACATAGTAGTGATGATGGGTTCCTATACTCTCTTTACTACATAGTAGTGATGATGGGTTCCTATACTCTCTTTACTACATAGTAGTGATGATGGGTTCCTATACTCTCTTTACTACATAGTAGTGATGATGGGTTCCTATACTCTCTTTACTACATAGTAGTGATGATGGGTTCCTATACTCTCTTTACTACATAGTAGTGATGATGGGTTCCTATACTCTCTTTACTACACAGTAGTGATGATGGGTTCCTATACTCTCTTTACTACACAGTAGTGATGATGGGTTCCTATACTCTCTTTACTACATAGTAGTGATGATGGGTTCCTATACTCTCTTTACTACACGTTGCGATGATGGGTTCCTATACTCTCTTTACTACATGGTAGTGATGATGGGTTCCTATACTCTCTTTACTACATGGTAGTGATGATGGGTTCCTATACTCTCTTTACTACATAGTAGTGATGATGGGTTACTATACTCTCTTTACTACATGGTAGTGATGATGGGTTCCTATACTCTCTTTACTACATGGTAGTGATGATGGGTTCCTATACTCTCTTTACTACATAGTAGTGATGATGGGTTCCTATACTCTCTTTACTACATAGTAGTGATGATGGGTTCCTATACTCTCTTTACTACATGGTAGTGATGATGGGTTCCTATACTCTCTTTACTACATGGTAGTGATGATGGGTTCCTATACTCTCTTTACTACATAGTAGTGATGATGGGTTCCTATACTCTCTTTACTACATAGTAGTGATGATGGGTTCCTATACTCTCTTTACTACATAGTAGTGATGATGGGTTCCTATACTCTCTTTACTACATGTTGTGATGATGGGTTCCTATACTCTCTTTACTACATAGTAGTGATGACTGGTTCCTATACTCTCTTTACTACATGGTAGTGATGATGGGTTCCTTTCTTCTCTTTACTACACAGTAGTGATGATGGGTTCCTATACTCTCTTTACTACATGGTAGTGATGATGGGTTCCTATACTCTCTTTACTACACAGTAGTGATGATGGGTTCCTTTCCTCTCTTTACTACATAGTAGTGATGATGGGTTCCTTTCCTCTCTTTACTACACAGTAGTGATGATGGGTTCCTATACTCTCTTTACTACATAGTAGTGATGATGGGTTCCTATACTCTCTTTACTACATAGTAGTGATGATGGGTTCCTATACTCTCTTTACTAAATGGTAGTGATGATGGGTTCCTATACTCTCTTTACTACATGTTGTGATGATGGGTTCCTATACTCTCTTTACTACATAGTAGTGATGATGGGTTCCTATACTCTCTTTACTACATGGTAGTGATGATGGGTTCCTTTACTCTCTTTACTACATAGTAGTGATGATGGGTTCCTATACTCTCTTTACTACATGGTAGTGATGATGGGTTCCTATACTCTCTTTACTACACAGTAGTGATGATGGGTTCCTTTCCTCTCTTTACTACATAGTAGTGATGATGGGTTCCTTTCCTCTCTTTACTACACAGTAGTGATGATGGGTTCCTATACTCTCTTTACTACATAGTAGTGATGATGGGTTCCTATACTCTCTTTACTACATAGTAGTGATGATGGGTTCCTATACTCTCTTTACTAAATGGTAGTGATGATGGGTTCCTATACTCTCTTTACTACATGGTAGTGATGATGGGTTCCTATACTCTCTTTACTACATAGTAGTGATGATGGGTTCCTATACTCTCTTTACTACATAGTAGTGATGATGGGTTCCTATACTCTCTTTACTACATGTTGTGATGATGGGTTCCTATACTCTCTTTACTACATGGTAGTGATGATGGGTTCCTATACTCTCTTTACTACATAGTAGTGATGATGGGTTCCTATACTCTCTTCACTACATGGTAGTGATGATGGGTTCCTATACTCTCTTTACTACATAGTAGTGATGATGGGTTCCTATACTCTCTTTACTACACAGTAGTGATGATGGGTTCCTTTCCTCTCTTTACTACATAGTAGTGATGATGGGTTCCTTTCCTCTCTTTACTACACAGTAGTGATGATGGGTTCCTATACTCTCTTTACTACATAGTAGTGATGATGGGTTCCTATTCTCTCTTTACTACATGGTAGTGATGATGGGTTCCTATACTCTCTTTACTACATGGTAGTGATGATGGGTTCCTATACTCTCTTTACTACATAGTAGTGATGATGGGTTCCTATACTCTCTTCACTACATGGTAGTGATGATGGGTTCCTATACTCTCTTTACTACATAGTAGTGATGATGGGTTCCTATACCTCTTTACTACACGGTAGTGATGATGGGTTCCTATACTCTCTTTACTACACGGTAGTGATGATGGGTTCCTATTCTCTCTTTACTACACGGTAGTGATGATGGGTTCCTATACTCTCTTTACTACATAGTAGTGATGATGGGTTCCTATACTCTCTTTACTACACGTTGCGATGATGGGTTCCTATACTCTCTTTACTACATAGTAGTGATGATGGGTTCCTATACTCTCTTTACTACACAGTAGTGATGATGGGTTCCTATACTCTCTTTACTACATAGTAGTGATGATGGGTTCCTATACTCTCTTTACTATACAGTAGTGATGATGGGTTCCTATACTCTCTTTACTACATGGTAGTGATGATGGGTTCCTATACTCTCTTTACTACACGTTGCGATGATGGGTTCCTATACTCTCTTTACTACATAGTAGTGATGATGGGTTCCTATACTCTCTTTACTACATAGTAGTGATGATGGGTTCCTATACTCTCTTTACTACATGGTAGTGATGATGGGTTCCTATACTCTCTTTACTACATAGTAGTGATGATGGGTTCCTATACTCTCTTTACTACATGGTAGTGATGATGGGTTCCTATACTCTCTTTACTACACGGTATTGATGGGTTCAAGTGCTGGGTTGCAGTTGGTGTCAAGCACGTTCTAATTCTGTGTGGTTAGCGGCGAGCCGGGTGAGGGTTGACACATGACACACAGGACAGTGTAAACATGGATTAGGTAGATGTGTCAATCTCAGCATGGCAGGCTGACTGACAGACAGACACGCAGGCAGGCAGCTCTCTCTGATGCTGTCAACTTCATGGGGAACAGAGGCTACGGTTTTCTTTGCACTATTTCAGCTTGGTACAATGGCCCTGTGTGAAAATAAATATACAATATGCATAAATATTGGATGACGCACGTATTAATGTGTTGTAATTGACTTATTCACAGATAATTAGCCTAATTAATTTATAGTTAACTCTCTTAACAGACTGCAAAATGATCCATTATATAGTCAGTGTCATTGCAGTATTTCCCCCTATGCTAAATCTTTGCTGCAAATCCCCAAAATTTGACAAATAGATGAATACATATAACTGGGAAAACATTGGGAGGGTCAAATGTTTTTAGTGTGAACTTAAATGACTCAAACCAGATTTAAGATTATATTTGAGAACTAACAATCACCAAAATATAAACTGACAGGGAGAATCTAAAAATTCTCTCTGGGGCCCTGATTGATTGTGTTATAATGTTTGTGTCACTTAGATAGAATAAGAAGATGGCATAAGCCATGGTAAAATGTGTAGAATTGCAGGAAATTGGCTTTAAAACGGCAACTCTTCGCTCAACCCAATTGCAAAATGTGTAGAATTGCAGATAATGTGCTTTAAAACTGCAATTTTGTCTCTCAGCCCCATGACAAAATGTGTAGAATTGCCGGAAACTAGCTTTGAAACTGCTAAATGTTCTCTCCGTCCCATAGCAAAACATGTAGAATTGCAGGAAATCAGCTTCAAAACAGCTACATTTTCCCTGCGGCCAACAGGAGGGGCTACATTGCTGGGGTCGGAGACAGCGCCTTTGGCCGTGCCCACAACCACTACTACCCCCCCCCCCCCCCCCCCCCTTTGCCACCACTGCTGAACAAATTCTAGGGAAAAGGAAAACACTGCGTCATAGTCAGTTGCACTGTGGATTATGTGGGTTACTGTAAACAATCATGGGAAGCCAGCAATGCTGCAGTCAGATATCTAAACATTGTATGAAATAACAGGGCTTGTGAAGGGGCACTTATTTTCAGGGGCATCTTTGTCAATAAGGTTGCTTGACTACATGTGAGAACCAAGACAATTGAAGTGTGCTGAGGGCCGGAGAGCAGCATCACTCAGCCTACGCTACAGTGTCAAGTGCTGCAAACAACATGCACTCACTGGAAGCACAGCTCGACTCATGAGACGGCATGTTCCGATGATCGTGGCAGTGCCATTTTACAATAGCCCATGTTACAGACCTACACACAGTGTACCTCAGTTCCTTCATCTTAGTATCTCAAAACGACTTGTTTTCGATAGCGAACAAGTTAGTGGTAAATAATTCCTCTCCTCCGATCCCTTCCCATTATTCATCTGTCAAGCGTACAGAAATGTACGGCCACGCTCAAGGCTTAACTAATCCAACAAATGCAGCAACAAGCCCAATCTGAGAGAAATCTGTCTCAAGATCCATCTCAAAGCACTGGAGGAAGACTGGAGACACACCAATGTAATCACTGCAAAGCAGCCATGAACTGTGAAGTCCTACCCTTTCAATCAAATAGCTGAGCCTGGTGGGAAGGATGGGGCTACAGTCCTGTGGCATGGCTGTGCTGATAGAAAGTAGACTTCCCCAATGAGAAAGACAGACAAGACAGAAACGTGAGTTTGTCTACAAATACAGTAAAACAAGTCTTTGTGAACTAAACAATCGTAAAAGAGATACATCTGTAAAGTATTATCAATAAACTGTTCCACAGCATATCATACCCGTAACACACTAAACAATGAGTTAAAGTCCAGTGAAAATCTCACTTTTTCATATTCTGTTACCTCATACCCAAATAATGTTTTTGACTCCTATACTCGGATTTGTGTTCAAAGCATAAATCAGAGAAAAAACACACAAAAATCCCATATCAAACTTGTATCTCAAAGCAGAACATTTAAAAAATGCTTGCTATTTCCTCTTAGAGGATGATGTCATGAGCTGGCCAATCAGCAGTCTACTTGCATGAATATTTTTAATGACCGGTATACGCCCACACCATTCTGTTGTTGGGGTACGCCCACACCATTCCAACAGAAAAACTGCTTTTTAATATACTTAATTAAAACATTTGCAAAGGAAAACATTTTAACTCATATTGCAATTAATTATAGGTCATATTTCATAGAAATCGGGAAACACTGGACATTTACTTTAAAGAGCAATTAGCTATGAAAGATCCCACCAAACTAGTAAGCAAGCTAAACATGTTATACTGGCCAAATTCCCAATCTGTCTCATTTAATTAAGCCATTTAATCATGCACCAGGCTAATTGCATAATTAAATCACTGCCTCCTGGGTGCTGCTGATGTGTTTTGGGCAATCTGGCGCTACAATACCACTCATCAACACTGTGCCTGGCTGATAATGGTAATGGAATGGCCAGTGGAACTTACCATGGACAACTTTCCTGGTAAACACATTATTGTCAACATGTATATCATAATTAGCTGTGATGCTGTAGTTGTAGTCGAGATATCTTACTGTAAATGCCATCATGTATTAATTGACTTTAATTACCTCATGTGAACAAAAATATATATTGTGCATGTTAATCATGACAATCAACAGAAACGGACAGATCAGAAAATGCATGTTCCTTGTTATTCAGTATAACCTTTTTAAATACAGTGTACGTTGGTTATGGGGACATAAATTATATTGTGCCCTCACAAATGCAATATACTGTGCACAGTGGTGCATTGGAGGGTATAAGCAGGTACTGAATATGCCATATACCCACTTGTTTTTCCACGGGCATTGGGCAATTTGCGCGAAAACACCATTCTAAAATCAACAGAGAAGGAAATATAATAATAATAATAATAATAATTTTGAAAGATCAGCGATTTAAATATGCAACAACTATCATGGGTTGCTAATATGATTTGGCTGTTAGACAATGAAAGAAAGTTGAAAGAAAACCAATAGAACAAGAGAAGGCCTATGAGTGAGTCTTTATAAAAAATAATTGCCTCCACATTTCTATGGTGGGATTTTGGCTATAGGCTACTTTCAAGTAAAGTAAGACATGCCTCATAATATGAAGTAAAACATCTAGGTTTCAAACAATTAAGGAATAGAAAAACTATAGCCATGCTAATGATAGGCCTAACCATATTCTGGTAGATGGGAAGGATTTCCCAAAAACCTTCTCTATTAAATGTTAACTACAGTAGATGCGAGGTAGCCTACCTGTCAGAATGATATCATGATTATTTGCATCAATCCAGTAGCCTAGACAACTCATGTGCTACAGAAACACCGCTAACCAAACAACAGTCCTAGGTGCTTTGCACAGTTGAGTTAAAGGGTAAGTACAGACAAAAATCTAAATTGCTTGACTTTTTCCTAGACCTCAAAAGTGATCTCCTGATGTGGTTTAAGCATCGGTATGGACTTAGAACATGCAATTTTGTTGTTTTTCTGCAACAAAAAAAAGTGTGACTTTGAGAGTGAAAACCAGAAAAAATGAGGAAAAATCTGAAACCTGTGAATTGTTTACATGCATCTGTTTCAATGGTAGGCCTACAATTAGCCTACTTGCACAGTACAGCTTGGGTTTGCCTGACTGCGAAAGAACCATATGGGATTCATAATTTTAGATAATTCAGAGAATCTTTCACACAGGGCGCATTTCTTTCGCAGGGTGGGGCATTTGGACATTTTTCAGTGATAATTATAGTATACCCACTTCTAAAGCCACTACTGATTGTACAGTTCACAGACAGACAATAGAAAATGTCCTACTTCATAAGTAAGATGAAATGTTTGTTCTTTATAATGTTCAAGTGGACTGGGCCTGGCCGGCAAGTGTGCTATATCCTAGTCAACTTCAATAGTTTATTTTGTGCTTTGGGATATGTGGGTGTTACTGAATATATTCTTCAGACAGACAATGCAGACAATCAATTTGAAGTTTAGACCACAGTAGTGAGTGGGTTACAATACGCAGGAAGGACGGATGTACTGTATACTGTAGTGGTTTACAGATTGCTCGCTCAATTGCACTCTATCAAAGCTAAAGTTTATGCAAGACATATATTTGATTATTTCACTCAATCAAAAGCCCTTCAAAATAACCACTTGAATTACTGTACACAACAACAAATGATGTCTCACTCCTACACTACAACAAATGACAGTTGATTCAAGAAACACACATTGCATAAAAACAAACAATGTCAAATAAATTAAAAATACTATTGAACAATGGTGGACGTGGAAGTTCCACAATAACAAAGTCTATACCTCAGATCCAGACGTAGCAACAAGCTGTAACCAACCCCTTCCATTTAGCACAATTGTGGTCATCCGGCTTGAGTATCGCCCAGCACAAACACCTTGTGTTGTGGTCCTATGTGTCTCGGCACGAGGCAGGGCCGTTCCAGCCAAGTGTTTCAATTCCTGAAGAGCCTCCTGAAGAAATTACTATGTAATGACCACACTCCGCAAGAAGAAAGGCCCATTATGGCTTCCACACACTGTACTTGGCTTTCATTTGCAAGCTAAATGGATGCAAAAGAAGGTCAGAGTTCACTAGCCATTCAAGTATTTGGCTTTAACAGGCTCCAGCACTCTTTAATTCAAGCAGAATGACAAGTATGGATAATCGCACTAGATAATACTCATCAAAACCAGCAGTGCTGCCATTCATTGGTACCCCCTCCACACACACACACACACACACACACACACACACACACACACACACACACTGTCTCCCCCTTCCACAAAATGGCTGGTGAGGCATAATGACAAAATACAAAATACATTATGCCTTTTAATTTGTAATTTTCTGTCTTTTGTGGCTGCAATCTGGTTTTGGTGTATTATTGCACACTGTATTATTCTGATGCAAATGATCCCCAGCTATACTCAACTAGTTCTAATTTCACATTGGTTTATCAGGGTACAGAAAACAGCGACAGAGAGGAAAACTGCAGCTCTAATGAATTTAAAATGGAACATTAAATATGCAATGGTTACAAATGCATGAAGACTAGTAATGCTCACAGGTTTGGATGTGCGAGGAAATGATGGTCTGCCGCATATTATGGAGACAAAGAGGCTTCACCCAGATGACACTGTGTGGCCCATTTGTAAAGAATTGCAGTTAGAGAGAAATGTCTCTTTGTGGGCACATAATAACCAAGGAGTGAATGGTTTATTTAGATACATGAGGGTGCACGGCCAAAACTGCTAATACGAGGCCCCAAGGGTGTTCATTTCATGTAATATATGCACAGGCTAATTTATTACTCTGTGACTAATTTCCATTTCTTGTGCTTGGAGTTGCCTCACTAATTATGGGATTTTTTGGGGGGGACAATTTTTTCCCCTATTTCATAATTACTCTTCCACATTCAGGAGAAGCATTGGTGCAAATGAGATGGGCCACGCTATTTGGCATTCACAGACCCCCACACCCAGGTGAGCCCAAACACCAGACAGGGGCCCCCGAAACCCCCATTCCTGAACCCTCCCTTCCTTCCCGTTCCCCAAAAGCACCCACCCTCCCAATCAGCAACCGTGGCATCTTTGATCCATTCTACACTGGCGTCAGCCTGACCATCGCTTTCCTCTCACAAATATCAGATAGGCCGGCGTGTAATTAGACTTGGGGCGTTAATTAGGAAAAGTTAACTGTCACATGAAAGCTGTCACATCTGTGATACGTACTGCTGGTTCAGTGCCTGTTCCCCAGGGGGTCTGCATCAAAAGGCCCTTCCCTGCTGAGCAGGCCCACTCTAGCATGTTCTCATGCGCCAAATCAGACCTTCCGAGTGGCTTGGGATGCGAGGGGATGGAAACGGAGGCGAAGACACACAAGTTAACAGCAACAAAAAAAAAGAGTAGAGGAAGAAAAAGGACAAGGAGAAGAAGGAGGGGGAAAAGGGAGGATCAACAAAATCATTGAGCTGCTCTGCTCTTTCTTGTGTCTCGTTAAACGGGGAACACGGCCCAGACACAAAGGGATCTGAGGGAAAACAATGTCGCTTAACAAGACATCACTGAGTCATCATTAGCAATTTGTTGTGGCATAATTTCCCCTGGCCTTGTATAATAGGTGCCCAGGGAGATGGTGAAAGGCGCCGGCGCTTTGTATGCCTTCATTTAGCTATTTATTTACTTGGCTCATGTCACAAAAGAGATCTCTCCACCTATGGAGGTGGCCAAGATAACTCTGTTATAGCTCAGCATCACAGTCCTATTAAGAAGGGTCTCCTTTAATTGACTCCCCGGGCTCATCTTTAGTTCCAGAGTTGTCCTGATCTGAACCCACCCAATGAAAGGCTTTGATTTGAAAGAATAAAACCAGTTAATTAAGGGACTGTGATTAAAGCTTTGCAAACTAGTTTTGTCTGTCGTTATTTCAAACAGCCTTGTTATGGTGGCTGCTCCGTTTTTATGCTGCAGTATCAACTCCCGAGATGCTAAAAGAAGAATTATTGCAGTAGTAGTGGAAAATTCTAGATTTTGATGGCTGTTAGCTCCTCTCTCTCCATTTATCTCTCACCGTTTCTCTCCCTCTCTGTTTAGAGGAGAGAATGCAACAGCTGCATACTGCTCTGGTCGTGTTAAATATGGTGAAACGGCTTGACGGCTATCACTGCCATTAATCACAAAAGGGGGGGAAAAGCCTTATAATTGAATTGCGCGTTTCCTGTTTACCCGTCCACACAGATGTTACTGACAGAGGTTTCGCACTTTCAGGCTGTTCCATCATTCCCACTTTAGTGGCCCTTTTGTGATGCTGCAGACAGGGAACTGTCATTTACATTCAATAGACAAATGTCCACCGGGAAGAATAGATGAACTGAACTTGTGATAACAATGCTGCTGTGCGAAAAACTGTCGACGGGTATATCTAGAGAATGAAAAAGACTATCATTAAGAATGTGACAGTGACAGTTGGATACGATTACAATGGCATACAGTAAGACCTCGATAATGGCGTGACTGACATTCTTTTGTCGACTTCCTCTTCTCATTCAGAGTAGCTTGTATGTGCTTATATGTGTTCCATAGTACATTGGATTTATGTAATGCCTTCTGAATGAACCCTTTGTTGAGGATATGACATATTTGACCTTTGGTGCCTTCTTAGTGTGTCGGTTTCACTGTGGGACTAAAACGCTGCTGCTCCACATGAACATCCATCTGATTATCCTGTTACCATCAGTGCTGTTACCTGGATGACAACGTCAGAACATCACTATCTTAACGTATTCTCCTCTCAGCCCCGCGAGACATTTGCATGAATTTGTTAGGCTTAACAAAGCCGGGCTGAATCTACTCAGTCCCTTCATTGTGACTGTGTTAAATGTACAGACATGCACACCCCACCGTGTCTGCGTTGACATTGCGCGGCTCTCCAGCGAGGCCAAATGGGGAAGATTGTGAAATCGATTTCCACATTGTATTTCACACCCTTTCATCAGTCACAGCCCTCATGCCTGGAACATTTGCGATTTTCAAAAGCACTTAACATACGTCAGCCCCTTTGTTCAAGAAGCAAACTACTTCTGAGGAGACATCAATGCAAATAAAACCAAATAGCAGAGCGAAGAGAAACTCGAGCTGAAGAACAACCAAATTACCCGTAGTTAATACGTCTTCATTACTATAGATTTTTGTCTCCTGCACACCAAAGATCCCAGGCACTAATGATTTCCCGGTATTAAAGAGAACAGCCACTGCTGTCACTTTGAATATGAAACAGGGAAACAGATTATTACAGAGATTTCTTACACAACCCGCTGTGAACATCCGAATGATACTTAAAATATAATGATGTTCTTAACCACTCTCATTAACACGACGGCACAGCGCCGGAAAGAACAATGCTCTGCTTCAGGAAAGACAAACAGGTTTCGAATTAGACCATAAAGGAAGCAGGCAATCAGTTTGAGGGAAATATTGAAGACGGAAACAAAGCCATAAGTGGTGTGGGATACGGTGTTCCCAGTCACACAGACAATGTGTACATTGCAGGCAAAACATAGTGAAGGTTTGGCTGCCCTTATCGATGGATATTCTGTCTGTGTTTTTTTTCTCTCACTTTTGTTCCTCTGCTGTTTTGGATTACATATCATCAAATTATGAAAGCGACATCTAAAACGATGTTTTCTTGCTGGCCAAAACATATGTTTTATGATCCACCGACTGTTGTGATAGGCATGGTTTGGGATGTTAATATTTCAACTTTGCTGTTAAAATACGTCATTTCAAATGACATACTTTTTGAAGATTGGTCTCCTAATGGATTGGTCTAATTTCAAAGCGTTTTGTTCTGTCCCGAGTGAAAGTACACAAATATACTGTATACGAAAACCACATTTTGAACCTCTAATTGCAGTAATAGTGTAACATACACAGCCTGAATGTACTTTAGAGCAGGAAGCTGTCATTTGGTGATCGGCCAACATGGTGATCGGCTGCCTCAGCTTTTATTTCCACCGGCTGTGATAAGCCAGAGGCATCTTTTCAGTGGTACAAACCACTATACTACCGCTAGGTTTACAAGCCACTGAGCAAACAGTGGGAGAGTAACCCCATTCTGTGTGTTCCCATTAGTCATGGCCTGTCCTGCACTGCCATCCCAGATAGAGAGGACAACCAGGGACACAGTGGAATTGTCCACTACTTTGCAAAGCCTAAACGATTCTTTGTCACAGGGGTGTAAATAACATAGTGTTGATTGTTCTGTCAAAGATAATCTGACAGCTTGGGGAAGCAGTCATTTATCTAATGACAGCGTTTCTATGACGACAATCGATGCTTGAAGCAACCAGGGGACGGAAAAAGAACAACTCTTATTGAAAAGGCAAAAACAGTTAGTCCATCTACCCAGGAAACATTAGCTAAACAAAAAACACATTGACCATGGCTTCATCTAGTGTCATCGTTATAGCCTGCATTGACGCGCCCTTTTAATCACACTTTGACCTCCTAAGTCTCCATTGAGCTACCGTATAGCCAATGAGCATTCTTGGAGTTTCTCCGTCACAATCTACATTCAAATACTTACATTCTTTATAACATATATTTGTGATACCTGGTGTGAATAGAGGGGAGATAATGGTTTGATACTGTAATGCTGGTTCTCTTTGGAGTCTGTGTCATGGGGTTTTCCACTTGGGTGGTCTGTCTCATCAGAACCTTCATTCAGAACCTTCATTCATGGTACATCGCTGAGTTCAGTCTGTCTACATTCACCTTTAAAATTCATCCACAGAACAAATGGCATAATTCCTTTTTTAACAGATGAAATTGCTGTTGTGGGAGGCGGAGGAGGGTATTGCATAGTTAAATGGCTCACATCATTTTAGTACTCATCTGTAAATGGAAAGTCTTCTCTCTCATTGGACTCAAAAACGTGCAGTTAAATGCTTTCTCCACTTCTTTTTGCACCACGTGGGTCAAATGTATTTCTGCTCTGTGCTCTCAATATGGCAGAACAATGGCCAGGGTTTTTAGACCACGGAGTTCCGGGAGAGTGCAGTCTGTAGTATCCCTCCAAAGATGTCCTTGGACGCCTCCCTCATTAAAGTGTCCCATTTGATATAAATTCCTCTCCTCAATGCATAGCCTTCACCTTGGGCTAATCACTTGTCCCCCAGGAAAATGAACGCCATCAGAGAAAGGACTGTGTTTTTATGATGTCTACTGCCCTGGTAATTACATGCACTGCTATGGCTGAAATGCTGAATGTTATGAATGTTGGCAAATGTATTTTGTTATGGATTATTCCTGACTGACAATAAGGGAATTGGGGAGGGGAAAGCACAATGCAGAGGTTTGGACAACAGTGCTGAGCAAACAATGGCTTTTAGCAAACCTTCATTTTTGTTAGTTGTTTTGTGGATGTTTTCTAACATGCTTTTAACCATAGCCTGTTTAGCTATATTTGTACACAGAAACATTTTGCAATACAGTAGGTCTTAATTTGACTTCTAAAAGCTATTGCCTATTATGAACTGGGTGGGTCGAGCCCTGAATTCTGAAAGGCTGAGAGCCGTGGTATATCAGACCGTATACCACAGGTATGACAAAACATTTATTTTTACTGCTCTAATACGTTGGTAACCAGTTAATAGGAATAAGGCACCTTGGGAGTTTGTGATATATGACCGATATACCACGACTAAGGGCTGTGTCCAGGCACTCCGCGTTGCTTTGTGCCTAAGAACAGCCCTAAGCTGCGTTGCTTTGGCCATATATCACACCTCCTCAGGGCTTATTGCTTAAATATACCACTGTCATGACTTGTTTGGGTTCTTTTCAAATGATAAAAAGTTGAAATGACCCATTGCTGCTTCATATCAATGTCTTGTTTATCTAATGCCCAGGAATGGTATTATGACAGGACATTTCAACTGGGCAATGACGTGTGAAAGAAAAGACAAGAACCCCAAAAAAGGAAGAAAGAAAGAGACAGAACCTTGACAAATATCATTCCTAACATTAGAATTGCCCCATTGTCATTACGGACAGAGAGATTAAATTCACCTCATCAGACGTGAGTATGACAGGTGCCTCAATAGGCTGATGCCAAGCGCCGAGCCAAGAAGATTAGTAGGCCACTGATATCATTCTTTCCGCCTATCAGGGATTCAGCAGGGAGGCAATTGTAATTTCTAGGCTTATTAGTCCACACTCGGAGGAGAAAACCTAGTGATAAAGCTCCCAGTGACAGCCGGGCATTCCAGAACCAAGTGCTGTCACAGTGACACTTACCAAATGCCAGCGTGCCTCTGTCCCTGTAATCCTTTCTAATAGAGATGAAAACACAATACAAAGAGGTCCTCATCAATGATCAAAACAATCCAAACATTTGCATTTTTTAGTTACAAGCCGTTTATATTAGGGAGATGTTAGTGGTGAAGAGATAGATGGTGGAGGGTGGGAGTTGGACGAGTGGAGGGGTTGTAGGTCTCACATTGCAAATACAGATGCAGTACACACATGCGCGCACACACACACACACACACACACACTGGTATCTGTTTGAAAGTTCTCTGGAGGAGAAGTGGAGCCTGGCTCTTGTGCATGCAAGGCAGGCATCTGTGCCTCACCATCACACTCCCGGCCCAGCCTGTACCCTGTAATACAGTGCCAGTCCCAGCCCCACAGAGACCCCTGTTCTCCCCTCATTTAGCCCACAAGTGTTTGTCAAGCCTAATAAATATTCCACATCGCTTCCTCTTAATCTCATGACTGTTTGTGCATGTCTGTTGGTTACACTTGATGCAAACAATGGATGAAAACTAAGCCCTCTAAAAGACTGCCGCTATCGACACCCATGCACGCGTCCCCCGTTTCTATGTACCCGTTTGGAAGGAATGCTCTAAGCTAGTGCAACACGGACGAACATAAAACCCTAAAGCACATAGGCATTACAGTCTGAGCCACGAACACCTGGATTGTCCTCCGGTCAGATTTGTTCTGGGAATCCAGGCTTTGATGGGGATGCTACTGTCTGTGCTGTTCTGGCCTGAATGAAGATATCTGGAGCTTTATTTGGCAATGTGTCTCCTTAATTAGGGCTCATTTGTAGACCAAACAGCAGCTTATCGGTTCACTGTATTTGACAGCTTAATAATCTCTACCCAGGCCTGTGTGAGCGTGACGATAATATGATTTGCTGTGTTTTTGAAGTCATGGTTTAACTGTTTTATATGCAGGCCTAGCGATAACCATCATATTATTAGGGGGGGTACATATTTGCCATTTTTTTCTTCTCAGTGGAAGACAACACTGTGATTGAGCGCATTACAATAATGGTATCAATCAGGATCCCAGGGGATCTAGGGAGGATTTGGTCTCTTATTTTAGCTACTGACATTTCCCTGCAACCCCTGTCTCTGCAGAGCCACAGCCAGTGTTGAAACAGAGGAATTCTCTCGGATTTGAACTACGTTAGCCTGTTTTTCCATTGTCTTGTTACGCTAAATGGAGAAAATGACTACACGATCTAGTTGTTTTTTCACTGTTTTCTCGATTGCTGTGAAAATTACCCTCTTATTACATTTGATCTTTTGTCTGTTGCGTGTGTGTGTGTGTGTGTGTGTGTGTGTGTGTGTGTGTGTGTGTGTGTGTGTGTGTGTGTGTGTGTGTGTGTGTGTGCGTGTGTGTGTGTGTGTGTCTGATAGGGGTGGGGAGGTATGGAGATGAAGATGGATGAGTACACATTGATGGCAGCGCAGTTTAATCTACCTGGATTTGCCTTTACCAGCCGCAATTATCATTAAGCCTCTGATGTAACTAGCCCTCTCAAGAGACACCTAAAAGCAGCCGTAGACCCCCACATAATATTATATTAAATGGGACCAAAAATCGGTACACAATGCAAATGAAAAGCCAGAGAAGTATCCACTCAGTATGCATATTTCCTGTCAAGTACACTTTCTGACCCGCTGAACGCTATGCGAGGCAGAACTCAGTACTTTGGAAAATTACAGCTGATCTCTTGTTATGAGCTCCTGTCTGCCTCGCCGGCTGTGGTCCTGATACTGCACACTGTGTGTATGGTAAAAACCGCTCCATTCCAATCCTGAATGAAAAGAGTTTGTCTGTGAACTGAGGAGCATGCACCGCTCATGTCCTTTTTGTATCCAGTAAATGGAAATGAAGCACTTGTTTTGTGGCGTCTGTGTGCTGTACACAACAGCGGAAGAGACCTAATTATCAGCAGGGTGAGCCGGGGTTATGCGTGGGGGATTTATGCCTATTTACCTCGCTTTCTTTCCATTGTATACAGATATTTCTTCCGGGATGTAAACATGTGTGTATAGGGAGGGGCTAGTGGGAGGTGGTAGACAGTAGAATACTCTAGCGGGGGAAAGGTAGTGAATGCATGTGCTCAGTTCATGCAAACAGATAAGTGCTTATCATATACCCGTAGCCAGGAGGTTATATCTAATATAGCCAGGCAATTCCACCTACACACCTCCCTGAGTAGAATTTGCAATCTTAACTGCAAGGAGGGGGGGTCTCATCCATTGTGAGCTGAGAGCATTCTGGGTATTGTATTTTCTCTATATACTCTTACATAGCAGGCATTATTTCCTCCATACTCTCACTCCATCCTCTCTCTGTCACACTGTCCCATAGCTGCACACCTTTCACAAGCACATACCCTATTTGTTTGGGTTTATAAGGCCGTATTTCACAGATATCCGAATCTAATATTGAGCAGCCATCATAGCCAGCAATAGCATGTATTTATGTGTATGCACAGTCAGAAATATCACCCTGAACAGAGCAAAATAGAAAAAAATACATGTATTATATGTACATTGTAGACATTTAGCAGACGTCTTATCCGGAGTGACTCACAGTTAGTGCATTCATCTAAAGACAGCTATGTGGCACAACCACATATTACAGGCTCTTGTGTGGTGTTGTTTTCATTGCTGAAGGATATCGTTCCACATAACTGAGTCACATCGCAAACCCCAGTTTAAAGTACGTTTTTACAGTCCCTGTTTCAGTTTTGCAGGCGGATTCCTAGTGTTTATCAGCTCCGCTGTAAAAGGAGTTGAAATGAACCTTTCATTGTGTGGCACCTTTAACACACCACCATGTCATCATCACAGAGCATTGAAATGAGCTGTTATATAATGAGCCGCTTTCTAACTTGCTGGTAAAACAGGAGTTTACACAGGGACAATATTAGTCACTCACTGGTTTGTTTTCGGTTTCTTTATTTCTTTCCCTTTTTTCCCTTCCTTCTAGCGCACCTCAGCGGAGGACATTTGTGAATTTGTTTTAGGTCAATGGTTATGATGTGAACTCATTATGGAGAAGGTCAGGCCCATGCATAAATGTATTACAGCGGCTGGGTCTGGCTGGCTCAGAGGAAGATCTCAGGGTGCTTAAAGGCCTAGCCCTGGGAAGAGAGATGGGTAGACCTCACAGGAGGTTCACAGGAGCTGCCCGCCCTCCCGTCAATCCCAGCCAGCCAGCCAATCCCTCTCCCCAGTTCTATTTATTATGCACACTTCTCCAGACCGGAATGACCATACTCCACAGGGAAGCGGAGGAAAGCAGGGTTTTATATGGTGGGTATATAAATAATGATGTCAGGCCCATGACCGGGGACTCTGCTATTCCCCTTGGACTGTTGGTTCACGGCCTGTGTGCTGCAGCACTGACTGAGACTCCTGTCTCTAATGACCCATGTCAAAGATTACCCGCCACACGAATAATGAGATATCATTCCTGGTTATCTGGCTGCCACAGTGCCTATTATAATCATATAGGCTATGTGTTAGTCGCTACTGTGTCGTGTTACTCCCCTGGCAAATTTACATGAACTTGGTGATGAAGGACGTATGAAGGGTGGGAGGTTGGGTGGGTGGGTAGGTGGGGGAGGGGAGAGACATGTCTAACCACACAAAATCCCAGTGAGGGATGGCTGGACACACCTAGTGAGGAAACGCAGTATCAATGTTCCAACACAGAGCTCCTTTCTTCAGAGAGGTTATTGTCCATTCACACCCTTGGCCCTTAAACAGTCATATCCTGCCCTGTTTGGCTAAAGAACACTTTCTGTCTGTATGGGCCCGTCACTCCCTTCTCATTCATTACAATGGGGGACTTTAAGCTGCCACACTAGCTGTATAAGACCGCCCCGCACACAGGGAAGAGGGGACAGACCACCAGCACACTCGGGCCTCTGTGCCCCATGATTGGTCCAAAACAAAAGCACATTGAGTCTCTCCTCGGTTGCCACGACCCCTAGGTACCAACACCCACAAGGCACTGGGGCTACTTCCTGTGCCTTCCGTTTTTCCATACATTTATTACACATCCGGACGCGGCAACAACACATCCTTCAAACTCAGAGATGGATGTTTGCTGAATTGGTTAACATTAGTGGTATTTGGTGGTCTTCTTTTTTCCGTCCATGTTAAGACAAAGGAACTTTTTGTTTGTTCTTTTTTTGTCTTGGTCCCCCCCTCCCTTCCGTCTATTTTCCTAAAGAATAAACACCCTCAAGGACATCTTTTACTGATTCATCTGCTCCTGTTTTTCCTCCTGCCCCATCCCCATCCCCATCCCAGCCCAGTGTCTCTCCCCTAGCCTGAGTCTGCCTGGCCGGGACGGCTGCAGATTGACTCTTTGTTGGCTGGCGTTAATAGGATTAAATTGGGTTACTAGCTCTATCACAGAGAGCTCCAAACCATCCCTATATTTAAGTATCTCATGGGGGCCGGGGCATTGTTGCGCTATCTGTTCCCCCCCTTCGCGGCTCTCCTGGCTGGGGCAAACCTTAGGCCTGGTGAGGAGCAGGAAGGGGGCAGACAGGGGTCGGCCTCCAGGAAAATCCCAGGATTATGTCAACGCTCATTACAATGTACACAAAGACCACAGGATCAGTAGAAGCACAAACGGAGAAGTTAAGTCAAATAGGGTGGGCCAGCGGATTCTCTGCTCCAACCCCACAACTGATTAGCCTTTGTGCACTGGGACTCCCCACATTCAGCCCTGCACTGCTGGGTTAAGGATGGGCTGTGTGTGGAGTCAATGCCAGCAATGGGCTATGTTGCTAAGGTCTTCAGCTGTAGTCTGTGTAGGATGCAACATTATCTATATTCCCGCTTGAGCTTTATAGGATTGTAAATGATGGAATAGTTCTTGGAAATGATATTTACTGGCAGGATAAGAGGAAGACGTTCTAGATGTCATGGTAACACCAATTAGATTCAAGCCAGGTTAGTTACTTTGAATGTTGATAATATTGTACACACTGCTGCTCACAGTTCACATACGTACGTAGCAACATTAGACAGTGGAAAGCGAACAGCGAGGGATCTGTAATAATGTCTGAGGTCATACTCCACTTCAGAATCTCTGATAATGACCATAGCCAATGAAGTTGTGTCCATTAGTCAAGCTGAAGTGTCCAGCACTACATTCACACCAACCTGAGACTGACACAATGGCGTGCAAACGCCTCATTTGCATAGCGCTTAAACAAAAGAGAATCAAAAACAGAGCCGGGATTAATATTCCTGCCATCACAGATGCACCCTGGGAGGAGTGTGTGCGTGACCACTACAGTGTGACCCTCGAATGCTGGGAACATGAGGGGCCAGCCTCTGATTGATGTTTGTGTTCATTTCAATAGGTACTCAGGAATGGTGCTACTCCCCACACTAGGAACACACACTCCACACTGTGTAAATGCTCATGTTGCACTGCCCAGTATGCACACTGGTGTTAAGATATGCATAAACGGCCATGGTTCCAATTCAGCTCTAGAGCTAACACACTCTAAAGGGACTCTAGATTTACCGCCAATGTCCACCATGTTGGCATCGCTGTCTATGTTGAGGTTCTACAGTCGCTATCACTGCTGAGGCAAGAATTCATCTGGTTGACCAGGAAGTGGAGGTATAGAATAATACAATCTTCGTACACCTCCCGTTCGATTCAGTGCACAAGCAGATCCTGCTCGGCCAGTACAGGCTGCCATACTGTAGTTAACTAACAAGAGGATTGTCATGAGAGAGAAAAAAACATGTTGCTCAATTCCACTGTACAGAGGACATACTGTGAAACAATACAATGGACAGACACATCCATACAGTTTCCTTTTAAGGTCACTTCTCAATAAATATCGCTGAGGGCCTTTAAGAATATTATGTGTATATATTTGTTTATTTATTTGCCCAGATTAGATCATAAAATCATGAAATTACTCTCAAATTGCTTTTTCCAGAAATCATATTTATTTTATTTTCCCCATCCTCTCCTGTCAGCGTATTCATAAATGTTGCTGGAGAAATTCTTATTTTAGCAATCCCCAGATAGGCAGTCCCCATTTCCATAGCTTTAAATAATGTCAATCTGGGCAGACCCTGAATTGAAGCCCATGAGCCGGAAGGCACAATTTCTCCTTTTCCTACAGTCTGATAATTTTCTGAGCTATTGGCAAGTTGGGAATTTTGCAGCCTTATCACTTGGGCTCAGCGAAGTTCACTGCCACTAATCGGAGCTGGAATCACTCGTTCAAGGATTGCATGATCATGTTTTTCCTCGGCAGTGACAGCTGTCTGCACCAGCATTAGCGATGCAGATGAACCAGCCTAATAGGTTAATGCGGAACACACAAAATTGAGGTGTAATCCCCCAGCCAAATAATCGAACATTCCCTGATGTGGGAATAGAGACATTGCCTGTAACTCAATTAGGTGCAATGCAGATCAAAGCACATTTGCTTAGAATAATCTATGTCCTGGATTGTGTGTGTGTGTGTGTGTGTGTGTGTGTGTGTGTGTGTGTGTGTGTGTGTGTGTGTGTGTGTGTGTGTGTGTGTGAGAGAGAGACAGTGAGGGATATGGCGGTGTGCCTGCCCTCATAATGCTGCAGGCAAACTCAGGGCAGCAATAACATCCACCTGACAGGACCCCAGCAATAACATCCACCTGACAGGACCCTAGCCTGTTTATTTATTCCCTTTACTTACCCCACTGCTCACAAAATGTCACACACACACACAACATATCATGGGTACACACACACACACACACACACGCATAGCATGCGTGCACACACACACACACACACACACGCATAGCATGCGTGCACACACACACACACAAACCCACACCATACATACATTTGAAAATACACACACCTCGGTGGAACCTGCAGAGAACTGCTAACTAGGAGAGTGTGAGCAAACTCAGCCACAGCAGCAGTGTTTTCAGCCTAATTGAAGCTAAGTACCAGACACGTGGGAGCAAATATATGTGCCGATTCATATGCATGTTTTCAGATTTGGACCTATCTCTTATTCAAATATCAATTGAATAGGGACTGCTCGGATCCTGTCCAAATGTGGCCACTAATATTGGATACTGTCCTGCATCGGATACCCTGATTACTATTAATAATGTCCTGCCATGTTTATATTTCAGGCCCTATATAGCGACCCTGTTTTATCACGGCTATGAAAATGAAGCAGCTCGCTGTATTAATGGCTATGCTGTGTCTGGGTGCAGCTGGTCATTATGGGTCCATGGTGGGTGTTGTGCTTCTCTTATCCACACAGCCTTCCTGTCTGTCGCTCCGTTATTCTCTAATGCGTCACTCTGACCACAGACACTTTGTTAGAGGACAAGCAACAAAAAATCCTCACTGCTTCCAGAGAGGAGTCTGCGAAGGAGAGGTCGAGCCTCATTTCTCAAAGCAGGTAGCGAGTAATGAAAGTCACACTAAGCGTCAACCAATTGGCAATTGAGAGAGGAGAGAAGACTTCAATATAAGCACTGTTTGGGGATGAGAACCGTGGAACGCACCAATTACTCCCAGTCGGTCGCCCAAAAAAACAGAAATCAATGAGGACACAAAACCGAACAATCAGCTGCAACCAGCTATCAACGTTGTAGTGGAATATGCAAAAATGCCAATTAAATGCGTTAGCATACGCACATTTTTTCATGATATCGGAGCATCTGTGGCATTAGGCATGGTTCTCTATGTAAAATGGAGGCAGGGAAATGAATACGCAATCTACCACTGTGTTTTCATCATTAGAGCGCTACAAATCCAGCTAGTCTGCTCAGAGCCCACAGATGGGAAAGAGAAAAATGTGTGTGCCCTCGGCTGCCAAATTAATTCCTGTCTTGACATCTTAATTCTCAGTTCTTGTGTGTGGTCAAATCAACCTACTATAGAAAAGCAATCAAGCAATTATTCCTAAATTATATTTGTCCAACACACACTGATTGGTGATTCTTTCCTTATTGGGTAAGCTCATTAATTCTGAGCAGCTTGCTTGTTATGCCTCTACCATTACTCCTTCCCCTCTCATCCTCCCTCTCTCCCTCTCTTCTTCATGCACACTTACTCCCAGCTCCCCCCTCTCACTCACTTCTCCCTCTTTTCTCTCTCTCTCCCTCTCTCTCTGTCTCTCTCTCTTCCCTTTCTCTCGCCACAGATTCAGCCTATCTGCCGCCACCAGGCCGCTGGTGTTGTGAGATGACACACACTACAAAAGCCCCATGATCTATGGCATTGTCTCTTCCTCCAATTACTATTCACACCTCTGATTAACTTTGATGTGGAACCTAATGAGATAAGGGCGATTATCAAGGCAGTGGCTGATAGTGGTCTCATTTATTCCAGCGCCTGCAACCGGCAAGTGACAAAAAACTAATGAGGAGGAGTCTGCCAGTAAAGCCCAGAGAGTTAAGGCTAGGAGAGGAGAGGAGAGGAGAGGAGAGGAGAGGAGAGGAGGAGAGGAGAGGAGAATCTCCAATAGCAGGACTTCTCCAGTTCATCAGCCTGGAGAAAAGCAAACTGAAATGGCCTCTGAAATGGTCTGGGTGCAGCTTGCGGCAGCATGGAGACACTCTGCATAACGGTACAGATGCTGCCTGTAAAGGAGCCAGAAAGTTTGGAGGAGAAAAGGTGCCATCTCTCTTCCCTCCAGAATCTCTCTCTCTTAACAGCTACTTCAAGGCTTTAACGGCCATGCTAATTGCTGGGTTTGTTTGGTGTGAGGAGCGTGGACAGTATACACTCCTTCCCCTTATCTAGGAGCATTAAAATCTTTATGCTCCACATCTGGCCGCAGTGTAAAGCCAAATGCTGTGTGGCTGAAAGGAGGGAGAACATTTGCCTGACTGAATGGTCATTATCAGGGACATAACGTACATATTAAGTATTTGAACTGAAAACCGTTATCTGTGAATGGGGTCTGCACAATAGTCAATTATGTTAAAGGAAAATATACTTTACCATAATACCACGATTTTACTACAATCAAATTGTCCAATTAAATTCGACACAATACCCTACAGTATTGTATTCAATGTTTTTTAATGGCATGAACTGAATTCAAATGCTCTACATTTGCTTTATGTAATTTCTGCACTCTGTTTGACACTCTATCATGTCTCGTTGCAAACAATTATTACGTTTTAAATAAATTCACAAAAACATTTAACAAAAAAAAAAAATTCAATGTTTCATTTGGTTTTTAATTTGAACATAAGGTGAGTACAATGCTTTAGCTCTTCATCAATTTCTCTCTGCACTACATTCTGCTGTACTGTACTGCAAGGCAATGGAATTATTGTTGAACAATGGAATTATTGTCTATGAAAAATATAGTATAATGAAAGGGTTGTTAATCTAACCGTGTCAGTCTAAGTAACTTAACAATAAATCCCCATCAAAATCCGTCAGTTTAAGCTAGAGCGTCTGCATGGGTCGAGTCTCAATCCATCCGTTCCTCCTATGGCGGCCTTTCGCATCTGCGGTGGAAGGTGGCCGAGCTACAGCAGTGTTTGTCAGACCATGAGAGATCCTGAAAATCGGTCTTCTCTCAAAAACCTCTGTTGCGTCCGAACAGTTTGACCACTCTATGGAAAGATGACACTCACGAACACGATGGTGTTCTCCGTTTTGCTCTACAACCCCCACAAGCCCCAAGGGACTCTGAAGTTGGTAACGCTAATGTGCCAACTTCTGTCTGTAGTGTTTGGGATGCAAACTAATACGTGGACTCTCATAAAGACGATGGTCCTTTTGCTCTACGAGCCCCATAAGTTTCACAGGACTCGTCTGAAGGTAACCCATACGAATGAATCCAAGTATGGAGGCAGTTTTGTGTAAAAAATATATTTATATATTTCCTGAGCTTTCTTATATCTCTTAAATATAGGACAGATACTTCAAAACCTTATTCCTTATGATACATTTTTTGACTGTCTTTTTCCCCATTTATGAATGTGCTTTTTCTATTGGCTATAGTAGTAAAGGCAAAATTCAATATTTGATCAAATATTTTTTAAATATATTTTCTTGATATTTAGAGGTTCTAAAATTCATATCAAATATGTAAATGGTCCATGGTATGACGATCATAAAATATCCCCGCTAACAGCTTCGCCTTTTAGAGGTTACTATATTGCATTTAACAATACCATTGTTCATTATAGTTGAATGGTGCTTCAAAATAATTATTTTATTATAGACCAGCAACATACAGTATTACTGTAATATGGCTTAGGGCAGAGGTGGGTAGTAAAGCTCTACAAGTAATGTACTTTAGTACATTTTTGGAGGAGCTAGTACTTTTCTAATTACTCTCTGTGGGCTGTACTTGTACTCTTACTCAAGTAGTTTCTGAAGGAAGTAACTTACTTTTTACTCAATCCCTTCAGTTACATAGATTTATATTATTATATCGCCGCTGTCAGATGAAAACCTCATCACTCCAAATGTTGTAATATATATATTTTTTTTTACATGAATCAATACTATTTGTTCCCCTTTACGTATGTTTCATCACCCCTTGACCAATGAAATGTATTTTTACCATAAGGGGTCAAAAATGACCAAACTAAAAGTCGTTTTCTGATCAGACACTTTTTCTTGAGTAGCTAGTTTCTTAAGAGGGATACTTTTACTTTTATTTCAGTAAATTACAATCTAAGTAACAGTACTTTTGTAACAGTACAAATGTTCTGTACTCTACCCACCTCTGGCTTAGGGGGAAGTAAAGAAACTGAATGTGAAATAAACAGTGAATTTTCCAGCACTAACTGACTGTGCGTAAAGTAGCAGGCAGTGTGTGCCTTTTGATTTGGAGTATAAAAGTAAATAATATTTGTACATCTAACACATACTCGAAGTGAATGAGCAGCCCATGAATGTGTTTCTATGAGGTAGTGGAGAGCCCTACAGACTTTAAAGCCCAAGCCCAATTAAGCCTTGCCTCATCGGGAGACAGAGAGGAGCTGAAAGCTGAATACATAAGATAATGCTGCCTCGCAAAGGAGCCGACTCACTCAGTGCAAAATTAGAGAGAGAAAATCTTGATAAAGGAAAAAAACTGACAGACAGTAGGGGGAGAAGGAAAAGAGAAGTTCCTTTCGGCCAGATTCCTTTGAAACCAGTTAACCAAATACAGCTTTTCATATTCAGCACAATTAATATTGTCCCTTTCTTGTTCTGACTGCACATCATAACGGGCCGAGGGGAAGCGAGAGAAGAGCATTTCTTTATCCAAATTGTACCCAATTTAGGGACAAAGCGGTGCCCTCTAGCTTCTCAGAAAAGGAGTCGCGGGCATAAAAGAACACTGACAGTCGACATCCAAATCTCGTTCAAGGACGCAATTTCCAAATGCTAATCATAATCTGCAGATGTTGGCCACTGATACATTTACTTATTTATTTTTTTAAACATCATGTCTGTCCCATTTGAAGCTGTGTGAAATTTAAAACATAAAGGGAAAAGCCCTTGTTTTTGAGGTAAGGTGAACACAGTGGATGTGCCAGACCAGCCAAGCTCCATGCTGCCTACCATGGCTTCTGAAGTCCTGCACACCAGAGAGATAGATGCACAGACTTCTCCCCCATCTTTTCCCTCTCTTTACATCTCTCTCTCTCTCTCTGTCTCTTTTAGAGTACCTTAGATGTGTGGTTTCTATCTGAATAAAGAAATACTTGACAGAGAGCTATAGGGAGAGAACATTTTCCACATTCTTTGCACTGCTGCTTCAAAATGAGGAGGGTGAAGAGGCTTTCCTCTCCCTCTCCTTTTTGGAGGCAGGTTCGAGGTCTCAGGAAATGTTCAGACGGGCTCCTCCTTGAATCTGCATGGTGGTATGAGACAAACCCTAATTCATTAGATCATATTTAAATCAGTCATTCAAACCGATTAGTTCAATAGGATGACCCCCTTTCACTTCTTCCACTTAGGCATTGTTTCGATGTGTTATTCAACAACAACAAGCTGAATTACTGACATAGAATGTCTTTCATTCATTTTTATTTCTCCCTGTATCATAAAAATATCAATCAAAAATATTTGTGTCTTTGGAGCTATTTGACTCTCAGCAACATACAAATGACCAGTTTAGCCACCGTAATGAAGGCGTCACTATGAGCACGTTCATGATGATCTTGGAACAGAGGAGCCATCCGAGGTTAGCCTAGAATCCTACCCTAGCCGCAGGTTTTCTGCGCTTCATAAGAAGAGAGTGGCTGGAATACTCAGTTATTGCGAACGCGGCATTTTGTTTCCCATGTCGAAAGTTCTGTATTTGGTCCAATGCTAACGCACACAAGGCCTTCACCCAAGCTGGCTATTCTAACTGGAAGAACGCTGTTGATAGTGCCAAAGCGATTTGCTAGGCATGCCTCAAGCAAAGAGCATTTGTAATGCACGGTTGAAAGACAAACAAGTTTTAGGTGCTATGGGAACATCGGTGCCAACACTTGTTAAAGATGGGCAGCTGACAAGAAATCGCATGTATTTGTTGGCGATTGAGTTCCTTGTTACAAACTAGCAACCACTGAGCGGGACATTGCCAGTTTTTAGACTGAAAATCGCCCACTCTAGTGAGGACAAATTGACCCTACTTGATATCCTGCAAGATTCTCTGGGCCTCTCTGCCATGCTTATTGCACTGAAACATGATTGACTTTTGGGGAGTCTACATGCAAGAACTCATTTTCCACTTGACAAACGTATTCAGTCAGCACAGAAGCAGCATGCTACACCCAAGGAAAACTCAACTAATCCAACTGGCATTTGAGGGGGATCTTACAAGACGATTTTGGGAAGAATGGAATGATCGATTACTTAGGAAGTTCCTCAGAGCATCAAGGAGGCTGCAACTCTTCTGAAAAGGTAGAAAACAATCAAGCTGTTTGGTTTTTATCAAATTGTTGGTGGTATAGCCGGTTGCGTCACTTCAGGAAAAACCTAGGGTCAGACTAGGTTTTCAATGGTGTTGCTTTAGTGTGTTCAATTCCAATGCTAGAACCCAAATGACGCCCCTGGGTATAGCTACATATTGGTATGGTGCTGAGAGAACCCCTATATTGAATGCAGAGAGAAACACTTTAAGTTTTAGCGTTCATTTCCTGCAATTTTACACATTTTGCCATGGAGCGGAGAGGAGATTTAGTCATTTTATAACTCATTTCATGCAATTCTACTCATTTTGTCATGGGGCGGTGAGAAACATGTTCAGGTTTAAAACTAATTTCCTGGAATTCCATACATTTTACCATAAGGTGGAGAAAAATGTATGTAGTTTTTAAAATATGATATCTGAGTGAGAGTGACTAACAAAATCAATGCGTCGCCCCGGTTGGTCATTTGGCCAATAGACCAATTTATCAATCTAAAGAATTTTAACTGACTGACAGTGACTAACATGAGAAACAAGAGAACAACTGCTGATACACAACCAAATTTAAAATGTTACCTTGTGTATTCTACTATTGTAACCCTTGAGTGAGTTGAGACCCCGACTGACAACCTAAAAATAAAAAGCTGCCCATCTCTGCTTTAGTCTGTATGACAATGATAGTTGCACACTCCTCTGCACATAATCAGTCCTTCTGATGACTTGTCAATGTGACACGAAGAAATCCATTCCTGCTCATCTCCTTCAATACGTCTCTACAGCATCATTAATAGTCATTCATTAAATAACAGCTTGCTGCGAAAGGACCAGGTGTCCTTTGTTTTACTTCGGAGTAGAAATGAATATTCTATTGCTGTTCTCTAGCCTATATTTAGTGGGTGGCTTGAAGCAGGGTGTATAGATGCTGCTTTCTTTGAAGATGTTTCTGTCCGTTTCCTGAGCTGCGGTTGGCTCCTTGCTCCCTTTGTTGACTTTGTCCTGCCTCTCCCCAATGAACCATCCCCGGCCTGATACAATGCCAGGTTCTGTCTGAAACAATCAGGACTCGTGCCCCTCTCAAGCATGCCAAGCAAAACCCAGGCAGAGACAAACAGGCCGTGCAGCTGTCCTCAGACAAAATAAACCACTTCCGGGCCAGAGGGAAGGACTGGGGTGCTGGGCAAACCCTAAATGGACCATTGTTGTTGCTCTCCCAGAAACCCACAGTATCACACAGCACTCGATTGTGGTGGCAAATGATTATTCCCCCTCTCCTCGCTGGCGCACAAGGCAGCCTTGGTGGCAGTCTGTAGGGGAAGAAAAGGCCCACCCTACTGGAAATGTGTGGAATGGCTCCAGTCGAGTCTACGACAACACTCCACAATCAGCAGCCCGAGTGAAGCAGATTCTGCATGTCTGGCAGCCAAGGCACTCGACATGCCACAGCAGTTTGACAGGGTGCTGAAAGCGGGTTCCCATTTTAATATTCAGTGCACCAATTCATTAACATTCTATTCTGCCCCACAATGGAGACTGGAGAGGCTTTGATCCTCCACATTCTCAGATCAAGGTCACTAAGAAAATAAAATCTGCATTCTATTCCTGGCGCTTTATATCTCACAGCCGCCCCCCCCCCAATAGATGAATACATTCATCATGTTCTCAATAGGGGTACTTCTGAAAGAAAATACCATGTTTTAAAATGAAATTATTTTGATCTCATAATATGAAGGGCAATTTCATCTTAAGGACAAGCGTTTTGTGCAGGGCATCTGCTGTCATTAAATGACCCTGGTAAATTGTGGCTTTGTTAAAGGACAGACCTCTTTATTCAATCCCACACTCTCACCCCCAAACAGGGCTCTGTCTGAAGCACATGCATTTGGAGTCCACTCCAATAGGGGTCTGGTTTGCATGGCAACCAAGCAATGCAACATCCCCAAAAGCCTCTTTGAAAATATATGTCCTTGCACATACGTGCAACACACACACACACACACACACAGAAGAGAGAGAATAAATCCAGTCGACGAGTCGATTATGTGATTGGACCCTGTGACAAATGGTCGAGCATGCTGCAAACACATCCCCTGTCAGTACTGGGTGTATGTGGGCAGACACAAAGCCTAATTCAAATACATAGACCCAGCACAGCTTTGGTGGGTGGGAATGATGCTCCATCAAGATGTCGTTACAACGGCCCTGTCCCCACCCACTGGCATGTATCTCCCTGCCACTGTCCCCTCCCAGGACAGCACAATGGCAGCCTCCTTTATTGCCTGTGTGGCCTGCCTGCTCAGGGGTCAGCCCTAATCCATGGGGAGTTCTCACATTGTGTTTTACCAACCAGGGTCAAACTGTTTGAAATGAGGGGGTTTAGTTAAACATCTATTAGCAAGGTCCAGTGTGTTGTTGCCTGATTTATGAGAGGCTGTTGTGCTCAGCTGTCCACATACTCCACAGCGTATGGCGTGTATGACTCATGTTATGTGACACAGCCAACACAAAGCACACCACACACCGCATACAAATGAACACTGATCCCACAGTACCCCACTACCCCCTAACACGTTATCAGATATAGATCATGTGTTGCATATCATTAAAGAACACATTGAGCCTGTTCCAAAATAAAGGTACATTTATTGATGGTGACAGTCCTCTTTGCCACTGAGAGGCACCATGCTCTCCAGTGTTTACCAAAACAAGTTGAAAGAGAAACATCTGTTGTGGTGGTTTCTGTGCAGCCTGACTGTTAGCTCAGTTAGTGTAGCTGACATTGAAAGAGAGGGGAGAAACACGAACAACAATCCCACCAGCCCCTGCTGCGAGAAGACATTTCACATGGTGGCCGTCTCCTTTGATACAGCTCTTGTGATCCCTGCTGGTTTGGCTTTTAGAAGAAAGCACACACACAGACATGTACACACAGACACGTACACACAGACACGTACACACACACACACACACACACACACACACACACACACACACACACACACACACACAGCATATGGCCTTGACAACACAAGTGCTAATCACTATGCGAAGTGTGAACATGTCCCATTATTTCTGGTATCTTGACATTTTCATAGGATTCTGTTTTTATACTATACAAAAAAAATCAAGTCAGAGAAAGAATAAATATGACTCATAAATTCCACCACAGATCAAGACATAAAAATGATATTTATTTGAGTCTTTTAACAATGTAAACGAATACTCCTTCTCGACTAAACTAGCTACTCTCCGAACAAGCATAGAATGCAAGTCCATGGCAGTAGTTATATCTGGGGCCAGAGGACAGTATGGCAGGGCCAATGAATATAACACCCTCTCAAGACTGGAGGTAAACAAGCTCCTTTAATTACAGCAGCACTACAGCAATTTCCTTGCTCACGCAGGCTACAGAACGGTCCCCTATTACTTCACTCCCAGTTCCAAATGCCTAAGCTAATGACCAGTTACTAATTGGTGCTTATACCTTATATCGGTTCGTGCAGAATATAATTGCAGCTATTATGGTTGTAAATAATCCTTGAAATTAGTATCTTTTAGCAAAAATCCATGCTGAATATTGGTATGGAGAATGTTCAGGAAAAGGTCTCGGTGTCGACACCGAATCGGTTGATTTATCATTAACTAGAGGGTTCAGGGCAGAGGGAAAGCCTTTCATATAATATTGCGGTTTCACTTCATCTTCTGTACCAGCGTTAATGGAGGCATTCTTGTAGTAGAGCTCTGGTGTGTGTGTGTGTGTGTGTGTGTGTGTGTGTGTGTGTGTGTGTGTGTGTGTGTGTGTGTGTGTGTGTGTGTGTGTGTGTGTGTGTGTGTGTGTGTGTGTGTGTGTGTGTGTGTGTGTGTGTGAAGAGGAGAGTTGGTGGGGGGAGGTATATTACATGTAGATCACACTTCCCAGGCTTCAGCAGCTCGTCTTTTGTGTTGGCTCTTCCGTCAGCTGATGACTCCCTAAGTGTCTCAGACAGCCGTGTGTCTGTCTGCGCCTCTGTCCACTGGCTTGTCCTGGTCACATTTCTGAAGTCCGCTGACTGCTAATGGCCGTGTCCAGACAAAGAGCCCACTCTGTGGCCACTCTGCGGTGCTGGGCCGGGGGCCAGAGAGAGCCTAGGGGGCCCGGGGAGCTGGGTGTGGGAAGAGGGTGGGCTGGAGCTGGGCAGAGCACCCGGCACTGCCTGCCTCTCTGCACCCATGTCACGCTTGTGTGACAACTGCTCCTCTGTGCTTGTTTGAACTGTCCTTCCCAATTAGCACTAATAAGAGACTCTGTAAGGATGAGCAAACATAGTGCATCCAATCATCACACACACACACACACACACACACACATGCTCTCTTACTCTCTTTCTCCCTCCTTACGCTTAGCAGGCCATGAAAATCCCAGGAGCACAACCTTGCTAATAGACGGAGAAAGCCAAACGCATCTTGTTCTGAGCATACAAGTGCTGGTAAAGAGGCAAATTAATGACAAGTCATTTGAAGGGTTTGCCTGAGAATGATTTTACCCCTGTCTTCTTGCCACTGAAGAATTGATTAGACCCTGCTCGATCAAAGTGGCTGAATCAATAAAGAGAGGCAATGAGCGGAGAAGGCATGCTCCATCCAGCCAATTTATTCACCACACTGTTTCATATGAGAGAGAGGAGAAAGAGGAAGGAGGAGAGCTCTAATCTGTCAGCTGGAAATTGGAAGGCCCTGTGAAGACTCAGTGCTAATGACGAGTCCTGGAAGGCAGGTGCACCCAATCCATTTCTCCTTTAAACTAGAGGATCAGACTGTCACCTGCTACTGACTGGATGGGCTGTCAGGCTATAACCACACGGCAGCAGGGTAAGAACGTTGGGCCTTTTCGGTTACTGGCCCAGGCAAAAAAATAATAATTTATGCCGATGTTCCGTTGAGCAAGGCACTTAACCATAATTGCCCTGTAACTCTGAGTAAATTACTTAAATGTAAAATGTGCTCAGGTCACCTCTGTCAACTCACTTCACTATACACTGAACTAAATATACAGTAAACTATGTAACCCATAGAGATGCAAGATTGTAAAATGACACTATTGCTACATTATAGTGTCTATTTCACGTGATATTCTTCAGCTGATAACAAAGTGGAAAAAACATGAGTGTACAAATAAAAGTAGAATAAATTCTAGCAAAAACTCCTACAGAATAGAAAGAATAAGAGTGTTCTGGGAAAGTGGAGAATTGTGGAATTAGTGAAGCTGCAGGGCTGTTCCTGTCTCCTTCCATTCTCTGTTCATTGTTCCCTTGTTCATTTTGTCATGCAGAAGGCAGAAGGCAGATTTCTGAATTGTTTTAAATGTGGCGCCGAAGATTAGAGCGCTTGCCAAACACTGTGGAAACACTTAATTGATTTCCTTTGGCCTGTTTACCTTTATACTGTAGCCTGGTAGAGCAGAGCAGAACAGCGCAACAGAAGCAGCTCTGGCCTCTCTGCCGCCAACAGGCCTGCCAAGTACCTCATTAGTATTCCCAGCAGTGCCATTTGCCAGCCTGAGCGTTGCCGTGGTGACGCTGCCCACACAAGTGATGATAAATTGTGCTTTCACATCTTCTCCCTCCCACAAAGAAGAGCAGTGAGCTGAGGAGTCCCTGGCCAGGCCCCAGGACACATCACCCAGGCTTGAGGCACCGTCGTCTGGGTGGTGCTGTGTGCTGCAGCCTGGATGTTTGGGGTAGTGTTTAGGGAGTAGGGAAGAGTACGTGGGTGTGTTGGAGATGATGCATGCGAGCATGTGGGTGAGTTAAAAGGCAGAGCGTTAGTATAGTGGAATGTCATCTCGCATGGAGTGTAAGGGTGTGTCTTTGCATATGTGTCATCACACACTGACTTTTACATTCAAGACCCACCTTTAAGGCTATCTCACATTACTGAATTCGTTCATGTATAAGTTTAACTCGGATTCATTCCTGTGAGCACATTGTCATAACAATTAGCACTGATAAAACTAGAGCTAAAATAACCATTTGCAAGGACACAACCACGCAGGAAGGCAGACTATAGTAATTATCTCCAACACAGAATTTCCTCAAGCTGAGGTAATTGCACTTCATTATAAAGTTTTAACAGTTGCATTTGTTATATTTTGTCAAGGTGTCAAAAAGACCAAAACAATGACAGTTAATAGGCCTGCATCTGGTTGGCACAAGATTATTTTGACAGCGACATTAATTTCTTTCCTCTGTAGGTGTCTCTTGTGGAGGCTTCATTTACCTTCCGCTGGGACACCATGTAGAGCTGTGGAGCAGGGAGGGAAAGAGGGATGGTGGAGCAGGGAGAGAGGGTGGAGCAAGGAGGAAAGGTGGAACAGGGAGAGAGGGTGGAGCAAGGAGGAAAGGTGGAACAGGGAGAGAGGGAGGGTGGAGCAGGGAGAGAGGGAGGGAGGGAGGGAGAGAGGGAGGGTGGAGCAGGGAGGGAGGGAGAGAGGGAGGGTGGAGCAGGGAGGGAGGGAGGGTGGAGCAGGGAGAGAGGGTGGAGCAAGGAGGAAAGGTGGAACAGGGAGAGGGAGGGTGGAGCAGGGAGAGAGGGAGGTGGAGCAGGGAGAGAGGGAGGGTGGAGCAGGGAGGGAGGGTGGAGCAAGGAGGAAAGGTGGAACAGGGAGAGAGGGAGGGTGGAGCAGGGAGAGAGGGAGGGTGGAGCAGGGAGAGAGGGAGGGTGGAGCAGGGAGGGAGGGAGGGTGGAGCAGGGAGAGAGGGTGGAGCAAGGAGGAAAGGTGGAACAGGGAGAGAGGGAGGGTGGAGCAGGGAGGGAGGGAGGGTGGAGCAGGGAGGGAGGGAGGTGGAGCAGGGAGAGAGGGAGGGTGGAGCAGGGGGTGGAGTAGGTAGGGAGGGTGGAACAGGGAGGGAGGGTGGAGCAGGGATAGAGGGTGGAGCAGGGAGGGAAGGTGGAGCAGGGAGGGATGGTGGAGCAGGGAGAGAGGGTGGAGCAGGGAGGGAGGGTCGAGCAGGGAGGAAGGGTGGAGCAGGGAGAGATGGTGGAGCAGGGAGGGTGGAGCAGGGGGAGGGTGGAGCAGGGGGAAGGTGGAGCAGGGAGGGATGGTGGAGCAGGGAGGGAGGGTGGAGCAGGGAGGGAGGGTGGAGCAGGGAGGGATGGTGGAACAGGGAGAGATGGTGGAGCAGGGAGGGTGGAGCAGGTAGGGATGGTGGAACAGGGAGAGAGGGTGGAGCAGGAAGGGAGGGTGGAGCAGGGAGGGAAGGTGGAGCAGGGAGGGATGGTGGAGCAGGGAGGGAGGGTGGAGCAGGGAGAGAGGGTGGAGCAGGGAGGGAGGGTGGAGCAGGGAGAGAGTGTGGAGCGGGTCAGAGGGTGGAGCAGGGACAGAGGGTGGAGCAGGAACAGAGGGTGGAGCAGGGAGGGGCGGTGAGCAGAAGGGGGGGACCATGTAAAACCTCCTTATCCTAGTTAAACAGAGTGAGCTGTATTATTCCCACATTATGGTGTGCAGCTATGTTGGTATTAAGGGCCTGGTTGATGTGAGATTCCAAGGTGCTTTATTGGAAAAAATATTCAGCAGAAGTAGAAGGTTTCTTATTTGATATTTAAATCCTTTATTTGGCAACATAATACTTTTTTTTTTAGATAGCATCTTTACTCAGAGTTTCTTTTCAGCACAGTGCAGTGCAGCACAGCACAGCACAGCACAGCACAGCACAGCACAGCACAGCACAGCACAGCGCAGCACAGCACAGCGCAGCACAGCACAGCGCAGCACAGCGCAGCGCAGCACAGTACAGCACAGTACAGCACAGTGCAGCACAGCACAGTACAGCACAGTGCAGCACAGTGCATCATTGGTGTAGCAACCACATTATAATTGAAATATTGAATTGTTCTATGATTTCATGTTTTTTGCTTATTTTTGCTGTGATTTCTTTTTTTACACATCATAATATAACTACTGGGCTGTTCTGGCGTGGACAAGTCTTACTAAATAAAGAAATATAATTCAGGGAGTCCCATGGCCATCCTTTTCTTACTATCACAAAAATAAACTAATTTCAGAGGTTTCAAAAGATACATTTTCAATAGATGAGAGCCAACTTTGAACGCCTAGCTGCGTTTATTAGCATAATACAATCTGTGTTCATTTTTCTCAAGGCTCTAGCTTCATTTTGGAGTCAATGGCAGAGTAGTCCTGATTCATAGTGTCACAGCTGAATACACATCCACAACTCAATATGCCTCCCCTACGATAACTTCATAGAAGACAATTTGCAAAAGCAATTATAAAATCTCAAGTAATTATGAACCAACTGAGAGGCATACTCACAACCCCTCTACAATATTTATGTGAGGACCTAATGACAGATCTCGTCACTCAATATTTTATACTTCACACATCGCAATCAGAAAGGAGGAATGTGTGTGGTAAAACAATTCCAGAACAACCGACTGCTGGTATTGTAATTGTTGCAATGACACAACAGCGAGCACAGCCCCTCACCTCCCGTTTGACGAACTTGAGGATGATCTGACCCTCCAAATCAAGCCTGATTACACGTCTCTAGGACACTAAGAAGCGACCGACTTCAAAAAGACGAGAGACAATCGGCGAATATGAACCTCGGCCTGCCGCCCCCTCAGCCCCAGCCAAGCTGAACAGCCCTAGCCAGGGGGCCATAGCTATTAAAAGATAAATGTATTTCCCCTATCCATTATTCATGATAAGCGGGGGTGGGTGGGTGGGGGTGGGGGGGTGAGTCAGAGGCTTAGCGCAGCAGTGGATCCTACTCGGCCGTGTCGGGCCAAGCCCCCGCTGGACCACAGTCTGATATAGAGGACCAGGCGACAGCTGTGGGGAGAGACAGAGAGAGACGGAGAGACAGCGAGAGACGGAGAGACAGAGAGAGACGGAGAGACGGAGAGAGACGGAGAGACAGCGAGAGACGGAGAGACAGCGAGACAGACTGCTAATATCTGCACACATGCACAAACACACACACACACTTAGATGACTATAGGCCTGCCACAGAGAGGATCAGACTGTGAGACTGCATAACCTCTCAGCCAATGATTGAGTGAAGGGTCTGAGCAAATATTTTGGAGTAATATTGGACTGGAAATATCGAGTTCTAAGAAGAACTGATCTGAAGGAAAAACAGATTAGGAGGACCTGTGTGTATGTGGTCACTCATTTAGAGTTTAGTCACAGTCCAGATCAGAGCAAACACACTGAAGTGAATGTCAAACAGCCTCAGCTCTTCTCTCCATCCATTCAGCCCTCCGCTAATGTTGGCCCAGATGAAGACAGTGATGAAATCATATAAAGAATATTTTTTGTACAATATTTATTTTATTTAATCCTCTTTAGTCTTGCCTCATAAGCAGACAAAAAAAACACTGCTCAGTGTTTGCCCTAGGATTATTTTCAGCAGCAGTGGCAAAGGTGGGGGGGCCCGCGGGCCGCATTCGGTCTAAAAATGTAAGCAAAGAAAGTCCTCTATCCATCACTTTTGGCATTTCAGATGCTACCTGACTGTCTAGCTTTTGTAACAGAGACTGTTACCAAGCTGGACAGAGACTGTTACCAAGCTGGACAGAGACTGTTACCAAGCTGGACCGAGACTGTTACCAAGCTGGACAGAGACTGTTACCAAGCTGGACAGAGACTGTTAGCAAGCTGGACAGAGACTGTTACCAAGCTGGACAGAGTCTGTTACCAAGCTGGACAGAGACTGTTACCAAGCTGGACAGGCACTGTTACCAAGCTGGACAGAGACTGTTACCAAGCTGGACAGAGACTGTTACCAAGCTGGACAGGCACTGTTACCAAGAGACTATAAATGTAGGTCCATTATCTTTTCAGCACAGTTTGGTTTTAGTCAATATATTTTGATAAAGGGGCGCCGCTGCTAAATTAATATAGGGGAAACACTGACCGTTGCATACTTTGGCTATCTGTCTTTTCCCAAAATGTTTATTTTTTCATCTCACATGGCTTATGATGAGAGACTGTGCCTGATAATTTTTTAATCAAATGCTACCCAAATTGTCTCATAATTGTCTATAATTGAACACACACTGCACAATTTTGTTACTTCGTGCCAACACCTATTTACTGTAACTGTTCAAATGATGTTTTCATTATAGGCATCTCTACCAGACAAACGCTCCAGCCCCGTTCCTTCATTCATTCATTCTCAAAGACGACACTTTCCCTGTAATATTTTTAACGAGGAAGATTTTGATGTTTACTGTGTGAATTTTGTAGAGAAACTTCAATTTCAAAATGCTAAAAATCAGGATTATATTATTTCCGATTTATAAAATGAAATAGTTTTTTTTAAGCAGGTTAAACCACCAGAAACAACCACCAGAAACAACCACTTCAAACAGTATTCTCAAAGAGCAATTACAACAACAGAGTAGTCCCGTCCATTAAAAAGTATTTCCATTCAGGCACAAGTGGTCTCCATTACTTATATTTACATATCTGAGATATATTATACTGGCATAAAATGCACACTGGGGCTGTAGTGAAAAGAAGAGCTACATTACAGAGGAGAGGGCATTCTGAACACACCACTACTCAGGACTTCATGCTGGGTTAATTTCTATTTAGACAAGAGGACACAAGAGTGGAAAAAAGAAGACGAGGAGGCCAAGAGATATGTGGGAGGTGTCAGGACGAGTGTGGTGTGTGTGTGTGTGTGTGTGTGTGTGTGTGTGTGTGTCAAATCAAATTGTATTGGTCACATACTCATGGTTAGCAGATGTTAATGCGAGTGTAGCGAAATACTTATGCTTCTAGATCCGACAGTGCAATAATATCTAACAGGTAATATTTAACAAATTCCACAACAAAACCTAATACACACAATCTAGTAAAGGAATGGGATAAGAAAATATAAATATATGGATGAGCAGTGACAGAGCAGTTAAGATACAATAGATAGTAAAGAATAGATAGTGAAGGATACAGTATACAGTATACACATATGAGATGAGTAATGTGAGATATGTAAACATTATTAAAGTGGCATTATTAAAGTGACTAGTGTTCCATTTATTAAAGTGGCCAAATCAAGTCTGTAAGTAGGCAGCCGCCACTCTGTGCTAGTGATGGCTGTTGAACAATATGATGGCCTTGAGACAGAGATTGAAAAACAGCTTCTCGGTCCCAGCTTTGATGCACCTGTACTGACCACGCCTTCTGGATGGAAGCGGGGTGAACAGGTAGTGGCTCGGGTGGTTATTGTCCTTGATGATCTTTTTTGCCTTCCTGTGACATCGGGTGTTGTAGGTGTCCTGGAGTGCAGGTAGTTTGCCCCCGGTGATGCGTTGCACAGACTGCACCCCCCTCTGAAGAGCCCTTCGGTTGTGGGCGGTGCAGTTGCCGTACCAGGCGGTGAGACAGCCCAACAGGATGCTCTCAACTGTGCACCTGTAAAAGATAGTGAGGGTTTTCGATGACAAGTGTGTGTGTGTGTGTATGGGTCAGTATTCTTGTTTTCCCACTACAGCATCCCGGCTTAAATGAAACACAAAGACAAAAGCCTTCATATTTTTGCTTGCATGTCAAGGATTACTTGTTCCATTGAATGTGTCTCCCATTATCTGTTCATCACTCTCTCTGACCTTTAATCTCCTGCTTGTTTCTGCTCAATGGCTTCCTCTCACCGTCTCCTGTCTAAAATGTAGTCTTTCTCTCCCTTTATTTTTTTAACACTTACAAAACTGAAAAGGCCAGGCCTGGCCTGGGCCACCTGGAAGCAGCAATGGAGCTTTCTCCCAGGCCTGGCTCCCTGCCAGTTGCCAGCTGTAGCTTTGTGAGTGCCCATCTTAGTTAATTCCATGCATCGCAATTGTACTGGCCGCTGTTTACAACCACCTCCTACTCCGCCTGGGTCCCTCTCTGATTGTCCCGGGCCTCCCTTGTTTAATACTGTTTTGCAAGTTATTAAGCCCTGGAAGTCCATTAATCACAGTTCATGGGTTGTGTAAGCCCACACAACGCAGGGAGAGGAGGGGGAAGGGAGGCACACTCGCTCCCCTGAATGGGCTTAGACGGTGGTCCATTCAGATCCTAACGAGATCATTACCTCTAACTAAATACAAACCTGACCCCGCGACCTGCTGGGAAATTACGTAGGGCCCCCGGTGCAAGACATTAATATGCCGTTCCTGCCCCCGCCCCTTTCTTGCACTGCTGCGCAAACGCCCACCCCCAACTCCAACTCCAAAACCCCCACCCACCCCCTAACCTCACCCCTCCCACCTCCATTTTCACTTTCTCTCCAATGGACAGAAAACTAAACCTGTCATCAAAAGAAGCCTAATCACTGCTGTGATTGTGGTAAACCAAGCCTGACGGACATTTCACTGAGGCCTCAATGGCCACATCAGTGCCACCTCCCTGGCCAGCCCCTCTCCTTACCAGGCCCCCAGCCAATGAGCAGCAAACACCCGGGGCTTTTCAGATTACTTGACACACTGTGTCCACTTTTCTGGGACCACCTGGTAAGCTCATTTTAATACAAAACCAGTTCAGCCTTCTCTCCCTTTTTCTCCTCTAATTCTGCCTCTCAAGCCAAGCTACCACCATGAATTCTGTATAATCCATTGACCCTATGGAACATTCCTGGTTTACACTCCTCGGAAGAGGCTGGATTTGGGCGGATTACATGGTTCCAGTTCTGTTTGGAGGCACCTGCGACTGGGAACTGAGGGGGGAACAATCATGGCCACTGCGGAGAGAGATTCCCTTACCTCCTTTTTTTTCTGTTTCTTTTGGATCATTAGCAGTCACCTTCCCTAATCTCTACCTGTAATTTTCATATTGTGGAGACCGTACCAGGGTGTCACAGCTACTCAGCATGGCTACAGTGTGGGCTGCTGGGAGTTGGAGTAGGGGGTGGCAGGACAGGATGGGTGAGAGGGGGGATTGGTTGGGGGTGAGCACGGACTCTCCGTTTCCCCTCGGCTTATGTTAGGATGTTGTCACTTTCAGCATCTCAAGTGTCTCCACTTCAGAAGCTGGAGCTTAGCTGTAGCACAGAGAGGAGGTGGGGGAGAGTCTGGGAAGAGATCCTTGTTAAACAAACGCAACGTTAAACTTTGTCACGCAATCACAACTCCCATTTCACCATTTCTCAACTTCGCCTCTTTCTCCCTCGCCCCCTCTCTTTCTCGCCCCCCTCTCTTTCTCCCCCTCCCCCACCCCCCCTCTCTCCCTCGCCCCCTCTCATTGGCACACACAAGCTCTCACTCTGTGGCTCTCAAGGACTCTTAAAGTAAATGCTCCTCCCAACGGACAGTCAAGTTTCCCCTGCAAACTTCATGATTTTAATTTGAGGTATTTTTTAAATATTTTTGAGCCTTTTGAGTTTTTAATTGTAAGTGTGGATTCTTAAGATGTGAATGGTAGGCAGATATGCATATTTTAAATTAGGGGTAAGATCTCCACTCTAATCCTTGATAAGATCTCAATTGTTAGACGATCTGAAATGGAGATGTGGCGACAATTGGGTCTAAATTAAATAGAAACCTTAATTTACCTGGATATTATCTTCCTGTGAAATATAATCACTTGCCTTGATAACTGAGGACACCAGCAAATTCTTACAATTGACTCTCACGATTGTCATGGAACATATTCCAACACAAAATGTTGAGATAGATTAGGAAAAGCCAGTCCTATACCCACTGATAAACATTTACACACACATTTACATTATCACGCCGGAAAACACACTCACACACTTATAGAATTACTACACTAAAAATAGGCCATACACACACACACACCAGGCTTGTGAAGTGTCTGGCAAGAGCTATGGTGATTGTTGATTGTTACTCAACATTGACCAATTGTAATCTCGTAATGATGATCTCTGGCATTACAAGTGATTTTAACCTGCCAATGGGCCACCCCCACATGTAGTCACAGAGCACAGATCAGCCCCCCGAGGTAAACAAAAACATTATAGGAGAGCGTTCCACATTTAAGAGCCCACTAATTAAAGTCATTCCTATCTGAAGTACTTTTTTTGTGCAGTTTTTCTCAGATCACCAAACCTCCAATCCCTCTCATGTAAACAAATAAACATTCCCATAACAAAAGAGACAACACAAATAATGCAACACGTACTGTGAAAACTCGCTGAGGGGAAGAGTTGAAGAAGGCATATAGCATCATGATGTTGTTCAGTGTGAAGCTTCAAGCTTCAGTGTTCTGTTGATCTCCAGTGAACAACAGTTCTTTCACACCGATCTCAACAAACCATTTCTGTATGGACCTTGCTTTGTGCACGGGGCATTGTCATGCTGAAACAGGAAAGGGCCGTCCCCAACTGTTTCCACAAAGTTGGAAGCACAGAATTGTCTAGAATGTCATTGTATGCTGTTGCGCTAAGATTCCCCTTCACTGAAACTAAGGAGCCCGAACCATGAAAAACAGTCCCAGACCATTATTCCTCTTCCACCAAACTTTACAGTTGGCACTATGCATTGGGGCAGGTAGCCTTCTCCTGGCATCTGCCAAACCCAGATTTGTCGTCAGACTGCCAGATGGTGAGGCGTGATTCATCACCCCAGAGAATGCGTTTCCACTGCTCAAGAGTCCAATGGCAGCGAACTTTGCACCACTCCAGCCGACGCTTGGCATTGCGCATGGTGATCTTAGGCTTGTGTGTGGCTGCTCAGCCATGGAAACCCATTTCATGAAGATCCCGATGAACAGTTCTTGTATTGACATTGCTTCCAGAGGCAGTTTGGAACTTTTTTGACGCACTACACGCTTCAGCACTCTGCGGTCCTGTTCTGTGAGCTTGTGTAGCCTACCATTCCACGTTGTTGCTCCTAGACGTTTTAATTTCACAATAACAGCACTTCCATTTGAATGGCGCAGCTCTACCAGGATAGACATTTGACAAACTGACTTGTTGGAAAGGTGGCATCCTATGACGGTGCCACGTTGAAAGTCTCTGAGCTCTTCAGTAAGGCCATTCTACTGTCATTGTTTGTCTATGGAGATTGCATAGCTGTTTACGCGATTTTACACACCTGTCAGCAACGGGTGAGTCTGAAATAGCCGACTCCACTAATTTGAAGGGATATCCATATACTTTTATATATACAGTATATAGTGCATTAACATCCTAATAACAAAACTTATAAGAGACGTCTTTGAGTACTCTGCTGTTGTTTTGGCAATAGTTTTTGTCTGGAAACATTAGTCAAAAGGAAATCAAAAAGTAGACACACAATCTGAACTCATTCCATATTGAACACCTGACCTGACCGAGCATAAACTTTTTCCATATGCTCTAGTTCCTACAAGCCAGGGAAGGCATGACTTATGGATGGCTAATTGAGATGAGCCCAACAGGTGTAAAGGAAACAATTACCTCCAGCCGTATCCTGATACCCAGCACATGATTACCTCACCATGGTGGTGGTACAGCTCCGCTCTGTGGCTCATGGTGTAATCAGACAACACTACTTGTCTTACCTGGTCTCATCCTCTCACCTCTGGCCATAGAGAGACAGCTGGGCAACTGGATCCTCTGGGAGCAGAGGTGGGAGGCAGGGGATGGTAATCAGAGCAGCCCAAAGCCACATAGCCCTCCAGGTGAGTCTATGTCTCTCGATTGGAGGATGAAATGACTCAGAAATGATGGAGTGTTTGTTTCCCAACATTTCTTTCCGCCCGGCCTCATCAGGGTTGAGCCTTGCAGACGTCAAGTGTTAATTTAACGCTCCCACCGAGCATGAGGTTGTCTGGCTTGGAGAAGGGAGGTGAGCTGTTGCAGAAAATGACCCTTATGGTCTGATTGTCTTCTGTGCCCAGAGAGGAAAACAAAGACAGGGAGATGTGGTTGAGAGCTAATGCACTTCCCTGCAATTAGAGAGGCTTACCTAACTGCATGCACACACACACGTACGCATGCACACACACGCGTACACACACACACACACACACACACACACACACACACACACACACACACACACACACACACACACACACACACACACACACAGACACACACACACATCAAAAGGCATAACTCATTGTCTTATAAACTGACTCTATCACACTTTCTCTAAGGCACTCTCCCTCATCCTTTGTCTTTCACACACTCACACAATCACCCTCAGCAATCACAACTTGTTACCTGCACCCAGTCCCACCAGTTGGCATCCCAGCACCTTTTAGCCCGGTGATTAATTGGACTGAGCTAAGATAGTTCAACCCTTTATTCTGTGAAAATTAAACAAAAAGACAGGACTCTCAAAAGATTACAGCAGCGCATTAAGCACAGAATGAACCATGAAATTGCTTTTTCCCCTCCCGCAGTGTTCAGACATAGTGGTCACTGCCAGTCATGGGGAATGTGCACAGACATTAGTGTTACATCACTGACAGATAACAAAACAACCTCTCAGGGAGGAGCTTCTTCCTCCAATGCATGTCAGCTGACTGAGTACAGCCAATAGCATATAGCCATGAAGCGTATGTAAGGAAATTTACAGTGCATTCGGAAAGTATTCAGACCCCTTGACTTTTTCCAAATTTTGTTACGTTACAGCCTTACTCTAAAATAGATTAAATATGAAAAATGCCTAAGCAATCTACCCCATAATGACAGAGCGAAAACAGGTTTTCTGAAATTTTACCAAATTTATAAAACAGAAATACCTTATTTACACAAGTATTCAGACCCTTTGCTATGAGACTCGAAATTGAGCTCAGGTGCATCCTGTTTCCATTGATCATCTTTGAAATGTTTCTACAACTTGATTGAAGTCCAATTGTGGTAAATTCAATTAATTGGACATGATTTGAAAAGGCACCAGTCTATATAAGGTCCCACAGTTGACAGTGCATGTCACATCAAAAACCAAGCCATGAGGTTGAAGGAAATGTCCGTAGACAGGATTGTGTAAAGGCACAGATCTGGGAAGGGTCCAAAAACATTTCTGCAGCATTTGAAGGTCCCCAATAAACACAGTGGCCTCCATCATTCTTAAATGAAAGAAGTTTGGAACCACCAAGACTCTTCCTAGAGCTGGCCACCCGACCAAACTGAGCAATTGTGGGAGAAGGGCCTTGGTCAGGGAGGTGATCAAGAACCCAATGGTCACTCTGACAGAGCTCCAGAGTTCCTCTGTGGAGATGGGAAAACCTTCCAGAAGGACAACCATCTCTGCAGCACTCCACCAATCAGGCCTTTATGGTAGAGTGGCCAGACGGAAGGCACATGACAGCCTGCTTGGAGTTTGCCTCAAGGCACGTAAAGATTCTCAGACCATGAGAACCAAGATTCTCTGGTCTGATAAAACCAAGTTTGAACTCTTTGGCCTGAATACCAAGCGTCATGTCTGGAGGAAACCTGGCACCATCCCTACTGTGAAGTAGAGGTCGACCGATTATGATTTTTCAACGCCAATACCGATACCGATTATTGGAGGACCCAAAAAATCCGATACCGATTAATCGGACGATTTTTTAAAATGTATAATGACAATTACAACAATACTGAATGAACACTTATTTGAACTTAATATAATACATCAATAAAATCTATTTAGCCTCAAATAAATAATGAAACATGTTCAATTTGGTTTAAATTATGCAAAAACAAAGTGTTGTAGAATAAAGTAAAAGTGCAATATGTGCCATGTAAGAAAGCTAACGTTTAAGTTCCTTGCTCAGAACATATGAAAGCTGGTGGTTCCTTTTAACACGAGTCTTCAATATTCCCAGGTAAGAAGTTTTAGGTTGTAGTTATTATAGGAATTATAGGATTATTTCTCTCTATACGATTTGTAGTTCATATACCTTTGACTATTGGATGTTCTTATACGCACTTTAGTATTGCCAGTGTAACAGTATAGCTTCCATCCCTCTCCTTGCCGCTACCTGGGCTCGAACCAGGAACACATCGACAACAGCCACCCTCGAAGCAGCGTTACCCATGCAGAGCAAGGGTAACAACTACTCCAAGTCTCAGAGCGAGTTACGTAACCGATTGAAACACTATTAGAGCTCACCCCGCTAACTAGCTAGCCATTTCACATCGGTTACACCAGCCTAATCCCAGGAGTTGATAGGCTTGATGTCACAAACAGTGCTTGAAGCATTGCGAAGAGCTGCTGGCAAAACGCACGAAAGTGCTGTTTGAATGAATGCTTACGAGCCTGCTGGTGCCTACCATCGCTCAGTCAGACTGCTCTATCAAATCAGACTTAATTATAACATAATAACACACAGAAATACAAGCCTTAGGTCATTAATATGGTCGAATCCTGAAACTATCATTTCGAAAAACAAAACGTTTATTCTTTCAGTGAAATACGGAACCGTCTAAATATTGCTGTTACATTGCACAACCTTCAATGTTTTGTCATAATTACGTAAAATTATGGCAAATTAGTTCGCAATGAGCCAGGTGGCCCAAACTGTTGCATATACCCTGACTCTGCGTGCAATGAACGCAAGAGAAGTGACACAATTTCACCTGGTTAATATTGCCTGCTAACCTGGATTTCTTTTAGCTAAATATGCAGGTTTAAAAATATATACTTCTGTGCATTGATTTTAAGAAAGGCATTGATGTTTATGGTTAAGTACACGTTGGAGCAACGACAGTCTTTTTTCGTGAATGCGCACCGGATCGATTATATGCAACGCAGGACACGCTAGATAAACTAGTAATATCATCAACCATGTGTAGTTAACTAGTGATTATGATTGATTGATTGTTTTTTATAAGATAAGTTTAATGCTAGCTAGCAACTTATCTTGTCTTCTTACTGCATTCGCGTAACAGGCAGGCTCCTCGTGAGGCAGGTGGTTAGAGTATTGGACTGGTTGACTGTAAAGGTTGCAAGATTGAATCCCTGAGCTGACAAGGTAAAAATCTGTCGTTCTGCCCCTGAACAAGGCCGTTAACCCACTGTTCCTAGGCCGTCATTGAAAATAAGAATGTGTTCTTAACTGACTTGCCTCGTTAAATAAAGTTGTAAAGTTTTTTGTTTTTATCTGCAAAATCGGCAAAAATACCGATTTCCGATTGTTATGAAAACTTGAAATCGGCCCTAATTAATCGGCCATTCTGATTAATCGGTCGACCTCTACTGTGAAGCATGGTGGTAGCCACATCATGCTGTGGGGATGTTTTTCAGAGACAGGGACTGGGATTGAGGCAAAGATGAAATGGATCAAAATACAGAGAGATCCTTGATGAAAACCTGCTCCAGAGCACTCAGGACCTCAGAAAGGGGCAAAGGTTTACCTTCCAACAGGACAACAACCCTAAGCACACAGCCAAGACAACGCAGGAGTGGCTTTGGGACAAGTCTCTGAATGTCCTTGAGTGGCCCATCCAGAGCCTGGACTTGAACCCGATCGAACATCTCTGGAGAGACCTGAAAATAGCTGTGCAGCAACACTCCCCAACAACCTGACAGAGCTTGAGAGGATCTGCAGAGAAGAATGGGAGAAACTCCCCAAATACAAGCTTGTAGCGTCATACCCAAGAAGACTCAAGGCTGTAGTCGCCGCCAAATGTGCTTCAACAAAGTACTGAGTAAAGGGTCTGAATACGATGTATATTTGATATTTCATTTTTTTAATTCTATAAACTAGCAAAACTTTCTAACTTTGTCACATACACATGGTTAGCAGATGTTAATGTGAGTGTAGCGAAATGCTTGTGCTTCTAGTTCCGACCATGCAGTAAAAACCAACGAGTAATGTAACCTAACAATTTCACAACAACTACCATATACACACAAGTGTAAAGGAATGAATAAGAATATGTACATAAAAATATATGAATGAGTGATGGCCGAACGGCATAGGCAAGATGCAGTAGATGGTATAGAGTACAGTATATACATATGAGATGAGTAATGTAGGTTATGTAAACATTATATAAAGTGGCATTGTTTAAAGTGGCTAGTGATACATTTATTACATCAATTTTCCATTATTAAAGGGGCTAGAGTTGAGTCAGTATGTTATACTCAAATCAAATGTTATTAGTCACATGCGCCGAATACAACAGTGAAATGCTTACTTACAAATCCCTAACCAACAATGCAGATGAAAAATATATGAATAAGAATAAGAAAAGAGCAGCAGTATAATAACAATAGTGAGACTATATACAAGGGGTACCGGTACAGAGTCAATGTGCAGGGGCACCGGTTAGTTGAGGTAATATGTAGATGTAGGTAGAGTTATTAAAGTGAATATGCATAGATGATAACAACAGAGAGTAGCAGCGGTGTAAAAGAGGGGGTGGGTAGCCATTTGATTAGATGCTCAGGAATCTTATGGCTAGGGGGTAGAAGCTGCTTAGAAGCCTCTTGGACCTAGACTTGTCTTTGACAATTTTTAGGGTCTTCCTCTGACACCGCCTGGTATAGAGGTCCTGGATGGCAGGAAGCTTGGCCCCAGTGATATACAGGGCCCTTTGCACTACCCTCTGTAGTGCCTTGGGGTCAGAGGCCGAGCAGTTGCCATACAAGGCAGTGATGCAACCAGTCAGGATGCTCCCGATGATGTAGCTGTAGAACCTTTTGAGGATCGGAGGACCCATGCCAAAACTTTTCAGTCTCCTGAGGGGGAATAGGCTTTGTCGTGCCCTCTTCTCGACTGTCTTGGTGTGCTTGGTGTGCTTGGTCCTCTTTTTCCTGTAGTCCACAATCATCTTGTGTTGTCCTGGCACCACACGGCCAGTTCTCTGACCTCCTCCCTATACATTTACATTTACATTTAAGTCATTTAGCAGACGCTCTTATCCAGAGCGACTTACAAATTGGTGCATCTAAATCTTTTAAGGGGGGGGGGGGGGTGAGAAGGATTACTTTATCCTATCCTAGGTATTCCTTAAAGAGGTGGGGTTTCAGGTGTCTCCGGAAGGTGGTGATTGACTCCGCTGTCCTGGCGTCGTGAGGGAGTTTGTTCCACCATTGGGGGGCCAGAGCAGCGAACAGTTTTGACTGGGCTGAGCGGGAACTGAACTTCCTCAGTGGTAGGTAGGCGAGCAGGCCAGAGGTGGATGAACGCAGTGCCCTTGTTTGGGTGTAGGGCCTGATCAGAGCCTGGAGGTACTGAGGTGCCGTTCCCCTCACAGCTCCGTAGGTCTTGCACCATGGTCTTGTAGCGGATGCGAGCTTCAACTGGAAGCCAGTGGAGGGAGCGGAGGAGCGGGGTGACGTGAGAGAACTTGGGAAGGTTGAACACCAGACGGGCTGCGGCGTTCTGGATGAGTTGTAGGGGTTTAATGGCACAGGCAGGGAGCCCAGCCAACAGCGAGTTGCAGTAATCCAGACGGGAGATGACAAGTGCCTGGATTAGGAACAGCGCCGCTTCCTGTGTGACGCTCTCCCACAGCGTTCCTCAACTGTTCCTCATCCACCTACTCAAATGTGCTGCAATTTGTCAGTACAGCAGGAAATTATCTGTAATTAGTTGAAAAGTGTGAAGACTGATGCTGATGTTCTGTATCTACACTGACTGTACAAAACATTCATGAACACCTCTTCTTCCATGACACAGACTGACCAGGTGAATCCAGGTGAAGCTATGATCCCCTATTGATGTCACCTGTTAAAGCCACTTCAAATCAGTGTAGATGAAGGCGAGGAGACAGGTTAAAGAATCATTTGTAACTGTCTCGTAGTTGTCGGTGATCAGACCTACCACTGTTGTGTCATCGGCAAACTTAATGATGGTGTTGGAGTCGTGCCTGGTCGTGCGGTCATGAGTGAACAGGGAGCAAAGGAGGGGACTGAGCACGCACCCCTGAGGGGCCCCTGTGTTGAGGATCAGCGCGGCAGATGTGTTGTTACCTACCCTTACCACCTGGGGATGGCCCGTCAGGAAGTCCAGGATCCAGTTGCAGAGGGAGGTGTTTAGTCCCAGGGTCCTTAGCTTATTGATGAGCTTTACCAAAAATGTTACCAATACCAAACATGTTGGTATTACAGACTCGGACAGGGAGAGGTTGAAAATGTCAGTGAAGACACTTGCCAGTTGGTCAGTGCATGCTCCAGTACACATCCTGGTAATCCAGCTGGCCCTGCGGCCTTGTGAATGTTGACCTGTTTAAAAGGTCTTACTCACATCGGCTGCGGAGAGCGTGATCGCACAGTCTTCCAGAACAGCTGGTGCTCTCATGCATGTTTCAGTATTGTTTGCCTCGAAGTGAGCATAGAAGTAGTTTAGCTCGTCTGGAAGGCTCATGTCACTGGGTAGCTCTCGACTGTGCTTGCCTTTGTAGTCTGTAATGGTTTGCAAGCCCTGCCACATCCGCAGAGCGCCAGAGTCAGTGTAGTACGATTAGATCTTGGTCCTGTACTGATTCTTTGCCTGTTTGATGGTTCGTCAGAGGGCATAGCGTAATTTCTTATTAACTTCCAGGTTAGAGTCCCGCTCCTTGAAAGCGGCAGCTCTAGCCTTTAGCTCAGTGCGGATGTTGCCTGTAATCTATGGTTTCTGGTTGGGAAATGTACGTATGGTCACTGTGTGGACGAAATCATCGATGCACTTATTGATGAAGTCAATGAATGATGTGGTGTACTCCTCAATGCCATCGGAGGAATCTCGGAACATATTCCAGTCTGTGCTAGCAAAACAGTCCTCTAGCTTAGCACCTGCTTCATCTGACCACTTTTTTATTGATCTAGTCACTGGTGCTTCTTGCTTTAGTTTTTACTTGTAAGCAGGAATCAGGAGAATATAATTATGGCCAGATTTGCCAAATGGAGGGCGATTGAGAGCTTTGTATGCGTCTCTGTGTGTGGAGTTAAGGTAGTCAGAGTTTTTTTCCTCTGATTGCACATTTAACATGCTGATAGAAATTTGATCAAACAGATTTAAGTTTCCCTGCATTAAAGTCCCCGGCTACTAGGAGCGCTGCCTCTGGGTGAGCGTTTTCTTGTTTGCTTATGGCGGAATACAGCTCATTCAATGCTGTCTTAGTGCCAGCCTCAGTCTGTGGAGGAATGTAAAACAGCTACGAAAAATACAGATTAAAACTCTAGGTAGATAGTGTGGTCTACAGCTTATCATGAAATACTCTACCTCAGGCAAGCAATAGCTCGAGACTTCCTTAGATATCGTGCACCAGCTGTTATTTACAAAAATACATTGTTCGCCGCCCCTTGTCTTACCAGACGCCGCTGTTCTATCCTGCCGGTACAGCGTATAACCAGCCAGCTGCATGTTGATAGGTTCGTCGTTCTGCCACGACTCCGTGTAGCATAAGCTATTACAGTTTTGAATGTCCCGTTGATAGTTTAATCTTCCGCGTAGGTCATCGATTTTATTCTCCAAAGATTGCACGTTTGTTAGCAGACTAGAAGGAAGTAGGGGTTTATTCAATCGCCTACAAATTCTCAGAAGGCAGCCCGCCCTCTGGGTGCTATGTCGCCACCTCCTCTTTGTGCAAATCATAGGGATCTGGGCCTGTTCCCGAGAAAGCAGTATATCATTCGCGTCAGGCTCGTCAGACTCGGATTCTGCCAGTCCGTGGTGAGTAATCGCAGTCCTGATGTCCAGAAGTTATTTTCGGTCATAAGAGACGGTAGCGGAAACATTACGTACAAAACAAGTTCAAAATAAGTTAAAAACAACGCAAATAAATGAACAAAAAAACACAATCAGTTGGGAACACGTAAAACGTCAGCCTTCTTCTCCGGCGCCATTTTGTGAGAGTAGAAAAGTCAAGTTTTCAAGAGAGGCCGTGGACATCAAATTAATTCCAAAAAAATGTGTTTATGAAATTGTCGCGGCCGAGAAAATTTTTAATTCCTTAATTATTTCAATACCAGAAATAAATAATATATACTGTACCTTTGCCGTTTCTATCATTTAATTTGTTCATTTCGAAATTCATTTTATTTTCTTACAACCAAATTCAATCGGTCTGTGTTATGCAAATCTGGGCTGCTGAGATTGAACCCATTTAATCACCTGGTTCACCTCATGAGCCAAAGAAAATAAATTATTCCTCCATTTCAATGTGCCTTCCTTCTTCCTCTAACCATACAGCATCAAGGCTACATTTTACATAGCATTTTAATTTATTTTATCCTTGCACAACGCTCTTCTCAGTATAATAAATGTGCAAGGCAGGGGACGCTCTCCTTCTATCTGCTGTTCTACAGTGGCTGCTGCCTCATTCCTGGGGCTGGGCTGGGGCTGGAGCTGGGCAGTGCCGGGTCTGGGGCTGGGCAGTGCCGGGGCTGGGGCTGGGAAGTGCCGGGGCTGGGGCTGGGCAGTGCCGGGGCTGGGGCTGGGAAGTGCTGGGGCTGGGCAGTGCCGGGGCTGGGGCTGAGCAGTGCCGGGGCTGGGGCTGGGAAGTGCCGGGCTGGGGCTGGGCAGTAACGGAGCTGGGGCTGGGGCTGGGCAGTGCCGGGGCTGGGGCTGGGAAGTGCCGGGGCTGGGGCTGGGGCTGGGCAGTAACGGAGCTGGGGCTGGGGTTGGGGCTGGGCAGTGCCGGGGCTGGGATCGAAGATCATGAACACTGCGTGAACTTTGCGGAGAGAAAAGGCAAGTTGCAGGATAAGCTTGATGAAGCGATTAGAGGCCTCAGTGTCTGCCTGGGGATAGCCATTGATACCCTTTCTCCACTACGATCCCTGTGTATGGAGGTGGGGATGTTTCAAGCCGGAAGTCCTTTGTTATGCTATTGATCGGTAACCACTAGACTACACTACTTACTGTGATCCTTTTGGCAACATTATAGTCTATTGGGGATTTCTATTCATTGGTCAGAAAAAAATCAACTGAAATTAGCCACAGACGGTCCAATACTTCACCACCACAGACGTACAGTATACAGGTCCAATACATGACCACCACAGACGTACAGTATACAGGTCCAATACATCACCACCACAGACGTACAGTATACAGGTCCAATACATGACCACCACAGACGTACAGTATACAGGTCCAATACATCAGCACCACAGACGTACAGTATACAGGTCCAATACATCACCACCACAGACATACAGTATACAGGTCCAATACATCACCACCACAGACGTGCAGTATACAGGTCCAATACATCACCACCACAGACATACAGTATACAGGTCCAATACATCACCACCACAGACGTACAGTATACAGGTCCAATACATCACCACCACAGACGTACAGTATACAGGTCCAATACATCACCACCACAGACATACAGTATACAGGTCCAATACATCACCACCACAGACGTGCAGTATACAGGTCCAATACATCACCACCACAGACATACAGTATACAGGTCCAATACATCACCACCACAGACGTACAGTATACAGGTCCAATACATCACCACCACAGACATACAGTATACAGGTCCAATACATCACCACCACAGACGTACAGTATACAGGTCCAATACATCACCACCACAGACGTACAGTATACAGGTCCAATACATCACCACCACAGACATACAGTATACAGGTCCAATACATCACCACCACAGACGTACAGTATACAGGTCCAATACATCACCACCACAGACGTACAGTATACAGGTCCAATACATCACCACCACAGACGTACAGTACAGGTCCAATACATCACCACCACAGACGTCAGTATACAGGTCCAATACATCACCACCACAGACGTACAATATTACAGGTCCAATACATCACCACCACAGACGTACAGTATACAGGTCCAATACATCACCACCACAGACGTGCAGTATACAGGTCCAATACATCACCACCACAGACGTACAGTATACAGGTCCAATACATCACCACCACAGACGTACAGTATACAGGTCCAATACATCACCACCACAGACGTACAGTATACAGGTCCAATACATCACCACCACAGACGTACAATATTACAGGTCCAATACATCACCACCACAGACGTACAGTATACAGGTCCAATACATCACCACCACAGACGTGCAGTATACAGGTCCAATACATCACCACCACAGACGTACAGTATACAGGTCCAATACATCACCACCACAGACGTACAGTATACAGGTCCAATACATGACCACCACAGACATACAGTATACAGGTCCAATACATCACCACCACAGACGTACAGTATACAGGTCCAATACATCACCACCACAGACGTACAGTATACAGGTCCAATACATCACCACCACAGACATACAGTATACAGGTCCAATACATCACCACCACAGACATACAATATTACAGGTCCAATACATCACCACCACAGACGTACAGTATACAGGTCCAATACATCACCACCACAGACGTACAGTATACAGGTCCAATACATCACCACCACAGACGTACAGTATACAGGTCCAATACATCACCACCACAGACGTACAGTATACAGGTCCAATACATCACCACCACAGACGTGCAGTATATCTGGCCATTTTGAACCTTTAATCGAAACCACAATTGCTGATTCTCCAGATACTCAACTAGTCTAAAGAAGGCCAGTTTTATTGCTTCTTTAATCAGCATCAGCAGTTTTCAGCTGTGGCCAACATAATTGCAAAATGTTTTTCTAATGATCAATTAGCCTTTTAAAATGATAAACTTGGATTAACTAACACAACGTGTCATTGGAACACAGGAGTGATGGTTGTTGATAATGGGCCTCATTATCAACAACCATTAAAAAAATAATCTGCCGTTTCCAGCTACTATAGCCATTTACAACATTAACAATGTCTACACTGTAATTCTGATTAATTTGACGTAATTTGAATGGACAAAAAAGTCGCTTTTCTTTAAAAAAACAAGGACATTTCTAAGTGACCCCAAACTTTTGAACAGTAGCGTATATGTATTATTTTTGATTCTTCCTCTGTTCAGAGTTTGATTGACAGCAAGCCCGTGTCTGGGAGGCATGCCTAAAACAACTATTATCACAACTTATATCTTGGAATAAGTCCAGGCAGCCCCAGCCCATGCATCCCCAGCCCCAGGCAGCCCCAACCCTAGGCCACTGCAGCCTCAGCCCCATGCAGCCTCAGAACCATGCATCTCTAGCCCCAACCCTAGGCCACTGCAGCCCCAACCCTAGGCCACTGCAACCCCAACCCTAGGCCACTGCAGCCTCAGCCCCATGCAGCCTCAGAACCATGCATCTCCAGCCCCAACCCCAGGCCCATGCAGCCCCAGCCCCATGCAGTCTCAGCCCCAGGCCCATGCCCATGCAAACCCCAGAACCATGCAGCCCCAGCCCCATGCAGTCTCAGCCCCAGGCCCATACAGCCCCAGGACCATGCAAACCCCAGAACCATGCAGTCTCAGCCCCATGCCCACGCAGCCCCAGCCCCAGCCCCAGCCTTAGCCCAAGACCCAGCCCCAGGCCCATGCATCCCCAGCCCCAGCGGGAAGCTAATAGACTGGGCCAGAGGAGACCCCTGAGGCTTAAGGCATTGTGTAAAGGCCTTGTCTACTTCACACATATTAAGGATCACATGCCACAATTTCACAGCACAGTGGGGGAACCAGCCCCAGCCCACCACTGATTGGCTTGAGTTAGATGGTGTTGACAGTTATAGCAGTGTAGCATATTAATAGGGAGGTCAAGGTTGTTTCTGCCGTCACTGTCTATTAATGTATATCATTAAATGTCTTGATGATGAGAACAAGTTGAATATCTATACCAGCATTGTGAGAAAAACATTTTAAATGGGCCCCCTCTTTACAGCGAATAATTGAAAAATATATATTTGTACTTCATTTTGTATCAATTCTACACATTTTGCCATGAGGTAGAAAGAAAATGTTGCCATTTTAAAGCAAGTTTGCTGCAATTATACACATTTTGCCATGGGGCAGAAAAAAGATTGACCAATTTTATAACAAATTCAATGCAATTCGTACTCATTTTGCCATGGGGTGGAGAGAAATGTTTGCAGCTTTTAATAGGATGTCTGAGTGAGACTGGCAAGCCAAATCAACCCCCCAGGCGGTAATTCAATCAAAATAACAAGTTTAAATAGCAGGCCGTTAAACTAACTTAGCAATCAAAAAATTGTTAGCTGACATGGGCTAATTGACTGACTATCAGTGACTGACATAACAAGAGAAAAAATGCTGCTGCATAAACACATTTTGAAATTGCACATTGTGTATTCCACTATTCTACTATAACTCGCAACAGTAAGTGTAGACCCCGACTGTTGATTTGAGGGCCTTCAAAAGGGGGTTGTGAGCAGCTAGTTGCCGATCCCTGATCTATACTAAGGCAGCACAATAGAGAATTATAAAATTCCATGTCTAGTATATACAGTATGCTGCATTCACTGTCTATATCCAGTACATTCAGCATTCCATGTCTATACAGTGCATTCGAAAAGTATTCAGACCCCTTTTCCACATTTTCTTACGTTACAGCCTTATTCTATAATTGATGAAATAGCTTTTTTCCCTCATCAATCTACACACAATACCCCATAATGAAGAAGCAAAAACAGTTTTTTTTTTTTTAATTGCAAATTTGTTAAAAATGGAAATATCACATTTGCATAAGTATTCAGACCCTTTACTCAGTACTTTATTGAAGCACCTTTGGCAGCGATTACAGCCTTGAGTCTTCTTGGGTAGGATGCTACAAGCTTGGCACACCTATATTTGGAGAATGTCTCCCATTCATCTCTGCAGATCCTCTCAAGCTCTGTCAGATTGATTGGGGAGCATCGCTGCACAGGTATTTTCAGATCTCTCCAGAGATGTCCGATCGGGTTTCAAGTCCGGGCTCTGGCTGGGACACTCAAGAACATTCAGAGACTTGTCCCAAAGCCACTCCTGCATTGTCTTCGCTGTGTGCTTAGGGTCATGTTCCTGTTGGAAGATGAATCTTTGCCCCAGTCTGAGGTCCTGAGTGCTCTGGAGCAGGTTTTCATCAAGCATCTCTCTGTACTCCCTTGATCCTGACTAGACTCCCAGTCCCTGCCGCTGAAAAACATCCCCACAGCATGATGCTGCCACCACCATGCTTCACCGTAGGGATGGTGTCAGGTTTCCTCCAGACGTGGCATTTGGCATTCAGGCCAAAGAGTTCAATCTTGGTTTCATCAGACCAGAGAATCTTGTTTCTCTTGGTCTGAGAGTTTTTAGGTGCTTTTTGACAACTCCAAGGGGGCTGTCATGTGCCTTTTACTGAGGAGTGGCTTCCATCTGGCCACTCTACCATAAAGGCCTGATTGGTGGAGTGCTGCAGAGATGGTTGTCCTTCTGGAAGGTTCGCTCATCGCCACTCTGGAGCTTTATCAGAGTGACCATCAGGTTCTGGGCTCTTCTCCCCCGATTGCTCAGATTGCCCGGGCGGCCAGCTCTAGGAAGAGTCTTGGTGGTTCCAAACTGCTTCCATTTAAGAATGATGGAGGCCACTGTGTTCTTGGGTACCTTCAATGCTGCAAAAAATGTTTTGGTACCCTTCCCCAGATCTGAGCCTCGACACAATCCTGTCTCGGAGCTCTACGGACAATTCCTTCGACTTCATGGCTTGGTTTCTGATGTGACATGCACTGTCAACTGTGGGACCTTATATAGAACAGGTGCCTTTCCAAATCATGTCCAATCAATTGAATTTACCACAGGTGGACTCCAATCAAGTTGTAGAAACATCTCAAGGATGATCAGTGGAAACAGGATCCACCTGAGCTCAATTTCGAGTCTCATGGATAAGGGTCTGAATACCTATGTAAATAAGCTTTTTCAGTTTTTTATTTGGAATACATTTGCTAACATTTCTAAAAACCTGTTTTTGCTTTGTCATTATGGGGTATTGTGTGTAGATTGGTGAGGAAAATAATGTATTTAATACATTTTAGCATAAGGCTGTCGTAACAAAATGTGGAAAATGTCAAGGGGTATGAATACTTTCTGAACGCACTGTACATACTGGGGGGAAACGTGTTGTTGCCCATGCAGTGTCCTGCAACACGTGAATTTTTCAATATAACACTTCAGGTTGAAGACATTTCTACTGTCATTTTCCTCCAGTACTTCAGTGTAATTCTTTTTTTTCCCCCTCCATTTTTCCAGCAAATGCACTATGTGGCAGGCTGAATTGTGTGTTATTACCCAGCTGGAGACAATATCATTACCACATATTTGCTGTCAAGGGTCTGCAAAGAATAGTGCTGTCTTGGGCCTCACTGATCTAACAACCTCACACAGTGCTCCTGAATTACCCACTCCTGTCGCAGGGAAGTCAAACACTACCAGTTAAAGAGGTGAGTGAACAAAAGAGCTCTCTGTCTCTCTCTCTCTCTCCTGCTTTTGAGGAGATGACAACACACCTCCATAGTCTTAACACAGGGATCTATACTGCTCTCCTCCAACTCCATATTTGAAGCATATTCAAATGTAGTATATTGGAGAATGATATTTGAAGCAAACAATGGCCACACATTTCTCAATTCCGACAGTTGTAAACCCATACCAAACACAAAAATGTTCCATAACCAGGGAAACAAAGCAATAAGCCATGCGACTGAGAGAAAATGTTTCTGTTTTAAGCAAATTTCCTGCTATTCTACACATTATATCTGTCACTTCCCTTGGCTCTTTCCTCAGGTGTTATTGACTCTGTTTCATGTTGGTGCGTTGTTTGTGTTTCGTGTTTATTTTGTTTATTTATTAAAACACTCACTCCCAGTACTTGCTTCCCGACTCTCAGCGCACTCGTTATAATCATCAACTGATTTCAGCCAGTGTATGGCTGTGGACTGACTGCATTGTTTCAATGGAATGTTGGCATATTGGCAGTTAATTACACAAATTCATGGAATCATTCCTCTAAAACTGTCTGTCTAACTAGCTAACAAACATACAGTGCAGACACATTCTTTAAATTCATTATTTTACACAATATCTTATCACAGCACTGGCAAACCATGGTTGACCAACTCCCTAACCAACATGGCTGACCTTTGGACCATCATAAGGTTAATGTCCATTATAGTGGATTTTTGTTTTTAATTTTTTAATAATAAGGGATGGAATTTTAACTCATGCAGTAATTGTCACAGCTACTGCAATTGAGTACTGTAACACACTGCAATTGATTACTCTACCACAATATCAGGAGATGACAACATTGAGTTGGAGGACAGATACACTGAGCCAGGTGCAAGTGAGGAAATACACTATACCTCTCGAGGACCATCTACTTTTGTATTTTTCTCACTGAATCAAAAACATTTCTTTGTTCTCTTTTCACCCTGGGATCGATATAATGGCACCGGAGGGGATTTAAAAAAATGTATTTCACCTTTTTTTAACCAGGTAGGCTAGTTGAGTACAAGTTCTCATTTACAACTGCGACCTGGCCAAGATAAAGCAAAGCAGTGCGACACAAACAACACAGAGTTACAAATGGAATAAACAAGCGTACAGTCAATAACACAATAGAAAAAAAGAAAGTCTATATACAGTCTGCAAATGGCGTGAGGTGGTAAGGCAATAAATAGGCAATAGTAGCGAAGTAATTACAATTTAGCAAATTAACACTGGAGTGATAGATGAGCAGATCATGATGTGCAAGTAGAAATACTGGTGTGCAAAAGAGCAGAAAAGTAAATAAAAACAATATGGGGATGAGGTAGGTTGATTGGATGGGCTATTTACAGATGGGCTATGTACAGCTTCAGCGATCGGTTAGCTGCTCTGATAGCTGATGTTTAAAGTTATTGAGGGATATATAAGTCTCCAGCTCCAGCGATTTTTGCAATTCGTTCCAGTCATTGGCAGCAGAGAACTGGAAGGAAAGAAGGCCAAAGTTGGTGTTGGCTTTGGGGATGACCAGTGAGATATACCTGCTGGAGCGTGTTGTTGTTATCGTGACCAGTGAGCTGAGATAAGGATGCCTGCAGTTTTACGGCTCCTAACCAACTGTGCTATTTTGTTAGTTTTTTCACATTATTTGTAACTCATTCTGTACATAATGTTGCTGCTACCGTCTCTTATGACCGAAAAGAGCTTCTGGACATCAGAACAGCGATTACCCACCTCAAATTAGACTTTAAAAAAATATTTAATGAGTCCGATCGCGAAGGATATACTGCCTTGTCAAGGCAAGGCCCAAATCCCTATCATCAGCTTGAAGAAAAGGGGGAGGGGCCAGGGTGTAAGAATTAGCCGACGAGTAGGTAACCACCACTTCCCTCCATATTATTGGCCAACGTGCAATCATTGGGAAACAAACTGGACGATCTGTCACACCCTGATCTGTTTCACCTGTCCTCATTATTGTCTCCACCCCCTCCAGGTGTTGCTTGTTTTCCCCAGTGTATTTATCCCTGTGTTTCCTGTCTCTCTGTGCCAGTTTGTCTTGTATGTTTCCAAGTCAACCAGCATTTTTCCCGTTCTCCTGCTTTATGCATTCTCCTCTTTCTCGTCCTCCCGGTTTTGACCCTTGCCTGTTTCTGGACTTTGTACCTGCCTGCCTGACCATTCTGCCTACCTTGACCACGAGCCTGTCTGCCACACTGTACCTCCTGGACTCTGATCTGGTTTTGACCTTTTTGCCTGTCCACGACCATTCTCTTGTCTACCCCTTTGGATTAATAAACATTGTAAGACTCCAACCATCTGCCTCTGTCTGCATTTGGGTCTTGCCTTGTGCCTTGATAGATGTACAATTAAGTCTATCCTACCAACGGGACATTAAAAACTGTAATATCTTATGTTTCACTGAGACGTTGTTAAACGACGACACTGATAATATAGAGCTGGCTGGCTTCTCCATGTATTGGCAGGACAGAGCAGCTACAGTTGAAGTCGGAAGTTTACATACACCTTAGCCAACTACATTTAAACTCAGTTTTTCACAATTCCTGACATTTAATCCTAGTAAAAAATCCCTGTTTTAAATTTTTTTAAATTTAAAATGTAATTTTACCCCTTTTTCTCCCCAATTTCGTGGTATCCAATTGTTTTAGTAGCTACTATTTTGTCTCATCGCTACAACTCCCGTACGGGCTCGGGCGAGACGAAGGTTGAAAGTCATGCGTCCTCCGATACACAACCCAACCAAGCCGCACTGCTTCTTAACACAGCGCGCATCCAACCCGGAAGCCAGCCACACCAATGTGTCGGAGGAAACACTGTGCACCTGGCAACCTTGGTTTGCGAGCACTGCGCACGGCCCGCCACAGGAGTCAATGGTGCGCGATGAGACAAGGACATCCCTACCAGCCAAGCCCTCCCTAACCCGGACGACGCTAGGCCAATTGTGCGTCGCCCCACGGACCTCCCGGTCGCGGCCGGTTATGACAGAGCCTGGGCGCAAACCCAGAGTCTCTGATGGCACAGCTGGCGCTGCAGTACAACGAAAAATCCCTGTTTTAGGTCAATTAGGATCACCGCTTTATTTTAAGAATGTGAAATGTCAGAATAATAGAGATAATGATTTATTGAAGCTTTTCTTTCTTACATCACATTCCCAGTGGGTTAGAAGTTTACATACACTCAATTAGTATTTGGTAGCATTGCCTTTAAATTGTTTAACTTGGGTCAAACGTTTTGGGTAGCCTTCCACAAGCTTCCCACAATAAGTTGGGTGAATTTTGGCCCATTCCTCCTGACAGAGCTGGTGTAACTGAGTCAGGTTTGTAGGCCTCCTTGCTCGCACACGCTTTCTCAGTTCTGCCCACAAATTTTCTATAGGATTGAGGTCAGGGCTTTGCGATGGCCACTCCAATACCTTGACTTTATTCTCCTTAAGCCATTTTGCAACAACTTCGGAAGTATGCTTGTGGTCATTGTCCATTTGGAAGACCCATTTGTGACCAAGCTTTAACTTCCTGAATGATGTCTTGAGATGTTGCTTCAATATATCCACATACTTTTCCTACCTCATGATGCCATCTATTTTGTGAAGTGCACCAGTCCCTCCTGCAGCAATGCACCCCCACAACATGATGCTGCCACCCCCGTGCTTCACAGTTGGGATGGTGTTCTTTGTCTTGCAAGCCTCCACCTTTTTCCTCCAAACATAATGATGGTCATTATGGCCAAACAGTTCTATTTTTATTTCATCAGACCATTTATTTTGATTTATTTTATTTCGCCTTTATTTAACCAGGTAGGCCAGTTGAGAACAATTTCTCATTTACAACTGCGACCTGGCCAAGATAAAGCAAAGAAGTGCAACAAAAAAAGAGTTACACATGGGGTAAACAAACGTACAGTCAATAACACAAAATAAAATCTGTATACAGTGTGTGCAAATGAAGTAAGGAGGTAAGGCAATAAATAGGCCAATAGTGGCGAAGTAATTACAATTCGGCAATTTACACTGGAGTGATATATGTGCAGATGAGGATGTGCAAGTAGAAATACTGGTGTGCAAAAGAGCAGAAAAACAAATATGGGGATGAGGTAGGTAGTTGGTTGGATGGGTTATTTACAGATGGGCTATGTACAGCTGCAGCGATTGGTAAGCTGCTCTGACAGCTGACGCTTAAAGTTAGTGAGGGAGATATGTCTGCAACTTCAATGATTTTTGCAATCCTTTCCAGTCATTAGCAGCAGAGAACTGGAAGGAAAGGCAGCCAAAGTAGGTGTTGGCTTTGGGAATGACCAGTGAAATTACCTGCTGGAGCGCATGCTATAGGTGGGAGTTGCTATGGTGACAGAGGACATTTCTCCAAGAAGTACGATCTTTGTCCCCATGTGCAGTTGCAAACCGTAGTCTGTATTTTTTATGGCAGTTTTGGAGCAGGTTTCTTCCTTGCTGAGCGGCCTTTCAGGTTATGTCAATATTGGACTCGTTTTACCGTGGCTATACATACTTTTGAACCTGTTTCCTCCAGCATCTTCACAAGGTCCTTTGCTGTTGTTCTGGAATTGATTTGCACCAACGTACATTAATATCTAGGATACACAAGCATCAGGCATCTGGAAATTGCTCCCAAGGATGAACCAGACTTGTGGAGGTCTACAATTTTTTTCTGAGGTCTTGGATGATTTCTTTTGATTTTCCCAAGATGTCAAGCAAAGAGGCACAGGGTTTGAAGGTCGGCCTTGAAATACATCCACAGCTACACCTCCAATTGACTGAATTGATGTCAATTAGCCTTTCAGAAGCTTCTGAAGCCATGACATAATTTTCGGGAATTGTATGTAAACTTCTGACCCACCGGATTTGTGATACAGTGAATTATAAGTTAAATAATCTGTCTGTAAACAATTTTTGGAAAAATTACTTGTGTCATGCACAAAGTAGATGTCCTAACAGACTTGTCAAAACTATAGTTTGTTAACAAGAAATTTGTGGAGTGGTAGAAAAACTAGTTTTAATGACTCCAACCTAAGTCTATGTAAACTTCTGACTTCAACTGTCCGTCTAGTAAGACTATTCAATAACTGCTTGTGCGCGATATTTAATATTAAAGATGTATCAAGGTATAGAATACATCATTATAAGCTGTAGACCACACTATCTACCAAGAGAGTTCACATCTATATTATTCATAGCCGTCTATTTACCACCACAAACCAATGCTGGCACTAAGACCACACTCAACGAGCTGTATAAGGCCATAAGCAAACAAGAAAATGCTCATCCAGAAGCAGCGCTCCTAGTGGCCTGGGACATTAATGCAGTCAAACTTAAATCTGCTTTACCTCATTTCTACCAGCATGTCACATGTGCAACCAGAGGAAAAAGACCTCTAGACCACCTTTACTCCACACACAGAGACGCATACAAAGCTCTCTCTCACCCTCCATTTGGCAAATCTGACCATAATTCTATCCTCCTGAATCCTGCTTACAAGCAAAAACGAAAGCAGGAAGTAACAGTGACTCACTCAGTACAGAATAGGTCAGATGACAGGACTGTTTTGCTTGCACAGACTGGAATATGTTCCGAGATTCATCCAATGGCATTGAGGAGTATACCACCTCTGTCACTGGCTTCATCAATAAGTGCATCAACGACGTCATCCCCACAGTGACAGTATGTACATTTCCCAACCAGAAGCCATGGATTACAGGCAACATCCACACCGAGCTGATGGCTAGAGCTGCCGCTTTCAAGGAGTGGGACACTAATCCGGACGATTATAAGAAATCCAGCTATACCCTCAGACAAACCATCAAACAGACAAACCTTCAATACAGGACTAAGATTGAATCCTTCTACACCGGCTCTGACGCTCTGCGGATGTGGCAGGGCTTTAAAAATATTACAGACTACAAAGGGAATGCTCGGTAGCGCAAGTCTACCAGATGAGCTAAATGCCTTTTATGCTCGCTTCGAGGCAAGCAACACAGTAGCATGCATAAGAGCACCAGCTGTTCCGGACGACTGTGAGATCACGCTCTCTGTAGCCGATGTAAGCAAGACCTTTAAACAGGTCAACATTCACAAAGCTGCAGGGCCAGACGGATTACCAGGATGTGTATTCGAAGCATGCATGGATCAACTGGCAAGTGTCTTCACTGACATTTTCAACCTCTCCCTGACCGAGTCTGTAATACCTATATGTTTCAAACAGACCACCATAGTCCCTGTGCCCAAGAAAGTGAAGGTAACCTGCCTAAATGATTACCGCCCTGTAGCACTCACGTTGGTAACCGTGAAGTGTTTTGAAAAGCTGATCATGCTCACATCAACACGGGGGGGGGAACGGCACCTCAGTACCTCCAGGCTCTGATCAGGCCCTACACCCAAACAAGGGCACTGCGTTCATCCACCTCTGGCCTGCTCGCCTCCCTACCACTGAGGAAGTACAGTTCCCGCTCAGCCCAGTCAAAACTGTTCGCTGCTCTGGCCCCCCAATGGTGGAACAAACTCCCTCACGACGCCAGGACAGCGGAGTCAATCACCACCTTCCGGAGACACCTGAAACCCCACCTCTTTAAGGAATACCTAGGATAGGATAAAGTAATCCCTCTCACCCCCCCCCCCCCCCCCCCCTTAAAAGATTTAGATGCACTACTGTTCCACTGGATGTCATAAGGTGAATGCACCAATTTGTAAGTCGCTCTGGATAAGAGCGTCTGCTAAATGACTTAAATGTTAAATGATTATGCCGGAAACCCTAGACCCACTCCAATTTGAATAACGCCCTAACAGATCCACAGATGACGCAGTCTCAATCACACTCCAGTCTCAATCACACTCAATCACACTCCACACTGCCCTGTACAAAAGGAACACCTATGTGAGAATGCTGTTAATTGACTACAGCTCAGCATTCAACACCATAGTGCCCACAAAGCTCATCACTAAGCTAAGGACCCTGGGACAAAACACCTCACTCTGCAACTGGATTCTGGACTTCCTGATGGGCCGCGCCCCAGGTGGTAAGGGTAGGCAACAACACATCTGCCACTCTGATCCTCAACACTGGGTCCCCTCAGGGGTGTGTGCTTAGTCCTCTCCTGTACTCCGTTTTCACCCACAACTGCGTGGCCAAGCACGACTCCAACACCATCATTAAGTTTGCTGACGACACAACAGTGGTAGGCCTGATCGGCCACAACGATGGGACAGCCTATAGGGAGGAGGTCAGAGACATGGCAGTGTGGTGCCAGGGCAATAACCTCTCCCTTAAGACAAAAAAGCTGATCATTGACAATAGGAAAGGAGTGCTGAACAGGCCCCCAATTAACATCGACGGGGCTGAAGTGGAGCGGGTCGAGTTTCAAGTTCCTTGGTGTCCACATCACCAACAAATGATCATGGTCCAAACACACCAAGACAGTTGTGAAGAGGGCACGACAACACCTTTCCCCCTTAGGAGACTGAAAAGATTTGGCATGGGTCCCCAGATCCTCAAAAAGTTCTACAGTTGCACCATCGAGAGCATCCTGACAGGTTGCATCACCGCCTTGTATGGCAACTGCTCGGCATCTGATCGTAAGGCGCTCCAGAGGGTAGTGCGTACAGCCCAGTACATCACTGGGGCCAAGCTTTCTGACATCCAGGACCTATATACTAGGCGGTGTCAGAGGAAGGCACAAAAAAATTGTCAAAGACTCCAGTCACCCAAGTCATAGACTTTTCTCTCTGCTGCCGCACGGCAAGCGATACTGGAGCGCCAAGTCTAGGTCCAAAAGGCTCCTTAACAGCTTCTACCCCCAAGCCATAAGACTGCTGAACAATTAATCAACTGGCTACCCAGACTATTTACATTGACCCCCCCCCCCCCTTTGTTTTTACACTGCTGCTACTCTCTGTTTATTATCTATGCATAGTCACCCATACATTGACTCAGTACCGGTGCCCCATGTATATAGCCTCATTATTGTTATGTACATTTCTTGTCTTCCTTTTTATTTGTTTTATTTTTTCATTTTAGTTTATTTAGTAAATATTTTCTTTAACTATTTCTTGAACTGCATTAAGGGCTTGTAAGTACGCATTTCGCCTGTTGTATTTGACGCATGTGACAAATAAAATGTGATTTGATTTTTTTATTAACATATTCCTTGGTGACAGGAGCTGAAGTTTGAGAAAAGTGTTTGAAATCACATTTTGGTCAATACACAGAACATAATTTCTCTGCAGAAATAACTTCAGGATAGCCAAACATCCCGTTTTTTTATGGAGCCATGCACACTAGACTAGGTGTATCTAAGACCAATAGAATTGTTCTCATTTTCTTTTGTGGACAGTTTATGCATACTGAGTGACAAAACCATCTATTTCCCTTCGAGAGAAAAAAAAATGAAGATATGGACCCTGGCAATTGAACAGCAAATGAGGGGAAAGAATTCTTCAAACTTCCATTCTCATCCAATTTCATTTATGCAAGCAATAGAAAATATTTGATTGCACTTGCATATCTGTTCATGTTTACAAGGCACAAAGTGTTATCTGACCCAGCAAAGCAATGTATAGTCTGAAACAGAGAATCAGAACTCTTCATGAAGAAATCATTAAACATCCCCACGCCTGCAGAATAAAACCAGAGAGAGGAAGAAAGGCAGCACTTTGAAAGGCTCTTCCACAGCAGTGAAGATGTAAACAGAAAGACTTTATTGAAGTATAGATGAGGCTACACCTCTATTCTATTCTGAATCAGGGGAACCCATCAGATGGCAAGAGTCCTTGATTTCTCAGAACAATGGGTCCAAAGTACCCTGGAAAAAATACTTTTATATTCATTGTGTAAACATTGGTGTTATAAGCATACTGGTATCTTTTGGGTTGGGTGTGCAAAACACCACTGTTGGCATTGCAGTGCATCTACTGCTATAGTATTAAGTATTTAAAAATCATTAGAAGGCCTGTAAACTCTGTCAATACTGAATGGCTTTTCAACCACACTGACACACATACAGTACAAATACCGCAAGTTATAACCCAGATTAGGACTCAATACGATACTGTATCTGACATAATCATGTCAATTGACTACATTTACTCCAACAAACAGCGAGCACTCAAAGACACCAGGGTATTTCCACCAATTCGGTGCCTTTTGAGACTTTGTCCCAAAAAACTTTGATTTCACCACATTTGTACATTTTTACATTTACAACTTCATAAAAAAAAGTTTGACCATTTCAAGAGGTAAAAAAAAAAAAAAGACTATAGTGCCTATTAAGTGCCAAATAAAGTAACAGGGTTGATGATTTATTTTGAAATCAAATATGAATTCCCTTGTGACCGGGAAAATGGAAGCTTGTTGTGTGCAACAGGGAGTTGCAATTGAATTCAAGCTTCACAAAATAAATGACGTTGTAAAAACTTTTTTTGCCTGTCTATCTACACTCTAGCCTGTCTATCTACACTCTAGCCTGTCTATCTACACTCTAGCCTGTCTATCTACACTCTAGCCTGTGCTATCTAGAACATAAATTGTTTTTGGGTTGTACCCATAGGAGAACCCTTTGAAGAACCCTTTTTGGTTCCAGGTAGAACACTTTTGGGTTCCATAAAGAACCCTTCCCACAGATGGTTCTACATGGAACCCAAAAGGGTTCTCCTATGGGGACAGCTGAAGAACCCTTTTGGAACCATTTTTTCTTTGAGTTTTTGGATAACAGGCTCGACATGCTCAGTTCTCCACCACAAAAAAAGTCCAAAAAGAGTAGAACCAGCACACCTGCTTTTACTCTATGATGTGACTATGAGATGTTCAATGTTTTTTGGGAGAAAAAAATATTCAAAAAGGAATAGTTTCACCAAATTACAACGAGAGTTCAGGTCACGTAACAGGGTAGACCTTAAAATGAAGGACAGACGTAAGTGAATAATATGAAATAAATAATCATCTTCAGAATTAACTTTGTCAAAGCAACAAAATAACTTGCGCTTTACAATGATGGTGAAACTTGGGAGAAATGTGGGGAATAAGTGGGTTGATGAAGGGACATGTCAAAATGCAGAATTAGCAAGCCTGATTTATTAAATTCTCCATATGGTCTATATTAAAGGGCACTTCATTTAATATAACAGACTTTTAAAAATTCAATATTGGTGCACAATTTCTACTTAAAACATCAAAGGGACGTAAAAGCCCCTCATTTCATGAAACGACCCACCAGCTGATGTGGTGATATGAAGAGGTTTTGAAAATGTTGCCACCAAATTAACCTGATTCTAATAGGATTTGAGGTAGATAGCACGCCAAATGTATGTTTTCCTTTCAAGCCAATACACTAAGTGGAAACTGCTACAAATTGATTTACATTTTCTCCTAGCTGCCTTTCCCCCCAACATTTTTTTCTCCTTTATTCGAGATGAGGAGAAAGAACATTAATATTATCTTATCACATCCTATAAAATTATTGGAGAGGATATGATTAGTTGAACAATGGCATGAGAACCTGCTTTATGGAAGCTATCCCACATCTTTGACAAATGGAGTGAAGCAGCCACAGAGTGGGACAGATAATCAGGAAGAAGACTTGTCTTAAATGGCCGTCATTGCCCTTGTCTCTGGATCTTGATTCGTACAGCAGGATATGTAAGAGTCCATGAGTTAATGATACATCCATGCCCATCGGTGCTAACCATTCACACACTATTACCATTTTATTAGTGTTTATAGGCCATTTAGGAAGGGGGAAGACAGTCCTGAGCCAATGCCAAAGGGCTGCTCTTTAGCATTGTCTTTTGGGCTGGTTAAATGCACCATTAAGCCTTTTAAAATTAGCTCTACCCGTCGGGGGCCGAAAACGAACGCGGTTTTCTGGCTGTCAATGGGCGCCACTTTGAAGAAACAATGCTCTGTCGAGGCCCACCAGTTTTCTCATCAATGAACATCAAAGATGAATGAGCCCTCACTGACAGCTTTGTTTTGACTTTGCTACCCACAAAGCCCTGCTCCATATCATCCTGGGATGCTCCTCTGTGCTCCCCTAACAGGTGCTCCCGGCTCATCAATGCTCTGTTTGAGGGGATGCAGGGGGGCCCCTGGACTGCATCCGCCTTAATCTATCACACTATAAAACACTTTGAAAAACAAACGTTTGTTTGGCCAAAGTCAAAGCCCTGGAGGACGGCTAGCTCGTCCGTCTGTCAGGCCAGACTTTCTGCTCTTTATACCAGGGCTTTTGTCAGGGCTTCAGCCCTTCCTTCCCTGCTCATTTGAACAGGACATTAAATGATACCCTGGAGGATCCGCTTCCCAGCCATTTCCCAGAAGAGTAACACCGGCCAATTGTCTGGATTATGACAACAGTGCCTGGAGGAGAGAAAAAAGACAACAAGCCAAGAAAAAAACACTGGCCTAATAAATAACACAGAGAGATCAAACCAAAATGATCTTTCAAGTTATTCTTTAGATGGGAAGCGTCGTAAGATGGTTAATTTTCAGAGCACTTTCTGCGCCAGACGGTGGGAAAACTTGAAATAGATAGGCCTAGCTACTTCATGGGAGATTAGAAATACTCCACTCAGGGATAGAAAGGCCTTCAGCCGAGGAGAGAGAGAGAGCCAGTGTTGAGCATTTGAATCTAAAGTTGTGGGAGATAAGATGCAATGGCAGATCAATATGTGCTTTATGGTGGCAGGTCCCCAAGACCTAGTCTTTCTGTGCCAGGGAAGTATCCCGCAGTGAGGGATACATACTGACTCTACATTGCCTGCCCCAGGGCTCCATTTCTGCATGCAGCCATTATCTACACTGTCTTCCACTGACACACAAACTGGCATATTTAACCCAAGCATAGCAAGAAACAGACCGGGATTATCTAAATGGGATCCTCAGAAATGTCTAAAGATAAATCTCCAGTTAAAATATTTGACATCAGCCCTGTCACCTTAGGGAGAAAATGATAACAGATATTCATGGGGGTGGTTAGATAAAAAATGCAAAAACTATATTTTGATCGTGGGAGATGCATAGCAATGATATGTGTATTGTGTACATTTGTCATTGGTGTAGCTGTGGCAAAAGCAAGGTATGCAGGCAGTCAGGTTAACTTTATTTGTTCTCCTTCCCATAGCCAATGCATTCCATCATTTCAAATAATATCAGCTCTACTGTCTACATGAAACGCTTGATGACACCAACCTGTTGGAATATCTACCAATGCCTTTAAGAAGCTTTGGTGTGAAAGTGATTCACCTTGAACTCCTTTCATTTCCAGTATATAGGCTACACCCTTAGAAAGGTGCTATCTAGAACCTAATAGTGTAGAACACAATGTGCTATTGTGTTTTGACGAGACATTTCCGGAAACTCTCATCCACATCAATTCAAAAGCATCTTTCCTCTCCATCCCATATTGCTGTGTTTATTATTGTTCTTCCGATTTCATCGGCTTGTAGCCTCTGAAGCTTTTGACACTGCTATGTTCTAACAGGATAAAATAATTATAGAAAATAAGCTATTGTCAATCATTGCTTGACTTTATTCTGGGCAACAGTTCAAATACTGCCAGGGTACCAAGCTAAGTCATCTCTGACCAGCATCCAGAACAACCTGTTAAGTAGAGCAGGAAATAAATATACATTTTTGCAAACAATACTGTACACAACAGCAGTGCTGGGGGTTTGGTAGGATTGGACAGGGTGTGTGGGGTTGGGGAATAACAGCCAAACTCACTGAGGAGGACTGGCAATCACTCCATTCAGTGCCTGCTGCCACACAGCTCATATTGTCACTTCCTGGTTTAAAGAAACCTTGAGCGGCTTCAAAGATCTTTTCAAAGCCTTAATCCTAATAGGTCGTGGTTTGTTCTGTCACATCAGAAGGGAGAGCGGGAGGTAGAGGGAATAATGTGTCAGGGACTTTCAAAGATTCTTAAGGGGAGAAGATTGGCAGAGGATTTTCGGTGCGGGAGGACTGAAATCTGAAATATCAGCCGGCAGAATGCCTGCTGTAATAGATATGAAATAGGTCTTCTCAACACCATGAAAGGCTGACATTTCCCCGAAAGTTTGTCATGAGAAGGCCCTTTATTCCCTCTCATCTATCTGTGTTTGTACTGCCACCTTGTCCACGGTGGAAATTCGCAAGTGTCACTCTTACACGTTAGAGCAGGATTGGACATTTTCAATTTTTTCTTTCTTTGAATGTTTTGAATTTATAGTAAGAGACCAATTCAGTCAGGGGCCATTTTAGAAAAGTGCTTTTCCACAGCACTCAAGTTAAGATTCAGCACAGAGCATCTGTTTCCTGGTTAGGAGGTTGACCCTGTGTAGCTACTACCAGTTCGATGACAATGCACGGTTTACTATGAGCCTTTACTGTATTTTATAGAGATGTATGAAGTAGGCCAAATAAATATTTATTTTCAATCAATCAAATGTATTTATAAAGCCCTTTTTACATCAGCAGATGTCACAAAGTGCTTATACAGAAACCCAGCCTAATATCCCAAATAGCAAGTAATGCAGTTGCAGAAGCACGTTGGCTAGGAAAAAGGCAGGAACCTAGAAACAAACCTAGAGAGGAACCAGGCTCTGAGGGGTAGCCAGTCCTCTTCTGGCTGTGCCGGGTGGAGATTATAAGAGTACATGGCCATTAAGGTCAGATAGTTCTTCAAGATGTTCAAACGTTCATAGATGACCAGCAGGGTCAAATAATAACCACAGTGGTTATAGAGGGTGCAACTGGTCAGCACCTCAGGAGTAAATGTCAGTTGGCTTTTCATAGCAGAGCATTCAGAGGTCAAGACAGCAGGTGTGGAAAGAGAGAGAAAGAGAGGGAGAGAGAGACAGAGAGAGGGGGAGAGTCGAAAACAGCAGACGCGGTAGCACATCCGGTGAACAGGTCAGTTTCCCATAGCTGCAGGCAGAACAGTTTAAACTGGAGCAGCAGCACGACCAGGTGGACTGGGGACAGCCACAAGTCATCAGGCCAAGTACTCCTGTGGCATGGTCCTAGGGCTCAGGTCCTCCGGGAGGGGAGGGAAAGAGTGAGAGAGAGATTCTTTCTCCTGTGTATAACAATGCAGCAAGTAGGAGAAACATGTTTTATTAACCATGAATAACCATTAGTTATCCTCAGAAAATACTTCCACAAGAAAATATCATTATAACAATGACAATTACTTCCAAATGTGGGCATGTCAAAGCATGCAGTTACTGTGAGGCGTACTAGCCACTAGGAACAGAGCATGAGTATCTCTTGTGTGTTTACGCCTAACCTCTCTGGCATTTTATCTGTTGTTCAGTGCATCTCATGCATTTCTCCTGATACAATCAGGAGACAAAGAGATGGGGCCCATGTAGCAACACGGCACAAGTGTCTTGTTAATTAGCTGCCCATGGGAAAGCATCCATTGATTTCCTGTCAGCACATTTGGAAACATGGCTGTTTGTCTTTGCAATGGAGCATCGGACACCATTGATAACAGAGATAAAACAGATTTCACAGGGCAGCAAACAGCAGCACAACACGCCAGACACACATCTATCTATCTTCTCCCGTGGGAACCAACATATAACCGTGGCCTCTAATTGTGTGACATTTTGAGAAATAAAAGTTGTAAATAGAAGGTAGTAAACACAATTCACGACATGGACTGACTTTTCGAAGTCAAGTATAGTTCTGTATATTCACTTTGGTGAAGGTTAATGTTTGTAGACAGGTTTGATAGTGAACCAAGTGAAATCCCTCTAGTGCTTGTTATTTCACACCCCTGTGGCTAGGACCAGGGCCAGTCACTGCACAGATAACACACATGGGAGAGAATAAACTTTGGTACTAGTAAAGAACTCGGCTAATGATCCCCCAACTCAGAATCCACACACTGGCTTTCCCTGGCAACTCAACAGGTCAGGATCCACACACTGGCTCTCCCTGGCAACTCAAAAGGTCAGGTTCTCCTATGGATCTCTCATTACTGTTAGCTGTACAACACAGAGAGAAACACACACGGAGCAAAGTGAATGAATATAAAGACAGGGACTGAAACATTGAAATTCCACACATTATCTCTATGCTTTGAATGATACTCTATACTCAATGAAGGAAGCGGTTATCTGGAAGCATCAACAGGTACAGTAGAATCATCTCTGATCATGGTGCCAGATGGCTGTTGATCCAACCATACACAGTTAAAGACAGGCTCTGTTGCAAAGGGCAGTTGGCCACTGCAGGCATGGGCATTCACTGCCAATGATCCAATCACACATGGAGAGAGGAGCTGCACGTTTGTCAGGTATAGGGTCATGTGAAGGCTGGTGAATGGGCTGAGGTGGGAGGGTGGGGGCACTCACATAGCCAGGGTGAGGCAGAGGACTGTCTCTAACTGAGAGGTCACTACAGCCCTGCCTCTCATGTGTACGCCACCCTTCCCTTACCACACATATCAGGGACAGGGTTGGCTTCTGGCACCATCAGCTAAACAGGGATATCATGATTGGGAACTACATGCCACTAGTCATGCAAGAAATTGCTTGTGGATAATGTCAAATGTCATTTTGGTTGAATGTCCCTTTACACGTCCTATTGTATGACCGTGTATACGATAACAATAGTAGATGGATAACATCATTAGGGATAAAGAAAAACTACCCCTTGAATAATGCTTACAGGAGCCTGTTTAAGCGGAGCATTCTCTCTCAAGCACTTTCCGGTATGTCAGATAGATGTCAGTCTTTTAAATGCAAGGCCATAGGTTTAATGATGTGTCTTTCATTTTAAATTCAAGAATGTTCTTATGCTACCCACACACTGATGTCTAAATGAATGGACACATGATTTCAGCTCCTTAACTGGTATACAGTAGAAACCATTCTATGTTGAGCTTAACAGATAAAAGATTCTCATTCAGGAGGTAATTTTACATCTAAATGAATCCAATTAAATCATGGCCATTTCAATCAAAATTCTCCTCGCTTGTTGCTGTAAAGTAGACCACAAGTTAAATTGGAATCAGATTACGGAATGAAAAATACTGCAGAACTATTTTTCAGCATAGCATGGTATACATGATACAGACCCCTGCCATGCATAATCCACATTAATGGTTTAATTATCTTATTACTATTATAAATTTCACCAGGGGTGCAACTTTCACTGGGGCAGGGGGGACATGCCCCCCCCCCCCCCCACACATTCAGAAATTGCATTTACAGGCCCCCCCCATGTTTATCATTGGAATGTGATACAAAATGGGACAACGGTGTACTTTAGGACCATGAGGACGCCTCCGAGCGGTCGGGTAGGCTGTTTGGAGTGTTTATCCGACTGGATAAAAAAATAAAAAATAAAATAGTTTTGTCCCCCCCACTTCTAAAACCAAAGTTGCGCCCCTGCATTTCACACCAGATTATCTCCAGAGATACAAGACGGTGTCCATATAGAGTTTTAATTAAGTGTTTGGTATGTTTCCATGAGCCGTTCATGTTAAACTCTGACTTATAATGGTCTTGTTTTAATTACTACAGAGTGTCTCTCATTAACCTTTTGGAAAATGTGCTCAAAAGCACCTATGCAATACAAACACTAGAGAAATAGATCACTATTCATCCACTGAAATAGGCTACTGAACTATGCTCAAACATATCACTGGAAATCTTATAGAAATATTAATTCTCACTTGTAAAGAACAGGAAGGCTATCTTACAGTAGCTTTGATAAATACTGTATCGTGCATATTTTCCCATACCAATCAAATATTATCAATAGATAACATGTATCTGTTTATAAAATGTTGATGAAGTGACGGTAGGTCTAACGCAGTGTTTTGCATTCATCAAATAGATAAATGGATAGATAAATAGGCCTAATAAATAAATACTGCAGGTTACTCAAGGGCACCACGACGCCCCCTGGTGGTAGAGCATTGGAATTAGATGGAGAATAACATTTTAGTCTTAGCTGTTGCAAAGGGAGCTTGTTCTCTATATTTTCGGCCAACCCTGCATGCTCCATCACCATCCCACTGCATTCATGACCTGAAATGAATTAATATGTTAAACTTTTAAAAAAAGTAATTAATTTGTAATTAAATTATTTAAGGATAATAATTGCATCGTAGGCTGTAGGAGGCCCATAAGCTAGCCTACTGTAAATCCATTTCTGAAACTCGACCCGTTTTCTATTCAGGCACAAATGCATGTGATCTCATTTTCATCTTCACACAGTATCACGTTTCATAGCTCTATCTGAAGAAGTTGTGGGTGGTCTCTCACAGTTAAAGTATTTTTCCGGTAACAAGCCTTAGCCTTCTATCTAGACCTATGGATCTGTCCCCTTTGAAGTTTATGAGGGATGGAATGTTCAGCAATCCCATAGTAGGCCGATATTTATATTCAAAATGACATTGTCAATGATTAATTGTGTCATTATCCTCAACACCTCAATATGTTTTAATGGGATACATTAGCTTTTAAATGGCACTTACGTGTACAAAAAGGAAAACCATAACCATACAAGGAGAAAAGTATTTCCAAGCACTTTGTAAAAATAATTTAGAGCAGACGGACCAGTGCTTTTCAGACCTTGGATTGGATTCAGTCAGGCTGTCTTGACTATATAAAAACATTTGTTGGGTTATAGTGCCACCCTCTGTTTAGCATGTTAACTGCACCTTAATTTATTCATTTCTGTTTTGTGAGCCTTAATTAACGATTGTAAAAAAATATATATACCTTTTTAAAAGGATAAGATTTTCTGATGAATTGTAATTGTATTACTACAGATGTATAAGGAAAAACATTACAAATAACCCCAGTCCCTTTTGTTAAGATATTGTAGATGCCATTCTTTAGTCTTGTGACCAGTAACCTGCTCTTGATGAGTGGAGGTTTTCCAAAACAACATGGTAATGATGGTTGCAGTAATTAGAGGGGTGGATGATGCCCATCTCCAATAAGTGTGTGTGTGTGTGTGTGTGTGTGTGTGTGTGTGTGTGTGTGTGTGTGTGTGTGTGTGTGTGTGTGTGTGTGTGTGTGTGTGTTACATTCATCACTCCAAACAACAGGGTTTGTGTAATCAACATCTGTTGTGACAGGCAACCTCCCCTTTTCTTAGAATGGTCCACTTCAGATAATGAGTGTCATACCAAACTCATAGCCCATGGCTGATTACACTCCTCCTCTTTGACCTCCACACTCCATCCCCTCCGTTCCATCTCCTGACATTCAATGGATGTATTGAGACTCGAAAGAAACCTTGGGAAGGAAAGATGGTCACAAGTACAAGCTGTCCCACAATATAGCGCTTCAGGTACATCGAAGTGACTGTGCTAGAGAAATAAAGACGACCAACCTCGCGTTGACCTTCTACAGTGTGAACATTACATTTCCTGCTTGCCTTGATATAGTATCTGCAGCAGACATCGACTGCAATTGTCGTGAAAATAGGTGAGGTTGAAAGATATTACGTGTTTGTATGTGACAAAAGATCTACAATAAAAGCACATAGTAAAACAGGAGTAGCTTATGTTGCATTACTCAATGGTCCTACTGTATGCTCTGCAGAGCATATGTTGCGCTGCCTGGCAACAGTGGTCCAGGGCTGAGGAAACTACAGGCTACATGAGATGTCTTTGCTATGCTCTGCAGTTTTGCAGTTCATTCGTAACTTTGTTAAGGTCCTTTCAGTGACATTTGCACTTCAGGATTCTGGTCCGTCAGTCATGTGAGGCCAATGCCTAATCTATGCCCTTGACAAAGCCTTGAGAAAGTGCCTACTGCCTAGAGTACATGAATTACTTCATCCTTTTTCCATCCGCAAATGGATTAATAATATCAACAGTGTCTGTTTGGCCTACTGAATAGGCTCTTTGTCTCATTTATCTTTCATTTCAGAGTGAAGGTCTTGCATTTTCAATGTCTGCACGACTGGGAAATTGGATTCCTATTCCCCCACAGTGCATTGGTAAAACCTGTCATGGCCTTTTCAGGGCATTTGTCATTCAAATGTTTCTACATTTTCTCCTCTCAGAGGTCACATATTTTGTTAGAACAAATGAATTAGACATTTTATATTTGTGTTCTAGCTCCAAGGAGACACAAACAGAAAAGGTTGAATGAGGAGCCTTTGCCTTATGCGCCACCTCCTGGCCATTTCGGGAATCTTTTCCCAACCTTGTGATCTCAGCTTTGAGCAAATCAGTTCATCCATAATGACAAATAGGCATTAAACGCCGATTCTACCTCATTTAGCTATTGCATTGTGAGGCGTCTCCCATATTTGAAAATACAACCTTAGCGTAGCTGTCTGTATAAGGGATTGTGTGATTGCACTGAATTTAAATGTCAGTTTTGATATTCATTCTTATTTTGAAAATTTGATTCCAATGCACTCTACACCCATTTCTTCCTGAATGTTAATTAGCAACAATGCTTATCATTTAAAACAACTCCATTAAAATCTCATGCTGTCTCAAGCGGGGGAACAACAGTCTCCAATTGAATCAGGCCATCCTCGCTCTCCTGTATTGCTGCGTTCTGTAGGGTCACTTGGATGGCCAGATCAGATGTGTCCGTAAGACCTAGTGAGTCATGACATAGGCTACAGTAGGTCAGAGGCATACCACTAATGCATGCATCACAGGTGTAATCATTCTGAAATATGCCAACTCAGAGTAGGCCTAAAATGCAATGGAGACATCTCCTGTAGAAAAATAAACGTGGCCTACTCAGATACTGCTTGGGTGTTCCTTGGAGTTGCACTATGGTGCTCCTTCATCGACTCTTTCACCAAATGTACATTTCACATAGGGAAGAACTCAATTGCACACTCCTCATGTCCTCTCTCCTTGTCAAAACTTATTGGAGGAGAAGGTCAGGAGGTGAAGAGAGGAGAGGAGAGAAGAGAGAGGATGCGAGGAGAATGCAATTGAGATCTTTCCATAATTTAGGCTTGGGGTGTGTTCAAATCGCTTGAACGTTTGCTACGTTTCGGAATGGTTTGTACTGGACAACAGGTTCACTGAATGTTCTTGAACAGACAGGTACATTTGCTTCATTTGGTGTCTGTGCCAGGGTGTGGCTTGAAGCAATGACTGAAGTATTTAAAGGACAACTGTGCATTTTAAACCCACAACCCAACCGTCCCCGTTTTTCAAATGGTCATTCAGTACAGCACCGTTTCCGTTCAATTGAACGTTCTATTACGTTTGTATGTAATGAACGCAGCCCTGGCACATTCTCCCATTGAAATGTGAGCGTGCCCAGCCAACCTGACAATTATTTGATTTGTTTTGTTTAATAAGTATACACAATCTACCATTGAATTAAATACTCTGATCACCTCTTTTGATATACATTAACGTAAAGAATATCAATTTACAATTACTCGTATTTTGTTTGTTAGCTTCTCTATCCAGGGAGGGCAAAAACTCTGCCGCAGAGTTTCATTTGCGCGAGTTGCCTGGAGAGGGTCATGATGTTTACTCTCTATGGAGAGGTGAACGGTGGTATATTTTCTTTTCACATTGTTTGAATTTAATGCTCAGCATTTTCTTATCGAGTGATGGTTAAAAACGGATATAACAATGTAAATGAGAAACATTGCATTATATGCGAAAAGGACATTAGTGTTAAAATGTCTATTTCCTGACTCGCCATTAACAGGAGAGGGTCATGATGTTTGTGCCTCTGTAGCCTTCTCGCTCATTATTATTCACGATGCATCATGATTATCCATAATCATGAAAGCATCCACATTCATGTAAACGTTTTCAGAAACATCTTCTGTTCTTAATTGCAATAAAAGTGATTGAAAAATGGACCAAGACATTATTCACCATTCAGTTACTATTGGGAGAAATATGATGCAAAACACAACCAAAACCAACTGCAAATTCATCCTACATGATTGTAGAGTCACAACTTAAACGTTGTCATTGTGTGCAAGAACTATGGGACAAACTACTAAACTTTTGACTACTTTAAAACACTGTAAGTGAATTTGTCTGAACGTGAAACACGTGCCGTCATCATTGCTTTGCACAAAAAGGGCTTCACAAGCAAGGATATTGCTGCCAGTAAGATTGCACCTAAATCAACCACTTATCGGATCATCAAGAACTTCAAAGAGAGCGGTTCAATTGTTGTGAAGAAGGCTTCAGGGCGCCCAAGAAAGTCCAGCAAGCGCCAGAACCGTCCCCTAAAGTTGATTCAGCTGCGGGATCTGGGCACCACCAGTACAGCTCTTGCTCAGGAATGGCAGCAGGCAGGTGTGAGTGCATCTGCACTCACAGTGAGGCAAAGACTTTTGGAGGATGGCCTGGTGGCAAGAAGGGCAGCAAAGAAGCCACTTCTCTCCAGGAAAAACATCAGGGACATACTGATATTCTGCAAAAGGTACAGGGATTGGACTGTTGAGGCCTGGGGTAAAGTCATTTTCTCTGATGAATCCCCTTTCCGATTGTTTGGGGCATCCGGGAAAAAAACTTGTCCGGAGAAGACAAGGTGAGCGCTACCATCAGTCCAGTGTCATGCCAACAGTAAAGCATCCTGGGACCATTCATGTGTGGGGTAGCTTCTCAGCCAAGGGAGTGGGCTCACTCACAATTTTGCCTAAGAACACAGCCATGAATAAAGAATGGTACCAACACATCCTCCGAGAGCAACTTCTCCCAACCATTCAGGAACAGTTTGGTGACGAACAATGCCTTTTCCAGCATGATGGAGCAGCTTGCCATAAGGTAAAAGTTATAACTAAGTGGCTTGGGGAACAAAACATCGATATTTTGGGTCCATGGCCAAGAAACTCCCCAGACCTTAATCCCATTGAGAACTTGTGGTCAATCCTCAAGAGGCAGGTGGACAAACAAAATCCCACAAGTTCTGACAAACTCCAAGCATTGATTATGCAAGAATGGGCTGCCATCAGTCAGGATGTGGCCCAGAAGTTAATTGACAGCATGCCAGGGCAGATTGCAGAGGGCTTGAAAAAGAAGGGTCAACACTGCAAATATTGACTCTTTACATCAACTTCATGTAATTGTCAATAAAAACCTTTGACACTTATGAAATGCTTGTAATTATACTTCAGTATTCCATAGTAACATCTGACAAAAATATCTAAAGACACTGAAGCAGCAAACTATGCGGAAATTAATATTTGTGTCCTTCTCAAAACTTTTGGCCACGACTGTACATTCATTTCAATAGATTAGGAACGTATACTGTCGAAAAAGCGTTGCCCTCAGATGTTGCGTGGAAAGGTGACAATACATATGTGATTAAATGTTTCTAGATAATAATATGTTTGTGATGGTGATACATATATTTAACAAGATATAATATATATTTACACGTATTTATATTATTTGACGTATTGTTAAGACAGGTACATTACGAGAAGGTAATTCATACACACTCATTACTGAATCCATACACTTACACGCACACACTCCCTCACACCTTTGCTGCTGCTAAAATGAGTATTGATTTAGATTCATTACTACTATTACGCTGCTGTTCATTGATTATTGATTTCCATTACCATTAGTATCTATGTATTTATCCTTCTACTTGTCACTATGACTCCTACTTGCATGTATATTACCATAAGTATTTCTATATTCCTGCGACCAGTCACTTTCAACCCGGTGTATATGTATATCCTACATATACTATGTATATCCTACTACAAGTCACTTTTTTATGTATAAACTTACCTCAACCACTCCAGTACCCCTGTACATTGAATAAAGTACTGGCACTGATATGTTTGCATTCTCATGTTTCTTTAACTTATATTGTACTTCTTGTGTTTTTTTTATTAAATGTTTTATTATTATTATTATCACTGCATTGTTGGGGAACAACTCTCAAGTAAAAATGTCACTGTACTGTTTTACACCTGTTGTATCATGTGCATGTGGAAAATAAAACTTGGAAAGTTGAAACTAGCAGGAGCTTAAGCAGCAGTACCTAAAATAAACACCAGGTGATACTTTGGAGTTGACTTACCATTCATAGATCATTTTCTGTAAGGTGACATATCTAATATGTATCTAACTTGTATTTCAATTCTCTTTCGGACTGGGGGTCCTCCAATGTTTTGGAGGCATCTAAAGTTCATTTCCTGCATTTCTACACAATCTAATATGACCCATGTCCGGTCTAGCTGTCTTTATTTAGAACAACAAAAAGGCAGCAAAAATGCCCAGTCATCAAGCTAGGTAAGGGATCAGTATTGCATTTGTTAAAGTGATTGATAAGACTGAACTAGATCAAAAGTAATTCAATAATAAATATTGTGTTACACCTTTAACCAATAACCTAACATATGAACAACTCTTATAAATAAAGTACAAATATTTAACTTTTGATTGGCTTTTTATTAAGACATCCTCTATATCTCATTTCTGCCAGACCGCCCAGCCAGCCAGACCGCCCAGCCAACCAGACCGCCCAGCCAGCCAGACCGCCCAGCCAACCAGACTGCCCAGCCAGCCAGCCAGCCAGACCGCCCAGCCAACCCGAGCCGCCTTCAAGCCGACACCCACCAATCTAGCTAATACCTCAACTCTCTCCCCAACACAACTTCCTTCCTATCTTTTCTTTCTTTATATCTCAAGGGAAAGGTTTGGAAAACAAAAGTTTAAACAAAACCCACATACACCTACACATTAGCACACAGAAACAGTACACCCTCCATATAATTCATATCATAGGCCTAATAGTACTGTAGAGCTCTTTTAACTTGATAACAGTCTCCAGATTCGTCCTTCGGACTGCCAGATGGTGAAGCGTGATTCATCACTCCAGAGAACGCGTTTCCACTGCTCCAGAGTTCAATGGTGGAAGTCTTTACACCACTCCAGCCGACGCGTGGCATTACGCATGGTGATCTTAGGCTTGTGTGCAGCTGCTCAGCCATGGAAACCCATTTCACGAAGCTCCCAATTAACAGTTATTGTGCTGACACTGCTTCCAGAGGCAGTTTGGAACTCGGTAGTGAGTGTTGCAACAGAGGACAGATTTTTATGCACTACGCGCTTCAGCACTCTGCAGTCCCGTTCTGTGAGCTTAGGTGGCCTACCACTTCATGGCTGAGCCGGTGTTGCTCATAGATGTTTCCACTGAACAATAACAGCACTTACAGTTGACCGGGGAGGCTCTAGCAGGGCAGAATTTTTACGAACTGACTTGTTGGAAAGGTGGCATCCTATGACAGTGCCACCCTGAAAGTCCCTGAGCTCTTCAGTACTTTAGTTCACAATTTATATTTTTACTTTTACTTCACTACATTCCTAAAGAAAATAATGTACTTTTTACTCCATACATTTTCACTGACACCCAAAAGTACTTGTTGCATTTTCACAGGAAAATGGTCCAATTCACACACTTAAGAGAACATCCCTGGTCATTCCTACTAGTGTGCCCCTGGCTATCCATCAATAAAAAAAACTGGAGAATTGTGCTGTCTGGTTTTCTTAATATAAGAATTTTTAAAATTATTTATACTTTAACTTTTGATACTTCATTATATTTGAGCAATTGCATTTACTTTTGATACTTAAGTATATTTAAAACCAAATACTTTGACTTTTACTCAGTAGTATTTTACTGGGTGACTTTCACTTTTACTTGAGTCATTTTCTATAAATGTATCTTTACTTTTACACAAGTATCACAATTGAGCAGTGGCGATTTTAGCAGGTAAATCTTGGTGGGGCAAACTCAACATTTTTTAAATATATTTTTTATGCCTGCCAGCAAAGCCACTACACAACACAACACTAAACAATACATTAATTGTACTATAACGATGACAAACTGTGCCCACAAACTGTTAGGGCCTACATAAAGCTGTCCTGACAGCAGAGCTTTCTTTTCAGCACCATGGAGTGAATCCTTACCACCGCTACACCTGGCTATCAGCGGAGCCTTGTCTGGCAGCGAAACAGTTCATTCAGCCTCATTTACTGCCTTTTTTTAAAACATAGCTGATATGGCTGACTTGCTTAAACAAATGTGGTTTCTACTGACAATTGAGATGTACAAACTATGGCATAAGGGAACGATGAGCGGATAAGAGGCAATCCGTAATTTCGACAAGGACATTAATGAGCAAGCTAAGACGTGTGTAGTCAATATAAGTATTTGTTCAGCACTTTTGCTTATGCACAGAGGCAGAATTCAGAACATGGGCCGTTCTTACAGTATCCTCCTTGTACACCAAGTAAGAACCGTAGGGTAAATAAAGGGGGCATATAAGCAGACAATGAAAGCTCTTACAATATTCGATGGTGACATTTCTCTAAAACAGGCTATAGGCTACATGTGCACCACCAAGTCAGAACAGTAGGTTAAGTTATGAGGGAGAAAGGGACCAAAGTATTAAGGTGAGGCACATGGGCTATTAACAGCTTACTATACATTATACAATGGGTAGGTCTGAATGCTGATTGGTTAAAACTGAATTCCAGACGGTGTTTATTTAAGCAATAAGACCCTAGGGGGTGTGGTATATGGCCAATATACCACGGCTAAGGGCTGCTCTTATGCACGATGCGGAGTGCCTGGATACAGCCCTTAGTCGCGGTATATTGGCCATATATCACAATCCCCTGAGGTGCCTTATTGCTATTATAAACTGGTTACCAATGTAATTAGAGCAGTTAAAAATAAAGGTTTTGTCATACCGTGGAATATGGTCTGATATACCATGACTGTCAGACAATCAGCATTCAGGGCTCAAACCACCAAGATTATAATCCACAAGTTACCACCGGCTAAATCTATGAAGTTAAAATGCCTATTTATTCTGTTACATCTGACTGTGCAATCCACTGTCTCATCAGCCCAGCCAGGCAATTTATAAACTTGATATCCACTATAAAAAAGCATCTAGACATTATCTCATTATCTAGACATTTCTTTTAGACTAGCATTTAGTTTTCAACAGCGGAGATTTGTATAAATGTTGCTGTCTGTCTCTCTGGCATTTGCAACATTGTTTCAATATTCAAATTCGATCTCCAGCTGTCCTATAGTAATGGATGTCTGGAGTCGGGACGAGACAGGCAGGCAGGCAGCGTTTCTCAGCCAGTTGAAATCATGAATCAGCTGGCATGATTTTTATGGATATATACAGTACCAGTCAAAGGTTTTAGAACAACTACTCATTCAAGGGTTTTTCTTTATTTTTTTACTACTTTCTACATTGTAGAATAATAAGAGTGTGCAAAGCTGTCATCAAGGCAAAGGGTGGCTATTTGAAGAATCTCAAATATAATATATATTTGATTTGTTTAACACTTTTTTGAATACTACATGATTCCATATGTGTTATTTCATAGTGTTGATGTCTTCCCTATTATTCTACAATGTAGAAAATAGTAAAAATAAAGAAAAACCCTTGAATGAGTAGGTGTTCTAAAACTTTTGTCCGGTAGTGTACAAAGAAATGTCAATTGAAGGTAAAGGTCAAACGAAACGAAGTGCAAGTAGTTTGCTGTCTTTCCAGCTTCAGTTTAAAGTGATTGTGTTAGTTGTGTTGTTGGCTAGCTCCTCTGAACAATAGTGTTTCCTGACGAGAGAGCACATTTCCCATGACAGGCGAAAACGCGCCTCTCTAGGTCATTGTTATGGATGTGTCCAAATAAATGTCAGTAGAAAACAGCTTAAACAAATGCAAATGCAGCTATTGTTGTTATTCTGGCTGCACTGTTTGACATGACAGTGAGTTATCCGTAGTTGGCTAGCTAGCAAGCAAGGGATAAGAACGTTGCCAGCTAGTTAAGAACGAACGACTGGGTTGCGTCCATAGATAACAGAACAAAAAGACTGAACGACTGGGTCGAGTCTCTGGCAACGAAACCGATAGAACGAATGACCAGCCGGCTTGGGTAGCAACCCTAGATTTGTGTCGGGACTATATATTGTGGAAGGATGAAATAGTGTGAATAAATAAACCAAAATAATGTTTTTAATGAAAATATGTAAATCATTTGTATTTATATATCGGTAAGCCGGTGTATTAAAGTGAACATGTCCTGCTTCTCGGGCATTATCACTTAAACATACACTTAGTATTCATTTCTTAGCCACAGTATACATATCTCCCTGGCATATTTATGCAGCAGCATACAATACATTTTTGGTGCGCCGGTCCTTCTTGTGGACACATTTTGTCATCGAACTTTGTCATCAAAGTTTGGCACTCTCCGGATTTATCTTGCTTTCAAGACAACTGGGAACTCGGAAAAAAAGGTTGAATCACGACGTCACTGATCTTCAGGTCGGAACTCTAGAAAGAGGCCCAGGCTCCTGACTTGGAATTTCCCGAGTTGGATGACCGTTAAAAATATATATTTAGTTCCCAGTTGTCTTGAACTCACTGAAGTCTGCGATTTCCCAGTTCCGAGTTTCCAGCAGAAGTCATGCTGGATTGACAGCATGGCCAATGTATTCAACCTTTTCTGGCCCATGATGTTACATGTGAATGTTTATCCCTTTAAGCTTGGAAAATAGACTTTTACACCCAGACTTGGGACCAATCACCCTCTCCACTGAATAGCACAGGCTAGTTATTGCTTGTCTTACTTGCTAGCTAATATTTTGAAATTATGACGTTGACATGATCAGTCCAATCAAAGCTACGGGAATATATAACTACCGTGATTTGACATCCTTTTATCTGTGGCCAATGGCCTTGAGCCTTCTTGGATGGGCACTTCTAATGTAAATCTATGGCAGCATCCAAGGGGGCTTGAACTTTATAGCTCTCCCTGTAGATTTTGTGGTGACTAGTGTCCCCATGAATGACAGAACACTGAGCCAATCACGGTGCAACTAGAGAACATTACCAACCCCTACCCTCTACATTTGCTGCTGGCTGCCCCACCACCACTACAGAAAGCACTGAGCCAGGCTGAAACACCCGTATTTTGGAGTTGCCTTACTCAAGAAAATAAAAAAGAGACCATGTTTGTATGCAGCTTTATTAACTGACAGGTATTAATGCCAAAATAACATGTATACATTTTTTTGCTAAACAGGTGGAGCTCAAAACTGGTGGTGCTCTGCACCATCTGCCCTGAATGATGGTTGCAATATTTGTATTTTTTTACAGCACTGATTTCCAGCACCTGTTTGTAGACATTTGGCATGATACGACTGAAGTACACAACACATATTTACTTAATTGTAGTCTTTTTAGATTCAGGGGTTAGAATAAGTCTTACATGACATTAAAATGGTTTGCCTTTAGCGAGTGCATATGATAAGACATTCTTAATGGATACACCTGGTGAAATATAGGTTAAAGGGTGCATATACTGTATATAGGGGAGCATGTTCTGATTGGAGACATCATTTCATGGAACTGTTCCATCAGACAATGACTTCCCATCAGAATATGCAACCCCCTGCGTGTTCTGATGACATTATTCCATCAAACGACAGGCATGCGCCTCCTCATAAACCATGACCCCCCTCTTTCTAACATTGTAGCCTACACACGCTAGTTGTTTTAGTTAGTCAATATGCTTTGTATCTCGTATTTATTTAGTATGTATAAGAAGTGTACTTGCATGCAGTGTTGTAGATTCAAGTCCAATTCACTGTACTCTTTGGCTGCGTTTTGACAGGCAGCCCAATTCTAATATTGTTTTCACTAATTAGTATGTTGACCAATCCGATCTGAAAAATAAAAATACCAATTAGTGGAAAAATGATCAGAATTGGTCTGCCTGTCTAAATATAGCCTAATTTGCTATATTGGTGGCAAGTGCCCTGAAGATTAGGCTGTCTATTAATTTGAGAGTGGTACATTTCTCCAAACCTCATCACTTGCCTCAGTTAAGTTTACCAAACAAAGTGGAGAGGTCAGGGGTGTAGTCATTACTTCTTGCAATGGAAACTGTTTTTACTGTTTAAGAACCAAACAGAAAAAAATGGGGAGGGACCTACCTGAATTTGTCCAATAAAAACTTGTTTTCCTTGCAAAACGTTACCAGTTGGGAGAAAATCATTTCTGTTGCAAAACATTTTCAGTTTGGTGAAAATGGTTTCTGTTGCGAAACAGAATGAGCGAGATTAATATAGGCTGTCGAAACTACAGAATATGTATTTTATAATCATATCAGAGCAGGGCTGCCAACCTTTGAATAAACCTTGGAGTGAGATTTGCAATGTGAATTTCATTGCCCCCTGGCACAAATTCTAGATGGGATCTGGGGGTCCTCCCGCAGAAAAATGTTTTAAAGCAAATTTCCTTTAATTCTACATATGTTGACATGGCTTGGGCTTATGACCAGGGTGGAAAATAAAATATATATTTATCTCTTTATGTTTCCCAAGTCCTGGGTGTTTGAAAATGTTCTTGTTATAACAATACATTTTTCAAAATCACCCAACCTTCAAGAAAAAACAAATGAATCAATATTCAGGTGGTTTATGCCTACTAGTTGAAGATCCTTGCCATCATCTGACTCTACATAGACAAAACGTGATGTGTTTATGATGTGTACAAACTAAAATGTCAAATATTATTCATTATTCATCCAGGAGCATTTAACATCCAATGCTTATTTGTATGACTTATTCAAAACTGTCCATGAATGGCTACAAAAATATATAGCCTCATATAATTAATTTTCAAAGACACAAGTAGGCATATCAGATTTCAAATATGTGATTACACTGGCAAAATCTGGTTTGGGGTAGTGTTCTTGCTGACAATCACCCTAATTACCCTATATTTTAGTCCATTGTTAAGAATGGGAATTCCACATATCAGACTAAATGAAGTAAATAGATAATACAATCTCCTTTAGACAAGATTACATACATTTGCCCCTACACCAAATTATTTGTATATTTATTGTCCCCCCTCTAGAAACAAACTTACACTTTTGGATTCTCAATCTGTTTGACAAAATGATTTTCATAGTTGCAATTCAGGTCAGCCTACCAAATGTCCCTGCTAAAACAGACTGTTTCAGTGGCGTGTTTACCTGCTAAAACAGACTGTCGGTCTCAATGCCCGTGTATTCCTGCTAAAACAGACTGTAGGTCTCAGTGGCGTGTATTCACGCCAAAAATAACACAAAAAAACATAACAAATGACACTAAGTAATGTATCTTTCATCTGAATGTATCTCACAGCAGAAAGCATCCGAGCAAGCGAAACAGCGCCCCTCTGTCTCTCTAAGTGTAGGCCATCTATCTGATACTGTCTGGTCCAAACGAGTATGACATTGGTTTTTATTTTATTTATCTGTTTTTTAACCTTTATTTAACTAAGCCAGTCGGTTAAGAACAAATTCTTATTTACAATGACAGCCTACACCGACTGTCTGTTACATGCTATATGCGTCGTGGACTTCATCGGACAGAGGTTGCTATCCGGTTTTGTGATCAAATAAAAGTGTGGTTGAATGTATTTTTCCACTGTCTTCTTGTTGTCCTCGGCCTTTAGGCCAATATATCACGGTCACAATTAATAGCAAACAACGCACCACTCCTGGTAGGTATGTCTGCTGCCTTTTCGTTGTCACAGCCTAAATGCCAATCACCAAACGAGGGGGCCAGAGCAAGTGTGGACTAAATCAACTTTAGTACATGCTGTCAAAATGCAGCATTCTGCAATAGGGACGGGAGTAACAGCAACCAAATTTTGTTGACAACATTAAACATAAAACAGCGCTACCATGCTGCTATTTTTACAGTTTTATAAACTCAGAGGAGAACGTTCTCTCGCTCCAAAGTTAACGCACTGACTTATTAGAAAAAGCAGTGCTTTTCAATGCGTGAGATATAAGAAGTGTGGTGTGTGAGAAGAGGGTCAAATACGTGTTTCACGGCCAATGCGTGAGAGTTGGTAGCTCTCAAAGACAGTGGCACTATTACGTTTGTGTGAAATTGTAAGCATTGGGGCAAGCGCTTGAGCACTTGCTGGCTACGTACTACAGGGGGCGTGGCCACGTTAGGAGCTGCGCTTCCGTGTTTACACACTCACGAAAAAGGAGGGGACTAGCGGCGCTAAGTATGCTCGCGGAGCAAGCGTAGAGCGGTGGTGAGGAAAGTGACGGTGTCACAGCATAGGCTCACTATATGGTAAAGAAGAGGTAACTTATTCTAGGTTTCAAAATTGCGTTTTACAGCGGAATGTTCACTCGAAGGGGCCATGGAGACGTCAAGAAATCTACACAGAAAGTTCTGGACCCAAAGAAGGATGTATTGACCCGACTGAAGCACCTCCGGTCACTGTTAGGTGAGTGACATGTCATCGAGCTTTGATGCAGCACCAGTGACTCGCTCGATTATTGATGGTGCCTGCCTCCTAGTAAGCTAGCTAGCTAACCTTTGAGTCCAATGTTTTTTAGTTTTTTTTACCACGTCGAATATATGTGGTATCATGCTAACCTATATGATAAACGTGGAGCTGGCTAACGTTAGCTAGCTAAGCCAAGCCATCCTTTGTGGTTAGCGCGTCTAACGTTCGTTTGCAAGCCACCAGTAGTGTCATTGTAGAACGGTTAGCCAGAGCTAGCTGATTAGCATGCCAGTCAGCAGCAGGCAGGTTACAAAAACCTAGCTTTGAGCTAACAAGGTGCTTCGCTTCACGTCCTAGGTACTAACTAGATGGACCGTTTTGTTTGCAAGTTGGCTGTTTGCTTACCAGCTATCAACCTCTAGTCCTTCAAGGGCTTGTTAGCTAACCTAGCAACTGGCACTGTCTAGCTTGCTAAACTCTATGAAATGTATATTGCTAGGCTAGCTAGCATTAACAAAAGAGCCATTCAGTAACGTTAGCCAACATTTGGAGATGACATCTGAACAGAATGCACATGACACTTTGTTGAAACATGTAACTAGGTAGCTAGTTTGCTAGTCCCACAAATTAAATTAGCCTTTGGGTGTACTTTCAATTTCTTACCTAGCCAGTTGGCTACATATTCAGATAGTATTGCATAATTCATAGGTGGTCGTCACATGACATGGCTACCTATTCTTATTGAATGCCATTTATTTTGTCCTGATGCAGGCAGTAGGACATTATAGGAATAGCCAGCCAACAATTAGGTATGTTTTTTTCTATTACCTGCAAGTAAAGTATCTTATCATTTTTGTCTGTTTAAGACATTGTTTATATATCAAAAACAAAGTGAAAATATAGATATTGAATAGAAGATGCCTGCCTATTGTATAGGCTTATCTATCTTACCCCGGGTATGGTTATCAGAGAAAGGATGTGGGGGTGTGTGTGACAGGTGACTGTAGTTCTGCTAGTTTGTTCTCTTTGGGGAAATGAACCACTGTTTCAGTTTATTTTTGTGGAATTGATCTTACCAGGCTTTGTGTTTAAATGTGTTTAAGTCTATCTCACTATCAGTTCCTACCTAGAGTTTTAATGGTCAATGTTGTTTCTATCACTCATCTTATGCAAAAATTCAGAAGCTTGCAAGGACAAGAAAATACATTTGTAAAAATTGCAGATATGTTTGGAATGACAGATTGTGGATCTAACTCTTTTTAATTGGACATACAGTCAGGTCCATCATTTTTGGCACCCTTAATAAAGATGAGCAAAAAATACTAATTATACTGAGCTATATTCTATACAACAAAACAAAGGGACATTTATTTTATACTACAATTGCTCAGAGAAATATTTTGTTTAACAAGTAATACAAACAAATCTCAAGATACTGGTCAAAATTATTGGCACCCCTGTTTTCAACACTCAAGTCTTTTTATCCAATGTTTTATGAGATTGGAGAACATTTTAGACCATTCCTCCATACAGAATCTTTCCAGATCCTTGATATCCTTTGTCTGCGCAAATGGACTCCCCTCTTCAATTCACGCCACACGTTTTCAATGTGGTTCAAGTCCGGAGACTGAGATGGCCATTTCAAAATGTTGATTTTTGTGGTCAATTAACCATTTCTTTGTTAATTTTGATTAGTGCTTGGGGTTTTAGTTTTTTGCTGGAAGATCCATTTGCAGCCAAGTGTCAGCCTCCTGGCGAGGGCAACCAGGGGTCTTGGCTATAATGTCACGGTACTTGGTAAAGTTCATAATGCTGTTGACCTTAACAAGGGCCCCAGGACTGGTGGAAGCAAAATAGCCCCATGACATCAAAGATCCACCACCATATTTTACTGTAGGTATGATATACTTTTCTGCATAAGCTTCTGTTTTTCAATGCCAAACCCACCACTGGTGTCCGTGGCCAAAGTACTCTGTCTGACCATAGTACCGGCACATGAAAATAGAGCTCTTTGGCCACGCACACCCAACGTGTTCTCCAACCTCATAAAACATCTTTATAAAAGGCTCAGTGTTGTTATCCTCACAAGGGGAGAGTGCTAGAGTATTGAACACAGGGGTCAAAATTATTGGCACCCCTATCTCTCAGATTTTTTTCTCATCACTAAAAAATAATATAATAGCAATTTTTTTTGGAGCATACAATATCTTTATCAAAGGTGCCAATAATTGTGAACCTGACTGTAAATTGAGGACATATAGACGCCTCATTATATTACACTCTTTCCCATTGAATGCTGTTAAAAAAAGTATCTTCTCCATTTATTTGCAGATGGGACTCTTTTAAAGAAAGTCCTGTTTGTTAACCCAGGGTCTGCCTTTGAACAGGAAGCGTCATTCTGTGTTGTAGGCCTCGGTTATATGCATACTGTAAGGTCATTTAGCCTAATTTCCCTCTGCATCAGTACCATTCCATATCAGACTCCCCCTCTCTTGTGTAGTGTCTTTTATGAAGCTCATTGTGGAGCGGTGTGCTAGTTGGACCATTTCAGTTGACTCCCCTTGCCTGAGTCCATCTTTTAACAGGCTCGCTGACGTGTAGAACACTTGTATCCGGGACTGGCCCCCTGTCAGGCACTACCTATCAACCACTTTACACTGTACAAATCTCCATCTCAAAAAAGTGCTGAACTAGCGCAAAGGTGGTTAATTTGTCAAAAGTCTAGCCTATCAGGGTACTTTCCTGCTGGTGCTGCACATTCAATGTCAAGACTTGTACAGTCAAGATAGAGGTCAACAGTGGTCCAAGGGAGTCTGTTACTTCCCTACGTTTTTTCTTGTCCTCATGTGTGGGCAAAGATAAGGCAGGTCTGTTTGTGCAGCAGCTGATAGCTGGGCCTCCATATTGATGTTCGTTGGCCACCCCCCTCCCTCCTGCAGTCAGTGTTTTCAACAAAGAAGGATTTCCTCCTGGTCTGGTGCTGGCTGGTTCCTGTGTGGACAGGAAGTGGGGATGAGTGATGGGGTGCTGGACACAGCAGGGAGTCTAGGGGAAACGTTGACCTCTTTTAAGAAAAAAATCAAATAAATTGTGCTGTTATGTCATGGTGAAAGCTTACAAAGCTATGTGGTTGTTATTGTTGTGTTAAAAAGGCATATTTTGACGAGAACCTGGACAGATTTTTACACACACTGACCAAAGAACACAGACAAATGCCACTCCCTCAATTCTTACAGAAAGATAAAATATGCCACTTCTGATGTTTTTGATATCAAGATTGGAATTATATTAACGGTCCTTCTACATGTCAGGAACATCCTGAAACCAGTGAGAGTCTGGACTCTGTCCCTGGTGCCCCTATCCATGTTGATTCAGCTTGACCAGTGTTTTCCACAAGCACATGGAGTAGCCAGCCAAATAGAAAAAGGTGCCTGCTGGGGGTTCAGAGCTTGTTTGGTAAAAAAAAATCTTGATTTTTGGTGGCTTCTGGTACACTCTACTGCTTTTATTCCATCTGAAATACACGGTGAAATGATTGAACTCTTCATTGAGTTTACCTCTGAGTGGATTTGTTTGTGGTATTTGTTTGAATTACAGGAAATTACAGTGTATGCCTATTTGTTTTTCTTTGGGGGGGAATTGTCTAGGACTATTTTCTAAGTAAGAGACCTATCAACCTTTTTTTTTTAAATTTAACCTTGTCTTCTCTTGAGATTTAAAGTATTGTACTGCAATATATGCATTTTCCCGCAAGATATGAAAACAGAAGAATTAAGTAAAATAGCCCAAATTATCTTGAAATTGTGTGATGGGCACTTTTTCAAATGGAAAAATGGGGTCTCGTAAATAAACAGAACAGATGCTCAGTTAAGTTATGGGTCCATATGTGTTAAGAGGGAGAACAATATTAGTGAAATAATTTGCAATTCTCTTTGTGAAGGCTTCAAGCTTCTTCTTAAGAGGCATTTTCTCAGCTATCTGCAATACAGGTATGATTGAAGAATGGCGCAGGTGTTAAACATGGGCTTTGCTACACAGAAAGTTGCAGTTAATTACTCCGTTGTCAACACTTTGATTAAATCAGTAGATCTATATCAACATCTTTGAAAATACCATACAAATATCGTAGCTTTTAAAACATTTCAATCTGTTTTCTTTTATCATATTTTGGACCAGAGTAAGGCAATCTCACCACAAGCCTACCTATTGTTCCTGCAGTGAGGAGGATTCACCATCTTCATTGAATGTTTTTATAATTTATCTGCAGATAATTTCCAAAAAGCCTACCAGTATGTAAAATAGGGAGCCTAAACATCAGCTCTCTTACCAATGCGATTCGGTAGGCTACTGACGAGTCACTGACTTTAACGTCACTGTCTGGCTAGTCCTGATGGACTTTAAAATACAAACAAAACATATCGAAAATACAAACGAGCTCTTTACCATTAACATGTTTCTATACTTCATGACTCTCCTGTCATGACTCTCCTGTGAGGATCCGAAGGATCAGGTTACAGGTGGGTCCGCTCTACAGTGCCCTCTCTCTCCCGCAGAGGGGGAGGGGTGAAGTCGGATATTCTATGACGGTCGTAAATACCTTGTGGAAACTCTGCCTTTGGGCTTTGCAGGAGGAGGGGAAAGAAACCTCTGTTACTAACAATATTTCTGTAATCCAAACATTTGGAATGGTCCGTGGGTACTGAAAGAACAATTATGCCAGATCAGTTGTTTTGGGATCTCATTAAGGACGGTGTAAGAACAACTATCTCTGAATGTGTATATTTCCCACTTATCAGATTTACATTATTATTACCTTTATTTTACTAGGCAAGTTAGTTAAGAACAAATTCTTATTTTCAATGACGGCCTAGGAACAGTGGGTTAACTGCCTGTTCAGGGGCAGAACGACAGATTTGTACCTTGTCACATCGGGGATTCGAACTTGCAACCTTTCGGTTACTAGTCCAACGCTCTAACCACTAGTGTACCCTGCCGCCCCTCTAAATGTTGTGGAACTTATACAATTAAATATGAAACTATTTGTAAAAAGATGAAATGTGATGCTAGCCTTGTAAATGAGAATTGTTTTTCATATCAAAGTTTTAACCAGTCAGTGGCCACACCCACGGGAGCACAGACATTATGTTGGCGTCATGGAACGCCCCTTTTGCCAGAGTTGAAAGAAATTTACATTAGACCAGAGAACGTGAGGACGCAGTCCACACACTGAAATGGTTGACATTTAAATGGAGACCAGTTGCATGCAGCACCAGCTGATTACGTAACAAATGGTTAAGAAATTGAAATCTCTAGTAAAATTGACCGAAGACGAGAAGACACAACAATTTACTCTCACCACTATATATGCCTCTATTCTAACCAACAGAGCCCACTGAACAATATGGAGTAGACCTATGGAGGATTCGTTCTCACAGACACTCGGAAACCTACTACACTTACAAAGGACTTGGTGACCTCTGGTGGACAACCAAAGACTTTCTGTCAAATTACTCCCTGTAGGTGGATCGAGTGTTTTCAACAGAGAGACGGCAAAGACGACACATGTAAATATTAGTGATGCACCGACACGATATTTTTGGCCGATACCGATATCTGATATTTTCCTTGCCACAAAAAAAATATGACGATATTTGAAAATTGAGCTGCCTTTTATGCATTCTAGTACAGTTAAATATTTAACTCACACACATGGACACAGCGGTCTAAGGCACTGCATCTCAGTGCAATAGGCATCTCTACAGTCCCTGGTTTGAATCCAGGCTCTATCACATCTGGCCGTGATTGGGAGTCCCATAGGGCGGCGCACAATTGGCCCAGTGTCGTCCGGGTTTGGCCAGGGTAGGCCGTTATTGTAAATAAAAATGTGTTCTTAACTCACTTGCGTAGTTAAAGGTGACACACGCCACACTGACCAAAAATATATTTTGATGGCATTTACCTATGTCCCCATTACCAGTAAAACATAATCAAAACCTATTTCTTTCACTTACTTGATGTGCTGTTTCGTTGTTCAGTCGTTTAATTCTAAACCAGATTTCCACGGAACGCCGGTTGGGTCTTTTGCGTGTCAAAACATATACTATTTAACACAGCTTGTTGACCCATCAGGACCTGAATATGACTGCACGCCACAATTTAACGGGTTCATACATTTATTGAGCATTGATTAATTACACTGTCACTTGTATTTCATATTTCACAAAGATTCATCACTACGTTTGCTATGATGCTGGTAAAGTCGTCTCGCACACCTACAGTGCTGGTCATAAAGAAGCTAGTTAACGCATGGATTCAAACAATGTTCTTCCAAAAACATAGCAAAACGACAATCTGTTTCCTGAAAAGGGACGTTTTTGCTGAGTTTGCGGTCAAAGTTGAGGTGAACAAATTATGCTTTATTACCAACGCATTATTGTAAACATTGTTCGTGGCCGGTGTTTGCTGACTTTTTTGTACAGCTTTGACAGTGCTACTGTAACTTTTTCGACACTCAAAGACCCAAACGGCGTTCCATAGTATGTATGTCGTGAAGCTAATAGCAGTGATGCTATTACTGTGTAATACCGGTAGGGCAACATCTGAAAAATTGTGCACTTGGTAGTGTGTACCGGTGCTCGACCAGTCGGCAAAAGCCAACATCACCCACGACAGACAACGGTTGTTTGTCAAGGACAAGGAATTCCATTATCTAGGCTTTAATGGATATCGCCTATGAGTTGTCTCGCTGAAATTTTGTAACTCTTTCAAATGACTGCTCAACTTGTTGACTGCTCGATCCACACAGCAGACACTGTGGGCTAGTTTAGTATAATGCTGGGTTGCACATATAGCGCACAATTTTACGTGGCATCATTATGTCATGTTCCTACCTTATGTAGCACGTCAGCTTTGACATCGGTTTTGCACATCAGCGTTAAACTAGATGTTTGCATTTTTAGAAAATGTATTTATGAAGCCCTTCTTACATCAGCTGATATCTCAAAGTGCTGTACAGAAACCCAGCCTAAAACCCCAAACAGCAAGCATTGCAGATGTAGAAGCACGGTGGCTAGGAAAAACTCCAGAGAAAGGCCATAACCTAGGAAGAAACCTAGAGAGGAACCAGGCTATGAGGGGTGGCCAGTCCTCTTCTGGCTGTTCCGGGTGGAGATTATAACAGAATATGGCCTAGATGTTCATAGATGACCAGCAGGGTCAAATAATAATAATCACAGTGGTTGTCGAGCGTGCAACAGGTCAGCACCTCAGGAGTAAATGTCAGTTGGCTTTTCATAGCCGATCATTAAGAGTATCTCTACCGCTCCTGCTGTCTCTAGAGAGTTGAAAACAGCAGGTCTGGGACAGGTAGCACGTCTGGTGAACAGGTCAGGGTTCCATAGCCGCAGGCAGTACAGTTGTAACTGGAGCAGCAGCACGGCCAGGTGGACTGGGGACAGCAAGGAGTCATCAGGCCAGGTAGTCCTGGGGCGAGGTCCTGAGGGGGGGGGGAAGGAGGAGACGAGAGAGAGAGACTTAAATTCACACAGGACACAAACTACTGGGGCATAAATACTGGAGGCTGAGACAGGTGGGGTCGGGAGACACTGGCCCCGTCCGACGATACCCCCGGACAGGGCCAAACAGGCTGGATATAACCCCACCCACTTCGCCAAAGCACAGCCCCCCCACACCACGAGAGGGATATCTTCAACCACCAATTTACCATCCTGAGACGAGGCCGAGTATAGCCTACAAAGATCTCCGCCACGGCACAACCCAAGGGGGGGGGCGCCAACCCAGACAGGAAGATCACGTCAGTGACTCAACCCACTCAAGTGACGCACCCCTCCTAGGGACGGCATGGAAGAGCACCAGTAAGCCAGTGACTCAGCCCCTGTTATAGGGTTAGAGGCAGAGAATCCCAGTGTAGAGAGGGGAACCGGCCAGGCAGAGACGGCAAGGGTGATTCGTTGCTCCAGTGCCTTTCCGTTCACCTTCACACTCCTGGGCCAGACAACACTCAATCACATGACCTACTGAAGAGATGAGTCTTCAATAAAGACTTTAAAAGTTGAGACCGTGTCTGCGTCTCTCACATGGGTAGGCAGACCATTCCATAAAAATGGAGCTCTATAGGAGAAAGCCCTGCCTCCAGATGTTTGCTTAGAAATTCTAGGGACAGTTAGGAGGCCTGCGTCTTGTGACCGTAGCGTACGTGTCGGTATGTACGGCAGGACCAAATCGGAAAGATTGGTAGGAGCAAGCCCGTGTAATTCTTTGTAGGTTAGCAGTTAAACCTTGAAATCAGCCCTTGCTCTTAACAGTGTAGAGGTCAGCACTGGAGTAATATGATCACATTTTTTGGTTCTAGTCAAGATTATAGCAGCCGTGTTTAGCACTAACTAGAGTTTATTTAGTGCTTTATCCTGGTAGCTGGAAAGTAGATTATTGCAGTAGTCTAACCTAGAAGTGACAAAAGCATGGATTCATTTTTCTGCATAATTTTTGGACCGAAAGTTTCAGATTTTTGCAGTGTTACGTAGATGGAAAAAGGCTGTCCTTGAAACAGTCTTGATATGTTCGTCAAAAGAGAGATCAGGGTCCAGAGTAATGCAGAGGTCCTTCATAGTTTTATTTGAGACAACTGTACAACTATCAAGATTAATTGTCAAATTCAACAGAAGATCTATTTGGTTCTTGGGACCTAGAACAAGCATTTCTGTTTTGTCCGAGTTAAATGAACATTTTCAGCCATCCACAATTGCGAGGGCAATTTTGGGGCTTCACCATGTTTAATCGAAATGTACAGCTGTGTGTCATCTGCATAGCAGTGAACGTTAACATTGTTTCTGAATGACATCACCAAGAGGTAAAATATATAGTGAAAACAATAGTGGTCCTAAAACGGAACCTTGAGGAACACCGAGATTTACAGTTGATTTGCCAGAGGACAAACCATCCACAGAGACCAACTGATATCTTTCCGACAGATAAGATCTGAACCAGGACAGAACTTTTCCGTGTAGACCAATTTGGGTTTCCAATATCTCCAAAATAATGTGGTCGATGGTATCAAAAGCAGCACTAAGGTCTAGGAGCACGAGGACAGATGCAGAGCCTCGGTCTGACGCCATTTAAAAGGTCATTTACCACCTTCACAAGTGCAGTCTCAGTGCTATGATGGGGTCTAAAACCAGACTGAAGCTTTTCGTATACATTGTTTGTCTTCAGGAAGGCAGTGAGTTGCTTCAACAGCTTTTTCAAAATTATTTGAGAGGAATGGGAGATTCCTCTCAAAGTGAGTTTTAGTGAGTTTGGTACACATCCGGTGGATAGAGAGCCGTTTTTAATATGTTCAGCATAGGAAGGCCAAGCACAGGAAGCAGCTCTTTCAGTAGTTAGGGTCCAGTATGCAGCTTGAAGGTTTAGAGGCCATGATTATTTTCATCATTGTGTCAGGAGATATAGTACTAAAACACTTGATCCTAGGTCCTGGCAAAGTTGTGCAGACTCAGGACAACTGAGCTTTGGAGGAATACTGAGATTTATCGTGCATCCCTAGTAAATATTTACATTACAATTCTTTCGAATGAGCAGCCGTTCATGTGCAAATTATTCGCATTTCCGTGAGCATAGTAATCAGCTGTCTGTACAATCGTGGAATTCCTTTGTCTCTCCCTCTCTTTTGAATCCGTCATTTTGTGTAACAAGCCGTCATACCGATTTAGTCTACTAGGGACTTTTCATTCCATTGTGTAGTAATCGATGTGAAAACTATCCTGTTTTTTTAATGTAATTCTGTTTAGTTATTTAGTAAATAAATAATTAAGCCAATTAGTTTATCGCTTATTCATCATTTATGCTAGTGTTCGTGCAGATATCCAAGAGTTCTGCGACATTCAGAATGAGACTGATATGAGGTAATAAGAATGAACGAATTGACTGACTGACGAAAGGGAGATGTCTTTAGAGTTTAGTCGGGAGATAATAACTCGTAAAATAACTTTTCCCGTGGTTTCCCAGATTACTACTTAATTAATTGTTACATGATTCATTTAATAGTGTAATAATTGAACATGGTATGTGTCATTATTTTATTAAAAAACAAACACATTTAAGATAGTCAAGACTTGCCATTCCAAAATACAACGTAGTGTCAAGAATATATGAGATCGACTTTATTCAGTCAAGCTTGCTGTTCACCAATCAATGTACAGGAAGTTGATGCGCCAACACTTTGTGGCTGCATATGAAACACGCAAAAGAAAATAACTGAATGTGCCAGAAAACAATAGGCTAAGTTGATTTCGACTCATCGTTACCTCTAGCGGGAGAGGACTCTGCAGCCTTTTTTTCTGATTTGCTCATTGAAAAGTAGCCTAGTTAATTTACGTTGAAAAAGTACACGGCTGAAAATTGCTCTGTAACCTACTGTATAGCCTACATTCAGCGCTAGTGGAAAACACTGCTTGACTCATGTTTGATTTAGGCCCAATATCACAGTATGACATGACAGCATCAGTAGGCCATACCAAGGTCTATGGTCAGGAAATAGTCACAGACCTAAAACTGCTGTAGCTTACTTGAAGGGGAATTCTGCAGAGTCTATTTTCAGCAGAGTTTTTTTTTTTGTTGGTTTTGTGCCCAGCGAGGATATCTGTAATGTTGAGTGTGTGAGCTGCTGCATGTTAATTTGCTGGTCATGCCTGGCTGGATCTGCCTGAGGTTGTTAATTACATGAGCCTGCTAGACCACCTGATCACACATGGCTCTGTGACTGGAGCTGTGCATGGCTATTCCTTAACTTGGATCACTCACACACACCACACAGAAGTGTGAGTGTGAGCAAGAGAGAGGAGAAGACTGAATGTTGGCCACAGTGTCACTTCATCCTCTTTCCTCTTCATGCTTTTGCGGTGAGTGATGGTGGGGTCAGGGTCAACTAGGATGGCTGCTGTTAGGAGGTAAAGCTCTGGGGAAACAATCACTGCCACATCGGAAACAAAGTCAGCAAGGTCCTTTTCCCTGCTGAGTCAAGCTGAGACCTTGAAATGTGATTTTCACCTTTTCAAACCACACTGGATAGATACAATCTCGTTTTCTTTCATCCCTGTCCACAGTGTAGCCTTCTTTCAATCACTTGCCCATGTTCATTGTACCATCGCTTAATGCTGAGATGCTGCTCATGCGTCACAGTTTAAATGCACATCTTAGCAAGATGCTGCTTTTCATACTGCTTCCGCTGGCTTTCTGTCCGACTCCCGCACGCTACCGCAGATTTTCATACTGTTCCCACTGGCTTTCTGTCCAGCTACCGCAGCTTTTCATACTGCTCCCGCTGGCTTTCTGTCTGGCTCCCGCCTGCTACCGCAGCTTTTCATACTGCTCCCGCTGGCTTTCTGTCTGGCTCCCGCCCGCTACCGCAGCTTTTCATACTGCTCCCGCTGGCTTTCTGTCCGACTCCCGCACGCTACCGCAGCTTTTCATACTGTTCCCACTGGCTTTCTGTCCAGCTACCGCAGCTTTTCATACTGCTCCCACTGGCTTTCTGTCTGGCTCCCGCCTGCTACCGCAGCTTTTCATACTGCTCCCGCTGGCTTTCTGTCTGGCTCCCGCCTGCTACCGCAGCTTTTCATACTGCTCCCGCTGGCTCCCGCCTTCTGTCTGGCTCCCTGGCTCCCGCCTACCGCAGCTTTTCATACTGCTCCCGCTGGCTTTCTGTCTGGCTCCCGCCTGCTACTGCAGCTTTTCATACTGCTCCCGCTGGCTTTCTGTCTGGCTCCCGCCTGCTACCGCAGCTTTTCATACTGCTCCCGCTGGCTTTCTGTCTGGCTCCCGCCTGCTACTGCAGCTTTTCATACTGCTCCCGCTGGCTTTCTGTCTGGCTCCCGCCTGCTACCGCAGCTTTTCATACTGCTCCCACTGGCTTTCTGTCCAGCTGGCTCCTGCCTGGCTTTCTGTCTGCAGCCCGCTACCGCAGCTTTTCATACTGCTCCCGCTGGCTTTCTGTCTGGCTCCCGCTCCCGCTACCGCAACTTTTCATACTGCTCCCGCTGGCTTTCTGTCTGGCTCCCGCCCGCTACCGCAGCTTTTCATACTGCTCCCGCTGGCTTTCTGTCTGGCTCCCGCCCGCTACCGCAGCTTTTCATACTGCTCCCGCTGGCTTTCTGTCTGGCTCCCGCCGCTACCGCAGCTTTTCATACTGCTCCCGCTGGCTTTCTGTCTGACTCCCTCCCGCTACCGCAGCTTTTCATACTGCTCCCGCTGGCTTTCTGTCTGACTCCCGCCCGCTACCGCAGCTTTTCATACGGCTCCCGCTGGCTTTCTGTCCGGCTACCGCAGCTTTTCATACTGCTCCCGCTGGCTTTCTGTCTGGCTCCCGCCCGCTACCGCAGCTTTTCATACTGCTCCCGCTGGCTTTCTGTCTGACTCCCGCCTGCTACTGCAGGACCTGGTCCCGAACCCAACCGCGGTACCACAATGTTATTTTAGGTATACACTACCGGTTTTAGAACACCTACTCATTCAAGGTTTTTTAAAATATTTTTTTAACCATTTTCTGCATTGTAGAATGATAGTGAAGACATCAAAACTACAAAATAATACATGGAATCATGTAGTAACCAAAGTGTTAAACAAATGACAGTTAGAGGTACCCTAAATATTCTTAATTTAATAGAAAACAATGTGACTAAAATGGCTGTGACTAAAACTAGAGACATTTTCCAGAGTTTTAGTCGACAGATAATAACTAGAACTAATGAAGGATGAAATGACTAAATGACTCAAGTATTTTAAGACTAAAACTAAATCTAAAGTAGCTGCCAAAATGAACACTGATTCCAACTATAGAATTAGAATAATCATTCTATTTCCATGATTCCAGCAGTTCACCAATTAACTAGGCCTAGTTTTGCCCATATCACGTAGCCCTGTGTGGCACAGTGTGGAAATCATAACAAAAGTGCAGTAAATGCAGAAAGTATTTTTGGTTTATTTTCCACTGTTCAATACAACTTCGTTCAGCATGGAGAAAGCCCCATTGAAATCACATATAATGTACGTGTTGCCACCCTAGTGTCATGAACTACTTTTAAAGCATATTTAGAACTTTTTTTATGATGAAAGATTAAATGTAGTCATAATGTGAAAAATATCACCCAGCCGTACTCTATATGTATTGTGATTAGTGAGCTTTAGCATTAAACCCAACCCAACACCGTTACCAACAGGGATGACAGAATTCTGCCCTTTTCACACGCAGGAAAAAATACAAATAAAACCCATAAATATCTTGCTGTGTTTTGTCATTTCTGATCGGCATCAGACTAATTTTGTGCTTCAGTTGCACTTCTCCACTCGGATGAGAATTCACGAACGGGCATAGCGAGAAATAGTAATGGCGTCTTTTTGTAGGAACTAATTACGCCATGGTTTGCTGGACAAAGCCAATGGAGAAAATGAATGGCGTTTTTTGGGATTAACGCCGGAAATAAGATCTTATATGTTCTGTTGGTGTAGCCTACTTTTCTCCGGTTAAATGCAAGATTAACTTGAAGCAAAGCGTTAGGAAATGTAGCTGGCTACGTTCTTTCTATGATAAATATTAGACATTTGATGGCCATGACTCGTCTTTACTTGTGCGGCTGGCAGCCAAATAACGTTAGCGTTGCTCTTCTGTTGTCATGTGATGAAAATGAAGCTGTTTTCTGCCGAATGTGTTTCACTAATGTATTTTCTGTGAAGGAAAACTATAGGTACACCCCCGATCACTGTATTGATTTTCAATCTAAAACTCAGCTGAAATGGTTTAAAATGCTGATTTTTATTTATTTAAATCTGCATAAAAAAAAAATGCATTTCTGAATTTTATTGTGACCCCTGTACCATTGCAAATCACTATACAGTTATGGAACATTAGAGACCATAACATTGAGACCGTTAGAATGAATAATATGCTTATACAGCAGGAATGGTCTAACAGTAACTAATCCAGACCCTTTTTTAAGGTAATAAACCACACACAAGGGGGCCTGCTTCCTGGACACAGGTTAAGTGTAAAAGAAGGACAAACTGAATTGGTTTCATAGAGGACTGGTTGAAATGTGAGGATGACCACACAATTCATTTTCATCATGAGACAAGTCTAATGGTTTTCTACTAGGGCCAGGACGATACCAGTATTGCAACATTTTATTCCATCAGGGGGAGAAAATGAGAACACGACACAGACCAAACTCTTTGGTCTTTTAAAAACCTGCTGTATGTCAAATGTTGTTGTAGCTTGGGAAATAAATCAATGATTGTTTCCAACATTAAGGCTGTTTTCCTGAAGAAGTTAAATCTGCTTTGTGTTTTGTTTCCTTTGCGACACTGGTATTGTACCGGCCCTATTTTCTACCGAAAGTTCTAATGGAAATATTGTGAAATATTTAAGTGTGGCGCTATAGCAGGAACAGCGTTATCTAATGGTCTCAACCTGGTATTTTCACACTACTTTATGGTAAATAATGCAAGCGATTTCAATAACTAATTTCTCTGAATGGGGGAAGGGGCGGCCTTGATATGCGGTAACTTCAAATCCATTGTGAATAGCTGGGCATAGATGTGAACTGTCCTATGCAGGTTTGGTGACACTAGACAGCATTTAGCAGGTCCGTGTCTGTCTAGTGTTGCCCATTTAGGACGGCAGCTAATGTCATTATCACCCTGGCGCTGGCTAGCTCCACACCTCTCTCCTATAGTACTGTAGGCCTCCCTAGGTCTGCAGGGCTCATGGCTACACTGACTCTGGGGGTGAGACTGAGGGACAGAAGAGAGCGAGCAGCCTGGCCTGATCTCACGTAGCTGTTTCCTCCTTGCCACTCCCATGGTTGTCTGTTATGACTGTGTACTTGTTAGGCTGGTCAATACCAGGTAGTCCTAGTGAACAAAGAGTTCACCCAACAGAAAAACAGTCTGTTCCTTTGAGATTCACACAGGGCACTAAAGGTCTCAACTCAGCCAAGTGACGAGAATAAACATTTACCATACGATGAGCTACAATAATATATTAGCCATCATTCTGTTCTGAATCTACAGTGCATTCAGGAAGTATTCAGACCCCTTCACTTTTTCCACATTTGGTTGTTACAGCTTTTTCTTAAAATGATTTAAATAAAACAAATTTGGGCTCACCTCTCGCTGCATGGCCCGAGGCTGATGATGGCTGGTGTTTGTGACATATCGAAGTCAACATCCAACCAGTGGTCTATAGTTCAGTTTGGGCTCACCTCTCGCTGCATGGCCCGAGGCTGATGATGGCTGGTGTTTGTGACATATCGAAGTCAACATCAAACCAGTGGTCTATAGTTCAGTTTGGGCTCACCTCTCGCTGCATGGCCCGAGGCTGATGATGGCTGGTGTTTGTGACATATCAAAGTCAACATCAAACCAGTGGTCTATAGTTCAGTTTGGGCTCACCTCTCGCTGCATGGCCCGAGGCTGATGATGGCTGGTGTTTGTGACATATCGAAGTCAACATCAAACCAGTGGTCTATAGTTCAGTTTGGGCTCACCTCTCGCTGCATGGCCCGAGGCTGATGATGGCTGGTGTTTGTGACATATCGAAGTCAACATCCAACCAGTGGTCTATAGTTCAGTTTGGGCTCACCTCTCGCTGCATGGCCCGAGGCTGATGATGGCTGGTGTTTGTGACATATCGAAGTCAACATCAAACCAGTGGTCTATAGTTCAGTTTGGGCTCACCTCTCGCTGCATGGCCCGAGGCTGATGATGGCTGGTGTTTGTGACATATCGAAGTCAACATCAGACCAGTGGTCTATAGTTCAGTTTGGCTGCAACCATTTCTATGAAACCGACATATTGTTGAAGTGCAGGCTTTGTTGCGGCAAATCTACAGAGTTTCTTTTATTTTGCAGTGGCGGCCACAATTTTAGATGCATATAGGGGAAACACTGCGTATAGGAGAAACTGAAGGACAAGGTGGCTCCAGAGTGGCGCAGCGCTCTAAGGCACTGCATCTCAGTGCTAGAGGCGTCAGCCCCATTCCGGACTGAATAACAACCCTAGAGTTGCTGCGGTGAGACGATGGAAATTGGGGAGGAAAAGGGGGTAAAATACAACAACAAAACCATTTTTTTTGTTTTGTTTTAAAGGCTGAGGGCCAGAGGCACACGACAAGGACAAATGCAATGCATCAAAGGATGAGGAGTAACCTAGTCTATGTTTTGCACTGAGTAATATTTATGTCCTTTACACCGGTCATGAAAGTCTGGTCAGACTGGTTTAATGTTCGCAAGTTCAAATAACAGAACGCACTGAACAGGGTTGTACAATTCTGGTAACTTTTCAACATTTCCTAGTTTTTTTTATTTTTTAAATCCTGGTTGGAGGATTCCAGATTTCTTGTTTATTCCAGGATGTTTGGAATACCTGGGAATTCCTACAGGTGTGTGTTGCCCCAATACACAACCCTGGTTGTCATCTCCATTGAAATCTAAAGGGTGTTTTTTCTTGTTTTTTTATGGTGAGGTAATCAAAAGGCATGGAGGGAAGACTCCGCATGGGCTGTAAGGTCAGTGGGGCTCAACTGGTTTTGCCTCGGGACCCAAATTCAACCCGGTTGTCCTACACTAGCTGGGCATGCTCCTAAGAACAGAATTCCTAGGCCTATCGTCAGAATTGATGAGCAAGAACATGAGCTAACCCATTTGTTCTTAATTTTTGGTTAGAGGTAGTGGTAAAATCAGATTTTGTTTTACTGTCCTTTGCAGCACATGGCCAGATAGCGACAACCAGGCAGCAGCTTGCCTCTAGCCCGCTGCTTGCCTCTAGCCCGCTGCTTGCCTCTAGCCCGCTGCTTGCCTCTAGCCCGCTGCTTGCGCTGCTTGCCTCTAGCCCGCTGCTTGCCTCTAGCCCGCTGCTTGCCATCCCAGGTTAATTAAGGGAGGTATTTGAGTGCGACCTCACGAGGAAGAGAGGCATTCGGCAGCTGAGCGGCTCCCTGATCTGTGAACACAGACAGACTGGCCTGAGGTCAGGGTGCATCCAGCCACTGCTACCACATCTGTCAAACGTTCAATCTGTTACATGGTCCTAATGAAAGGCCCCACAGTTTGAAAATATGGCCTTTCATTTCCATGTTCCTGAAGTGTCACTTTTGCACAGTATGTAGGGGGAAAACGTTAGCCTATTGCAATTTGCAAATATTACCAAGGTTGACCTGAGTGATTGTGTCTGACAGTGGCATGACATGCTTACAGTAGCTGCTAAGATCACACCTCACTGCCTGAGAGGTGTAGCACGGCTGTTGACAGTCGGTTCTAAACCACTGTTATATGATCACGGTGGATGAGGAGGCCACATCAGCTGTACCACGACCTCCGTGCCATTCACAGAGAGCTACTTCGCCCCGTGGCTTTACCCTGACAGTCAGGAGTTTATCTTCTGTAAATACACTGCTTACAGAAGATGATGCATGTTGCTCAGGCTGTTTTTGGTGCCTTCTACCTTCACAGCCTCTGTCTGTACGTTGCTAAGACCTGGCGTTGACTGGCTGAGGGCTTTATCAGCTCAACGGCTCCGTGCATCGGTCTACAGAGTCAGCGCTGGTGGTAGCTCTCTGAAAGCACTCCCATTGACCTCATAAGGGACTCCAATTTGACTCGGTGCGATCAACTTCATCGAACCTGGCCAATGCTTTCGACTCTGTCAATCACCGCATTCTTATCGGCAGACTCAACAGCCTTGGTTTCTCAAATGACTGCCTCACCTGGTTCACCAACTACTTCTCAGATAGAGTTCAGTGTGTCAAATCGGAGGGCCTGTTGTCTGGACCTCTGGCAGTCTCTATGTATATATCACTGATGTCGCTCGTGCCGTTGGTGATTCTCTGATCCACCTCTACGCAGACGACACTGTATAAATCTGGCCCTTCTTTGGACACTGTGTTAACAAACCTCCAGACGAGCTTCAATGCCATACAACTCTCCTTCCGTGGCCTCCAACTGCTTTTAAATGCAAGTAGAACTAAGTGCATGCTCTTCAACCAATTGCTGCCCGCCCGACTCCCATCACTACTCTGGACGGTTCTGACTTAGAATATGTGGACAACTACAAATACCTAGGTGTCTGGCTAGACTCACATTAAGCATCTCCAATACAAAATTAAATCTAGAATCCGCTATTTTGCAACAAAGCCTCCTTCACTCATGCTGCCAAACATACCCTCGTGAAACTGACTATCCTACCGATCCTTGACTTCGGTGATGTCATTTACAAAATAGCCCCCAACACTCTACTCAGCTAATTGGATGCAGTCTATCACAGTGCCATCCGTTTTATCACCAAAGCCCCATATACTACCCACCACTGCAACCTGTATGCTCTCATTGGCTGGCCTCGCTACATATCAGTCGCCAAACCCACTGGCTCCTGGTCATCTATAAGTCTTTGCTAGGTAAAGCCCTGCCTTATCTCAGCTCACTGGTCACCATAGCAACACCCACCTGTAGCACGAGCTCCAGCAGGTATATTTCACAGGTCATCCCCAAAGCCAACATTCCATTTGGCTGCCTTTCCTTCCAGTTCTCTGCTGCCAATGACTGGAATGAATTGTAAAAAATATCTCCCTCTCTAACTTTAAGCATCAGCTGTCAGAGCAGCTTACCGATGGCTGTGTACAGGTACAATGAATTTGTAAATGGCACAACCAACTACCTCATCCCCATATTATTACTTACCCTCAAGCTCTTTTGCACCCCAGTATATTTACTTGCACATCATCATCTGCACATCGATCACTCCAGTATTATGTTCAATTGTAATTATTTCTCCTCTATGGCCTATTTATTGCCTTACCTCCCTACTCTTCTACATTTGCACACACAGTACATAGATCTTTCCATTTTTATTTTATTTTGTGTTATTGACTGTATGTTTGTTTGTAACTCTGCTGTTGTTTTTGTCGCATTGCTTTGCTTTATCTTGGCTAGGCCGCAGTTGTAAATGAGAACTTGTTCTCAACTGGCCTACCTGGTTAAATAAAGGTGAAATAAAAAAATATATATATGATTGACGGCTCAGGGGCTTCAGTGCTGCTCTGCTGGTGTCCCTGGTTCTGGTTCATTTACTATCATTGGGATCCTCTGTGTGTTAGGCCTCTGAATGACCCTGCTCCTGCTATCCTTAATATGCTTCCTAGCACTACCCTTTCCCTCCCTGTGAATTGCATCATGTGACAGGCGGTAGTGAAGTTTCCCTCGCCGCAGCTGGTTGCTATGGATTTATCATGAACCTCCTCTTAACATGGTCCAAAGTCAGCGACTCAGCGCTGCTTTCAGAGGGCTGTGGAGGGGGAGCTCCGAGCTGGGTTGCTGCTGGCTGATTGCACCTCTTTTTGGGGGGGTGTTTTCTTCCCTCCATTGCTTCTCTCAGGTTGGCTTCCTGGTACTTGGTTTTAAAATAGCTGAGCTGTGGCGGTGTTGAGATTCTGATTTCTTAGCGGTTAGCACACTCAGAGGAGAATGAAGAGGTGAGTTGATGCCTGCTGTGCCCTACTGATGCCCCCTTGGTGTGCCTGTTGCGGATGGACCGGGGTGAAAGAATGGGTGCCTGCTATGTAAGGTGTAGGGAATGAATTGAGGACACTGTGGCTGTGTTAGCTAGCGGTTCTGCTCAAGGTTTCCTTCACTGAGGCAGTGACATGGTGACTGAACTGAACTGCAGTACAGTACTGTATGGCCTGCCTAGTGACACAGTGACTACTGTCAAGCCTACACTCCTCCAATGGGGCGGCTCTTTCTCTCTTTTATCCATCTCTCTCTGGCCCAAGGCACCAGCACTGAATCAAAACCAGAGAAAAAGTATGTTGTTTTAAAATACAATTCTGTCCATCTGTCCCTGTCTGTCTCTCTGTCCCTGTCTGTCTGTGTCCCTGTCTGTTTGTGTCCCTGTCTGTCTGTCCTTGTCTCTGTGTCTGTCCCTGTCTGTCCCTGTCTTCTCTCTGTCCCTGCCTGTGTCTGTCCCTGCCTGTCTGTCCCTGTCCATCTGTCTGTCCATCTGTCTGTCCCTGTCCATCTGTCTGTCCATCTGTCTGTCCATCTGTCTGTCCCTGTCCATCTGTCTGTCCCTGTCTGTCCCTGTCCATCTGTCTGTCCCTGTCCATCTGTCTGTCCCTGTCCATCTGTCTGTCCCTGTCCATCTGTCTGTCCCTGTCCATCTGTCTGTCCCTGTCCATCTGTCTGTCCCTGTGTCTGTCTCTGTGTCTGTCTCTCTGTCCCTCTGTCCCTGTCTGTCTCTCTGGCTGTCTGTCTCTTTGCCCCTGTCTGGCTGTCGGTGTCTGTCTGTCGGTGTCTCTCTCTCTGTGTGTGGGCAAGAGTGATGGGGGTTTCAGGTAGCTAACCTTGCATCCATCCATCCATCCATCAGCCTCCACATTAGCAGCAGCTCTATGTTGTTGCCCCCAGGCGAGTTAGCCTGGTTAAAGACCCCCCGTGTGCGTGTCTGCTCTGAGCCTCAGTCGCTCCTATATCTCACTCCTCCTGACAGGCGGCCAGAGCAGGGACAGAGCTAGGTCTAAATGCTAATGAGTCTCTGTCTGATCACAGGTTGATCAGCTAGGTCTAAATGCTAATGAGTCTCTGTCTGATCACAGGTTGATCAGCTAGGTCTAAATGCTAATGAGTCTCTGTCTGATCACAGGTTGATCAGCTAGGTCTAAATGCTAATGAGTCTCTGTCTGATCACAGGTTGATCAGCTAGGTCTAAATGCTAATGAGTCTCTGTCTGATCACAGGTTGATCAGCCAGGTCCTCCTGTATGAATGTGACATAGATATTAATGACTCCGCGTGGTGTGAATGGCTCCCGTTCATCTCCCTGCAGCTAGGGAACATTTCACACACGTTTCTACAGTAAATGGCTTCTTGTCGTTATGGCTACAGGAAGTGTTTCAGTTTGAACAGGTTAAGTGTCCAGATGTTTTTACAGTGCAGTGTAAATATCCATGCGGCTTCAGATGACTGGATGACCAGTTCAAGGTGATTGGCTAGGCCTAATGCACACACCAGTGGACCCTTAATCAGTTAGATCACCTCCTAGTTGTAATGTAGGTACCGTTAAACATCCACTAGTCTAGAATGTCAACCATGCATGCTTCTCACCCCAATTCACTTTCTCCACCAAATGCATTTGAATTGTGTCCGTGTCTCCGGTCTAGTTGATTTGGTCCGGAGGCATGTCGGAGTGGTCTTGTATTGTTTAACCGTCGATGGCGCTGACGTCACACCGACGTAGACAGGACTCCCGCGTTGACGTGATGTCATGTGACATCCCGAGACCTAGGTGTCAAACAGTCGTGACTTTTTCGATGTTATCTGACGTTTTGGAGCCGGTCGACTCCTTATCCTGAGAGAGAACAGTGAGGATAGACAGTCAGCACTATACATGTCAGCGTGGAGAACATGTTGTGTTTCTCTTCCTGAGTTACCTCCCTTTGAATATTTAATATGGCCCTCAGGTATCGGCTCATCTGAATGGCTGTTGCAGGTTGTTATTCATGGGGACTCAACAGCTGCTCTGCTCTGACTGACAACAGGAGATCTTCCTGCACACGATCAGGAACAGTCAGTCGCTTGAAATACTTAGACCCAAGGCAGGATTCCTTTTAGTATTCTGTTGTGATTTCGTAAACAGTTTTTTTGGGTGGGGTTTAATTTTCAGTGTAGAACACTTACTCCGGTAGCCCACTTCTGAACTCCTCTGGGATATGGCCCGTATTCTACTACCTCCCCCTACAGAGTGACTCAATAGTACTCTTGTGGCTTACTATCGTTTAAGATACAAAACATTAGCTATGTGTCCGGACTGCCATTGCCAAGAGGCGGATTAGCGATTGGCCGAGTGGAATTACAAATAAACTGTTTGGAATAGGAACTGACCCCGGGTCTGTTCTAGAGGTGGACCAATTAATCGGAATGGCCGATTTCAAGTTTTCATAACAATCGGAAATCGGTAATTTTGGACACCGATTTTTGCAGATTTGTATTTATTTATTATTTTTTATTAAATGTTAATTTTTTACACCTTTATTTAACTAGGCAAGTCAGTTAAGAACACATTCTTATCTTCAATGACGGCCTAGGAACGGTGGGTTAACTGTCTTGTTCAGGGGCAGAACGACAGATTTTTACCTTGTCAGCTCAGGGATTCAATCTTTCAACCTTACGGTTAACTAGTCCAACTCTCTAACCACCTGCCTCTCATTGCACTCCACAAGGAGCCTGCCTGTTACGAGAATGCAGTAAGCCAAAGTAAGTTGCTAGCTAGCATTAAACTTATGTTATAAAAACAATCAATCAATCAGGGTTCAATAAAGCCCTACCAAAACTCATGAAAGCACTATCCGTGCAAAGGATGTCCATTGAAATGCACCAGTGTAAACAGCAGATCAACAGTACTGTATTGTCTGTGTGGAAGATCTCTTGAGAATTCTTCCCTCTGTCAGAAATCGTCCCGTCTTCTCTGTGAACTTGTCTCTTGCTCCATCCGTCACGCTCCATAACCTGGCGAGAGGGGTTTGGTTTGAGCAGATGGAGAGCAGTGAGTCGATGTGTGAGGTAGAAAGAGCCGGATGACAGGCTCTGATGGGTCTGTGACATGCAGGACGTCAAACAGAAATGATCCAACTCCACACACGCACACACACGCACGCACGCACACACACATACGCTCGCACACATACACACGCACGCACACACACACACATACGCTCGCACGCACACACACATACACACACACATACGCACGCTCACCGCCTCATGCTCAAGGGATTGGCGTAAACACAGATCTAGGTCAATCTATCAAAATCAGATGTTGATGATGGACAGACATGTAAACTATGTTGGTTGTTGACTAGTAGTTCAACATTCCAATTTCCCAGGCACACAATTTCCAAACCAGCTAAGTTGGCTAGTCATTAGAACAACATGTTTGTTATTGCATGTATGCACAACTCCTTTTGTATTAAGCCACTCTGTGAAGCTACTTTGTTGTCCACAGAAGAACTCCCCCTGGACAATAAAGGTTAGTGGGTTTAGTTAGTGGGTCTCCTGACAGCTGTAGGACAGGAATATGGGAGGAAGTGACCTGGGAATGGCTTTATCACCTGACCAATGACCCGCCGCTTGCACGCGTGCACTCCTTTCTCTTTTATGCTCTCTCTTTCACATACACACACACACACACACACACACACACACACACACACACACACACACACACACACACACACACACACACGACGACCCTCAAGCCCTCCTGATTCCCTCCTTCCCTGAGGATGTGCCTGCTGGTCTTCTCTCCTCTCCTGTTCTCTCCCAGCAGGCTAGTGGGTTAGTGGGTGGGTACTGCTGATGAGTCAACATGTATTCCTGAGCGGTAGGCAGGAAGCGCTCCAACACAATGAGCAGTGCTGAAAAGTGGACCATGTGAGGGGCTGAGATAAGAGCGCTGCCTTGGCCCTTGGTACTGGGTCTGTACTGTCTTTTGTCACTGGGAATAGAGCTGGTAAGGTGCAGAGCACAGTGTGTGTGTTATTATACCAGCCCCTGTCTGAATAGAGACCTTTTGGATTTTCACCTTCAGGTTATTAGACCTGAAAGTTATTCATTAGACCTAGTAGCCTAAGGCTAGCTAAAATGCTCAACGATTTGGCTGGCTCATTGGATCTATTCCTAGATCTACCACTGATTTGTTTTGCCTTGTGAAGGCTTCCGCATGCTTCGATTTGGCTGGCGGCTACCCCAACTCGGCTAGTGTGCTCGTATACTCCCTTAAAAAACCTTCACATGAAAAAAGAAAAGCGGAATTAGTACAGTTTGTCTGTTAAGACACTGTAGCCAGTATACAGTAGTGTATATACACACGGTATACAGTAGTGTATATACACACGGTATACAGTAGTGTATATACACACAGTATACAGTAGTGTATATACACTTCCTCAAAATAGTCGGAATTCATCTGTTCATTTTAAGAAATCTGTCATAAATTGTGCCGTTTTTGCAAAGGATATCTTAGTTGCACAATTTTGCATCTGACTCGGATGTTTGGTGCAGTATTTCTCAAGTGAACAAAATGTGAAAGTTCTCTCATTGAATGACAGCAGGCACCTTATTGAAGAATTTCTACGGTTGACCAATTGCCAATGGGGACATAGACTTGGGCGTTTGACTTGGGCTTGCCTTGAGAGGAAAAATACATCAAATGTGTGCCCGAACAGCCAAAAAAAAACCTTGCTGAAGTCCTAAACGAACAAAAACGTCACAAAATGTTGTCATAATATATGCACAAACTGTTTCGAACTGTTTTGGCTGGGAAGCACGCGGACAACTTAAAGCAGACACTGAGTTTTGTATTGATGGGCTGAGGTGTGTGTGTGTTCTAAGTATGACAGCGTGGTGTGAACTTAAAGGACTGAGTGATTTAGCTCAGTGACTGCATACCAGCACCAGCATGCCAAATGAGAGAGGGAGAGATGAGATTGATGTCGGGAGAGAGGCAGTGTTACCCCCCCCCCCCAAATGATTCACAATCTTTCGAAAGTGCTTAGTTTGCTAGTGAATGTGTGCAGGAAAGGGTATTATGCCAGTGTGTTATTAGGATCTGAATGGAATTTCCCTTGTTGCGAAATATGACACTTTGTGTGAAGGAGACTTATTTGCCATGCTGTTGTTTTTGGCACACTGCTTAGGGCAGTCAGGTCAAGTGTGATGTTTAACCTGATCCAGTACTCTCTTATTTTGTAAACATTGCTTAAGGATTTGGAAATCTGTCTATAGCTGGTCGGGGATCTGCAGAATGTAATGAAAGGAGGAGTATGCAGGCTGGAGAATGGTCATCTCTGCTCTACATTTTCTTGTGTTCTCGTCCCCCCTAGTCCCAACATTTCACTGATTTATGTGCTACTGTTTTCCCTCTTTTGCTGCCGGTATTAAAAGGACAGTGACACATGGGAATACTGCCGTATAAAATGGGCTACTCTGCTTCTTCTGCCTTTATGTTGTTGTTGTTGTTATTATTATGGTTTTAATAGTTAGCCCAGTATTGTGGTGCTGCATTTCCACTCTGTTGCAGATGATTGTGAGAATAAGGCCTGATATATATCTTTCGATTCAATCAGAGCTGCAGTCAGATTAACCTGAGAACTAAGGACAAGAGCAGCTCCTGTCTCATCCAGGACCAGTTACTCTGTGATGGCCGTTGTTTGCCTTTAACTGTGGACCAGATCCATGGAACACCGGTTCAAACTCTATTGCCAGGGCGATATCCATGATTCTTCATTATCGGTGTTTTAATCTGGGGCCAAACATAAATCACAAGACCGACTGTCATTTTCCCACAGTGGCTGGCTGGATACAACTACCAGCAGTCCCCCTGAGCCATTTCCTGGAGACTATCTGGGCTAGGTTCGGGCCCCGTCCAGTTGACTGGTGGTTGATGGTGTATTGAACACAACTGAGGACCAGGACAGACTAGAGCCTCAACAGAAGATGAATCTTAATTGCTCAATTAGGGGGAAGAAGTCTAATTGGTTTACATTCTTATAGGAACATGATGACATTCTAGCGTGGTCGCAGAGCGATGTGCTTTTTGGTCATCTTTGTCATGTTTTTTTTTAGCATGCCAGCGAATACAAGAAGACTTGGCTGAAGAATAGATCTGCTAGCAGGCTAGAGCTAGCCAAGACTTACTGTGCATGTATGACTGCTGCTGGTCCTGTTCCCCCAGACATCACCTGAGGTCAACATGCCTCGACCCTGGCCTTGGAAACCTCTACACACTCTCCCCATCTCCATAACAGATCACCCTCAACCACCAGCACAGCACCGCTCACACACCACACATGGCTAAGAGCTTTTACAGTTTGGTGAGCTATTAGTTTCATTTCAACTCATTTAACAAACAAACAAAGACAAAAAACCATCGTTGAATCAAGGTGTTATGCAGAGGATTGGAGGAGAGTTGTACGGAATGTAGGTTAAAGTAAGGTTGTCCCAGATTCTGAAATTGGAAACAGCTAGTGAAGTCCCGTTGACAGATGTGTAATGGGCCTGTCCTCATAGAGCGAGGCCTACGCTCTCAGTTAAAATTCTATGGCTCTGCCCTCCCCTGTACCTCAGTATGTCCCTGCTCATCAGTGATGCTCCTTGGGGATTCCGTCCTCCACTCAGCCACGTGTATCCCCCCCTTTTAATGATCTGCACCATTTAAACAGACAGCATCCACGGAGTTAACCGCTTTCTTTATAGCATGGTGGGCTAGCCTAATTAGACGTTTTCCCTCTCAAACCCCTTGGTGTGCTGTTATGTAAATCCTCACATCCGCTGAATTACCAAGGATGTTTAAGCTTCTGATTTATGTATGACAACATATGTTTGAGAGACACGGGAGAGAATTATGGATACTCTTCTCACTGGAATCTTTCATTGTTAGACTGTAATGGCAGCGATTTTTACATTTTGGCCAGTTTCACTAAACAACAATCCTTGTATTTTGTTTGTCTGGCAGTTGAAAATTGATCTGACGTTGTGTGTTTCTGTCTGTTTCCTTTTGCAGATATCATTGAGAAGAGTGAATTGAAGACCTTCTTCGAAAGCAACTGTTCGCAGATTTATTTTATCTTCTATGAAAATTTCATTACACTGGAAAGTAACTTAAAGCAAAAAGGTAAGGAAGGGTGTGCTGCCTGTGTGTGTGTTTTAAAACAGGGCCTATGACTACTACCCCAGTAGTAGAGTGTATAACTAGCTGGGTAAACTACCCCAGTATCTACCCCAGTAGTAGAGTGTATAACTAGCTGGGTAAACTACCCCAGTATCTACCCCAGTAGTAGAGTGTATAACTAGCTGGGTAAACTACCCCAGTATCTACCCCAGTAGTAGAGTGTATAACTAGCTGGGTAAACTACCCCAGTATCTACCCCAGTAGTAGAGTGTATAACTAGCTGGGTAAACTACTACCAGTATCTACCCCAGTAGTAGAGTGTATAACTAGCTGGGTAAACTACCCCAGTAGTAGAGTGTATAACTAGCTGGGTAAACTACCCCAGTATCTACCCCAGTAGTAGAGTGTATAACTAGCTGGGTAAACTACCCCAGTAGTAGAGTGTATAACTAGCTGGGTAAACTACCCCAGTATCTACCCCAGTAGTAGAGTGTATAACTAGCTGGGTAAACTACCCCAGTAGTAGAGTGTATAACTAGCTGGGTAAACTACCCCAGTAGTAGAGTGTATAACTAGCTGGGTAAACTACCCCAGTATCTCCCCCAGTAGTAGAGTGTATAACTAGCTGGGTAAACTACCCCAGTAGTAGAGTGTATAACTAGCTGGGTAAACTACCTCAGTAGTAGAGTGTATAACTAGCTGGGTAAACTACCCCAGTATCTCCCCCAGTAGTAGAGTGTATAACTAGCTGGGTAAACTACCCCAGTATCTACCCCAGTAGTAGAGTGTATAACTAGCTGGGTAAACTACCCCAGTATCTACCCCAGTAGTAGAGTGTATAACTAGCTGGGTAAACTACCCCAGTAGTAGAGTGTATAACTAGCTGGGTAAACTACCCCAGTAGTAGAGTGTATAACTAGCTGGGTAAACTACCCCAGTATCTCCCCCAGTAGTAGAGTGTATAACTAGCTGGGTAAACTACCCCAGTAGTAGAGTGTATAACTAGCTGGGTAAACTACCTCAGTAGTAGAGTGTATAACTAGCTGGGTAAACTACCCCAGTATCTCCCCCAGTAGTAGAGTGTATAACTAGCTGGGTAAACTACCCCAGTATCTACCCCAGTAGTAGAGTGTATAACTAGCTGGGTAAACTACCCCAGTATCTACCCCAGTAGTAGAGTGTATAACTAGCTGGGTAAACTACCCCGGCTGGGTAAACTACCCCAGTAGTAGAGTGTATAACTAGCTGGGTAAACTACCCCAGTAGTAGAGTGTATAACTAGCTGGGTAAACTACCCCAGTAGTAGAGTGTATAACTAGCTGGGTAAACTACCCCAGTAGTAGAGTGTATAACTAGCTGGGTAAGCTTCCCAGTAGTAGAGTGTATCATTAGCAGGGTAATGGCGTTTTCAGCTTGTTCAGAGCCGGTGTGTTCAATTCTGCAGGGGGGGTTGTAGTTTTCATTCCATTACTTCCCTTAGCTGTTCAAAGCCAATTAGATTAACATAAATTCAGATCTGGTATTACATTGCAGCAGGTTAATGATTTGAGTGTGCAACCAAGGTGATGATCAGTGATTTTGGGACCATTCAGAGGTGAAAAAGACAACTAGCAAGATGAGGCACAAAACCCTAAATCAAATCTAGCTTTATTCATATGGTACATTTCAGACATGAATGCAACACAATGTACTTCACAGGAAAAGCTACTTACATGTTTTATTTTTTATTATATATATTTACTACACAACAAACATGAGGATAAAAAACTAAAGAATCACAATAAAAACTGAAAGACTAGAAAAGCTAAAAAGATGTGTTTTAAGATCTCTTTTAAATATGTCCACAGTTTCGGCCTCCCTCAGGTTTTCTGGCAGGCTATTCCAGAGGCTGGGAGCATAGTAACTAAAGGCTGTCTCTCCATGCCTCTTGGTTCTAGGCTTTGGTAAAGTTAAAAGGCCAGTGCCAGAGGACCTGAGGGACCTACTGGGTACATAACTTAAAAGCATGTCTGATTTTGAAGATCTAGAGCTTATGTACTACATGTTCAAATTGAATTTATCACCACATCAGCCCACAGTGGGGATTCTGAGGAACTATAGGAATGTCATTATTTTACGGTTTGTTTCATACTGTTGAAGTCGGAAGTTTACATACACTTAGGTTGGAGTCATTAAAACTTGTTTTTCAACCACTCCACAAATTTCTTGTAAACAAACTATAGTTTTGGCAAGTCTGTTGTGTCATGGGCAAAGTAGATGTCCTAAGTAATTTTCCCCCAACATTTTTACAGACAGATTATTTCACTTATAATTCACTGTATCACAATTCCAGTGGGTCAGAGGTTTACATACACTAAGTTAACTGTGCCTTTAAACAGCTTGGAACATTCCAGAAAACAATGTCATGGCTTTTTGACATAATTTGAGTCAATTGAAAGTGTACCTGTGGATGTATTTCAAGGCCTACCTTCAAACTCAGTGCCGCTTTGCTTGATATCATGGGAAAATCTAAAGAAATCAGCCAAGACCTCAGAAAAGTAACTGTAGACCTCCACAAGTCTGGTTCATCCTTGGGGGCAATTTCCAAATGCCTGAAGGTACCACGTTTATCTGTACAAACAATAGTACACCAGTATAAACACCATGGGACCACGTAGCCATCATACCGCTCAGGAAGGAGACGCATTCTGCCTCCTAGAGATAAACGTACTTTGGTGCGAAAAGTGCAAATCAATCCTAGAACAACAGCAAAGGGCCTTGTGAAGATGCTGGAGGAAACGGGTACAAAAGTATCTATATCCACAGTAAAACGAGTCCTATATCAACATAACCTGAAGGCCGCTCAGCAAGGAAGAAGTCACTGCTCCAAAACCGTCATAAAAAAGCCAGACGACGGTTTGCAACTGCACATGGGGACAAAGAGCGTACTCTTTGGAAAAATGTCTTCTGGTCTGATGAAACAAAAATAGAACTGTTTGGCCATAATGACCATCGGTATGTTTGGAGGAAAAAGGGTGAGGCTTGCAAGCCGAAGAACACCATCCAAATCATGAAGCACGGTGGTGGCAGCATCATGTTGTGGGGGTGCTTTGCTGCAGGAGGGACTGGTGCACTTTACAAAATAGATGACATCACAAGGAAGGAAAATGATGTGGCTATATTGAAGCAACATCTCAAGACATCTGTCAGGAAGTTAAACCTGGGTCTTCCAAAAGGACAATGACTCCAAGCAGACTTCCAAAGTTGTGGCAAAATGGCTTAAGGACAACAAAGTCAAGGTATTGGAGTGGCCATCACAAAGCCCTGACCTCAATCCTATAGAACATTTGTGGGTAGAACTGAAAAAGCGTGTGTGTGAGAGGAGGCCTACAAACATGACTCAGTTACACCAGCTCTGTCAGGCGGAATGGGCCAAAATTCACATAACTTATTGTGGAAAGCTACCCGAAACGTTTGACCCACGTTAAACAATTTAAAGACAATACTACCAAATACTAATTGAGTGCATGTTAACTTCTGACCCACTAGGAATGTGATGGAAGAAATAAAAGCTGAAATAAATAATTCTCTCTACTATTATTCTGACATTTCACATTCTTAAAATAAAGTGGTGATCCTAACTGACCCAAGACAGGGAATTTTTTACTAGGATTGAATGTCAGGAATTGTGAAACTGAGTTTAAATGTTTTTGGCTAAGGCGTATATCAACTTCCGACTACTGTCACTGAAATATGTCTGTACACAACAGAATGTGTCAAATGTTCCAGAGTGGAAAGCGTATATTAGTACAGGGGGTACCAAGCTTTCTTGCGTCTGGGACCCCTTCTGTGATAGCAAATTCATCAGGGACCTCCTCATAATATCACAACACAACTCCTACTTTAGAGTGCATTAAAAATAGCATATAAGCAGTTTTTACCTTGACTTCTGCCGTGCCTGGTCGGACTAATCAAGTCTCTGGTCCTGGGAAAGAACATTTTAAATGCCCCCCTCTTGGCATCAGAGAGAACATTTTGCAGTTTCCAATCTAATTTCCCGCAATTCTACACATGTTGCCTTGGTGAAGAGAACAACATTTTTGGCGAATACAGGAAGAATGGAGTTGACGAAATTAATCAACGATTGAGTGCTGTGGATACCAATATCCCTGTGAGCCTCCCAGGCCCATGTTGTGCATCTCAGGGTTTAAGAACATAAATTGTGGATGAATAATATTATATTGTACCCTACAAACTTTTGAGTTTGTTGCTAGCAATATTCAAAAAAAAAAAATCTAAATGCATAATAATAATATTTTCAGATCTGGATGCAGACCTCTGCAGTACTTCTCTTTGGGAAACCCTGGATTAGTATCGCTGGGAGCTAATAATAACCTAGAAAGTGCATCACAGCAACCGTACATTTCCCAGAACCCTCTCCTTCTCAGAACACATACCACACTCCACACTGACATTACTCCTTGAGTTTAGTGCAGGATTCTCAGAGACATGTACTCTAGGTAAACTTGTTTAGATAGAGGGAGGAGAAAAGCTTGATCTGGCCCGATATCTAACCCAAGGTGGCGCTACACTACCCTTCGATCAAAGTGGATGTCTTAAGGTGAACGGTAAGTCGCTCTGCAAATGACTTAAATGTAAATGTAAATGTGCCAGGGGGTGGTTTCTGGACAGGGCCTTCTCTACCCCCCCCCCCCCCCCCCCCTGCTGTCAGTCTGTTTGTTGATGAATGGGCTCTGTAACGCACACCCCTCTGTGGGTCCTCTCCCCAAGTCCCCTTCTAGCACTTACTGAGCCCTGCGTGACTACCTCCATGTTTAATGCATGCTCCATCGTAGGGCCTTCAATAATTAACCCCCTCCACTTCCCCCATTCTCACTACTCTTTAAAGCACTGTTCTGATGACATGGTTGAGAGGGATGACTTCAGCTTCTGCGTTGTCCTCCTCACAGCTTCAGACCCTATAGCTCTATTTTGATCATGACCTTGGGAGGAAGTGACCGCCGGTATACCAGCAGCTGCCTCGTTGTAGTGCTCATAACTCGTAGAGATCTTTTACTTACACACACACACACACTGTGAAGGGTTTATAGTACACAGACAAGATCATGAAAGTCACACAACTGTCAGGGCTTTGGAATGATGAAGTACGTTAGTCACATTCATCCTGGCCCTAGAGAGCTGCAGGGTCTGCCAGTTCTCATCCAAGTCAATATGTCTCACTTCATTGTAAGAGAGAACTCACATCCCCAGTGTTGTGATCAATTAGGACTTACAAAAGTGATCTGGATGATAAGCAGATGCTGGACTACAGAAGGAAGTTTGGAAGTGAAATGAACTACACATTTCTGACAGGTTCCAAACCCCAATGTTGAACGGTCTTTCCTCTTATGGATGAAACTGACTCTTTTCTCTCTTTCAGGGAACAAATCTCAGAGGGAGGAGCTGGACTCTATCCTCTTTATTTTTGAAGTAAGTTGCTGTACCTTTCTGTTCTGAATCATGTTGATGGTTCCCTGTCTGATGTCTAGTGACAGTTCCATCCGTAGACATGGATCAGATCTGTCTCTGTGGTTACGGCATTTCAACCTGTTTACTCAGCTCTGCAGTCAGCTGAAGGGAGGGGCCAACACCGTTTCCTTGGTGCTAATTCGACCTGCCTGCCTACTTCCTGAATTGACCTCAAATAGAAAAGGAAAGGGGGTTGTTAAGGAATAAATAAACCCTGCTTGATTGTTTTTCACCAGTGTTGAAGGCAGCACACAGAGATGGCAAAAACCTTGCTGTGTACTGTATTCATTTGCAGGGTTTTTGTTCAGTAGAGATGAGTGTTGTGTGGGCTACACGGTTTATAAACAGCTTGACTGATGTCATTCTCCAGTCTGGTGCTTCTCCTGAAGGTTAAAGTCCCCCACCTTGTTTTCCCACCTGACTCAAACAGCAGCTCCAGTTTCCAATACAAACAGGCAGTTTCCAATACAAACAACACAAGCTGTCAGTCTCTGGAAGAGAGGTGGAGAGAAGCTAGAAGAGAGCATATGTCAAGGTCCTTTCAGTGGAAATGGAGTGTTCTTCTCACTGCGTCGACAGAGGTCATTCTAGCAGGGCAGGACAGAGGAAGAGGAGCCCAGGGCTGAGGTCTGGACATGGGCCCACTGGTCTCTGTGTGAGATTGAGGCTAAACGGTGTCAGCAGGCCATATACTCTACTCCAGGGACGGGCAACTGGCAGCCACTGTGGCCCCTCATGATGAGTTCAGATTTTTTGTGGCCCCCACTCCAGTCCAAGTTGCCTGTCCCTTCTCCACTCTGTCTGAGAGCTACCCAGGCATCTTCAATGTATTATCATTTTACATAAAATGTATCCCCATATGTGGACTGCGTTTGGCTTGTTATGCGCAAACTTACGGGTGTGAGGTGCAGAACATGCTATATATATTGTGCTTTATTAGCGTGCTGGTATCGCAGGTGTACGTGATATCTTATGTTATTGACAGTCAGCTGCTTACAGTCTTTCTCCTGTATTGACTGTTGAGCGAGAACTTCACCAACGGAGTTCAAGCTGTATTTGTGATACCTGACTTTCACCTGACTGAACTCCTCTCTCCGTACATTTTAAAAACCTGGGCTCCAGTCAAGCTGACATCCAACCCGGTATTGACAGGAAGTGCTCTCTGTCTGTTCATGTGGCACGAAGCTAGGCTTCAGTCTGGCTTTCTCTGCCTCCCTCCGCAGCATGAGAAGTCTGTCTCCCTCCACACGCGCCCAGTCATATGGCCTCGGATTCCACATGCCTTTAAAAAAAATATTTCTAGGTTATCCTTTGAAAAAGAACTAATATTGAAAGCAGCTTAACCCAAGAGTGTTCCCCTTTAGCCCCGTGTGCTTTTACAGTGTGCCGAGAAGATAAGCTCACTGAGTGGTGTGTACAGGACCGATACGAACAGCTTTGATCCTCAACTGACACACTGTGTTCCCTTCTCTCTGAGCTGCTAGATTAGACATGTTGGATCGTACGTGGCTGTTTATAACACTACGGACTTGATATACCAGGTCTATCTGCGAGCGTACGCCTGGCACCTATGGGTGTCGTTTTTGTGTTCGGCCCCCAAAGAAAGCATTCACTTCACAGTGTAAGGGGATAGATTTGTACAGTAGAAAAGGCCTGGAAGTAAGTTCCCAGAAGAAGGTTTTGAAGGTGTGCACAGGTTTATTTCCTTCTGCTCTCAAGGGAGGGCATGTGCCTGTTGTCGGGGCCCTTCTGTGCTGTGTCTTTGTACTCTTACTTTTGGATCAGATTCAAATTGCCGACATCTTGTGCTGGGAACTGCAATGCCCCTAGTACTGTAGCAGGTCTGCATCATCAGTTTTAGTTAGGCTCGTCCATCAACCATAAAGTCATCCCCAGACAGCACAGAGGTGGGTGTGTGACTGGATGACTGCAAGGATAAAGCCATTAGTGACTCCACACTTTGTGACACACTTTTTAATTCGGTTTGACAGACGGGCCAAGAATAAAGAATCTCTCTGCCTTCAATAACCCACTTCATGAATTCATCCATGTAAGTGTCCCGATACTTTACTAAAGGTAGCAGGCTCCTAGCTCCAGTTGTCTCCGCTCTCCAAGGAAAGATGAGAAACTAGGCTACAGATTCCCCATCCGTCAAACTAAGACCATCTCTGTGCCTGTTTGACGTGTCCCCATCGTGTTATTGTTTTGACCTGGCTGTGCTGTGGAGATGACCTTACTGTCACCGTGGTGCGGTATGTGAGCCCCCTTTTCTGAGGGTGGTTTGGGTGGGGGGGGGGGGGGTCATCCTCTGTGTAGCAGTGCCTGCTAGAGGGGTAATGGGTTTTTCTGTTCTCCCTCAACGCAGCACCCCCACCACCTGCCGTCGTCTCCCGCCACCTCCCTGCCCTCTCTGTGTGTGGTGGCATTGTCAGGGGCAGCTTGCGCTGTTGCACTGGCGTGTAGTGTGTGTGTGTGTGTGGTTACACCACGGTATGATGAGGCGCAAGAGAGCCTGTGTACTGCTCTTCATGCCACAGACACAAAATGTCATAGCATACCTGTACGTCTGCCCTTCAATACACCTCCTAACATGCACAGTTAAAGAGTTCAGTAACCAGCCTAATCAATACCTGCCCCTGGCAATACCGAACCGTTGTCCGTGCCGTCCCTTATTCAGTCCATGTTTTGGACAACCTATGAGTGCCACAGCCACAGTCAAATGCCTGTTTTCTCTTCTCACGCACAGATCTAATGCACAACAGCAATGAACCGAGTCCTCTCAGCCAGACGCATCACATTAACCACGTGTCACCCCCCCCCCCCCCCCCCCCCCTTAAAAGATTTAGATGCACTACTGTTCCACTGGATGTCATAAGGTGAATGCACCAATTTGTAAGTCGCTCTGGATAAGAGCGTCTGCTAAATGACTTAAATGTAAATGTAATGTCGCAGCGTAACATAGAAGCTGAGGACAGAGGGCTGCTGGCCTGCGCTACACGCTGCGTGTTTGCTAAGTCATGCTGTGAATACCACCTCTGTTGAACTTGATCGACCCTGGCTGCCTCCCATGAAACACTTGCCTGCCTTCACTCTCAGATTGGCAGTGGGCATAACGGCTGCTTTCTCCCAGCCCTGGCCTGCCTCTCCCCATCACTTCCTCACTTTCCTCTGTGTCTTCACTGCCAAGAGGCTAGGCTTTGGCTAGGCCACTGCAGCGGACACTACACGCTAGAATAGGTACACACTGACTGCACAGTATCTGCTCCTAGCCTGCAAGTGGGCTAATCAGTCAATGACAACGTCCTTGCAGTTGTTCATATGTCGAGGCCACACTGGATGTAGATGCTTTAGGTTGTGTGTGTGTGTGTGTGAACACCTTCCTAATATTGAGTTGCACCCCGTTTTGGCCTCAATTGGTTGGGGAATGGACTCTACAATGTTGACTCCAATGCTTCCCACAGTTGTCAAGTTGGTTGGATGTCTTTTGGGTGGTGGACCGTTCTTGATACACACGGGAAACTGTTGAGCCTGTAAAACCCAGCAGCGTTGCAGTTCTTGACGCACTCAAAGCGGTGAGCCTGGCATCTACTACCATTCCCCGTTCAGAGGCACTTCAATTTTTTGTCTTGCCCATTCACCCTCTGAATGGCACGCATACACAGTCCACGGCTTGTCTCGAGGCTTACAAATGATTCTTTAACCTGTCTCCTCGCCTTCATCTACACTGATTTGAAGTGGCTTTAACAGGTGACATCAATAGGGGATCATAGCTTCACCTGGATTCACCTGGTCAGTCTGTGTCATGGAAGAAGAGGTGTTCATGAATGTTTTGTACAGTCAGTGTAGATACAGAACATCAGCATCAGTCTTCACACTTTTCAACTAATTACAGATAATTTCCTGCTGTACTGACAAATTGCAGCACATTTGAGTAGGTGGATGAGGAACAGTTGAGGAACGCTGTGGGAGAGCGTCACACAGGAAGCGGCGCAGGTCCTAATCCAGGCACTTGTCATCTCCCGTCTGGATTACTGCAACTCGCTGTTGGCTGGGCTCCCTGCCTGTGCCATTAAACCCCTACAACTCATCCAGAACGCCGCAGCCCGTCTGGTGTTCAACCTTCCCAAGTTCTCTCACGTCACCCCGCTCCTCCGCTCCCTCCACTGGCTTCCAGTTGAAGCTCGCATCCGCTACAAGACCATGGTGCTTGCCTACGGAGCTGTGAGGGGAACGGCACCTCAGTACCTCCAGGCTCTGATCAGGCCCTACACCCAAACAAGGGCACTGCGTTCATCCACCTCTGGCCTGCTCGCCTCCCTACCACTGAGGAAGTTCAGTTCCCGCTCAGCCCAGTCAAAACTGTTCGCTGCTCTGGCCCCCCAATGGTGGAACAAACTCCCTCACGACGCCAGGACAGCGGAGTCAATCACCAACTTCCGGAGACACCTGAAACCCCACCTCTTTAAGGAATACCTAGGATAGGATAAAGTAATCCTTCTCACCCCCCCCCCCCCCTTAATAGATTTAGATGCACCAATTTGTAAGTCGCTCTGGATAAGAGCGTCTGCTAAATGACTTAAATGTAAATGTAAATACAGCAAGTGGAAGTCATGGGACATCGCTCTAGACCTCTGGCGTCATTGTCACAAGACGGGAGCTCTGTGGTCACATGACAGGACTCCCAGACCCACTGACTCATGGTTATTTACCCTCCTTCATGGCAGAGGTGACGGGTCAGTGGACAAGACATCATTGGAAATTCGTGAGAGGCAAGTTATTTTTGTGTGCAGTACACAAGTTTGAATACAGTGCATTTCAATCATAGATAAAAGACCGTTTTGTTGATCTCGGGGTTGTGCGACTGGCTGTGGCCCTGTGATTCTGACCAGGTTAGAGGTTGTGGTACTGGCTGTGGTTCTGACCAGGGTAGGGGTTGTGAGACTGGATGTGGTTCTGACCAGGGTAGGGGTTGTGAGATTGGCTGTGGCCCTGTGGTTCTGACCATGTTAGGGTTTGTGAGATTGGCTGTGGCCCTGTGGTTCTGACCATGTTAGGGGTTGTGGTACTGGCTGTGGTTCTGATCAGGTTAGGGGTTGTGAGATTGGCTGTGGTTCTGACCAGGTTAGGGGTTATGAGACTGGCTGTGGCCCTGTGGTTCTGACCAGGTTAGGGGTTGTGAGACTGGCTGTGGTTCCGACCAGTTTAGGGGTTTTGAGACTGGCTGTGGTTCTGTAACCAGGGGACCTCCGAGTGAAGTGTGTGTGTCTGCTTCCCCAGTATCCGGGCACCTGACTCTGAGCCCAGCCATCCGTCACCCAGCCCCTGACTCACCACTCTGAGCCCAGCCATCCGTCACCCAGCCCCTGACTCACCACTCTGAGCCCAGCCATCCGTCACCCAGCCCCTGACTCACCACTCTGAGCCCAGCCATCCGTCACCCAGCCCCTGACTCACCACTCTGAGCCCAGCCATCCGTCACCCAGCCCCTGACTCACCACTCTGAGCCCAGCCATCCGTCACCCAGCCCCTGACTCACCACTCTGAGCTCAAGGCTGCTCTGACCTACAGACTGGGAAAGCCCCAGTCTGTCCAGAATACACAGAATACACTTCAATAGGGTGGTGCTCAGAGGGTTTTTAATATACTTTAGTTGATGCAACAAATATGCCTTTGGGTAAAGGAGAGCAGATAGAAAAGGAGATCTCTGTGAGAGCTAAATTGATGTTACTTTCCTCCACTATTTTTGGATATCAGCCAGCAACTGAACACTGTGGTTGTCTGTGTGTAGACCCTTGGGACTCAGGCCAGCCTACTCTCCAGTCAGTGCTGTAGTAGAGACAGGACGGTAATCATGTTATGAAGGCAAGAGGACATGGAGGAGAGGAACGAGCTCGATTTACACAGCTCTCGTGATTTACTGTGCTAGTCTCTGCCGTCGCTCACGGGGGCAGACGATTGGCCATGATTGATGTCAGTTTAACCGCTCGCTGCAGAGCCGACCCATTAAAATGCTGGGTATGTAAATGTGAATGTTCCAAGTAGGTCATGAATAAAATAATGTCAACCTGTATTGTGGCTGCCCGTCAATACCTCTCCTCTGTGTCTCTGGGTTAATGGCCTCATCTCCCCCTTCGTCCGCATCAAGGGTGAAAGAGCTCAATGGCTTTTTATTGGCTTGTTTTCTACTAGCCAACATCCTTCAGGAGAATGTACATGGAGCCATTGTGCGTTTTTCCTCCTCTCCGGTTTGCATTAGGATTGTCAGATCTTCCTCAGGAGACTTCTGGTGCAAGTATCAATGCTTATTTACAAGCGTTGGCGCTTGCAAAGTCAATGGTCGTGGGTTCGATTCCCGCCGGGGCCACCCATGTGTCAAAAGGTATGCACGCATTGACTGTAAGTGACTATGGATAAGGTGTCTGCCAAATAGCATAAATGTCAGCCTTCACCTGACCACTAGAGTTTAGATTTGTCATTTGATGCATTGCTGTCGAGTAGTAGTCTAGGCCTTCGTTTTGTAGGTTGCTATTATGGTCTAAACCTCTGGGTATCTATTAGGCAACCGTCACTGGGTTTGCTTTATTTGCCTACTCTGCCTCACTGGCAGTGGGTTGAACTCGGCCCTGTCAAAAACAAATCCTAGCTGATCATTAAAAGGTTTTTTTAAGACCTGCTATGAAACGTAAGGGTCAGCGAATTCCGCTTGCTTTGACTTTGACAACAGTGGAATATGGTGAATACTGATCGGACTGGTAATCATTAGCTTGAGGAAGAGCTACAGTGTATTGTTGCTGCCACCTACTGGTCAAGTAGTATTATGAAGCCGTTTCACGAATGCCTTTTTGGTTATATGTGTGCTACATTGCATGTCTGATAAGCTTGTTACGATCAAATGTAGATATCGCGCAAGCAAGAACTCCGTTTGATAGGCTACTTAACCAATCTGATCAGATCCATATTAGGCCTACTTCTATTTGATAGTCTATCATCATTTGAGCTCAGCATCTACTTCTACAAACGGCTGGTGATTTGGTTTCAGTGTAAATGAGTAATCCACTGTTTACACTGTGGGGGTTGGCCTGGAAACATTTTCAGTCTTCCACTGTATGACCGGACATTTTACTGTCACATATTATTTCACCACTGTAGGTGGTGAAGGCCTAGTGATCTACTGAACTGTCCTACACATTTGAGTTACTCCAACATTTTCAATGCAGGTTCACGCGATAGTTGAATTAAATGGCAGTGAACTGTGACCCTGCTCTATTCGCCTGCTGTGGCTCTCTGGGCTGCGATGGTCACATGCCTGCCATGTCGTTCACTCCCAACTCCACTGTGACTGACTGCCCTATAGAAAATGTCTCTGGCTCATATATGGCTGGTTTAAGAAAAGTTTCCTCATGTTTTTCTGGAAAGTACGCTCGCTCTTAACATGAGTTGAAACTCCACCGAATCCTGTTGACTTATTCACCAACTTTTCTCGTTGTTGCGTCGAAACAAGGATGAGAAAGACTCCACAGGTGCGGTGTTCCATCCTACCCAAGTGAAGCTTAAATCAGTGGGTACAATGACAAAAACAAAGTCTTCAAAGTTCCCCTGAGGCTGTCTGTGAGCGCTGGAAAGCCCTTGTGGGACACCTCTGGTAGAAGTGTATTCTGTGTCATGTACGCCCTGTGGCTGGAAACCTAAGTACGGATCATGTAAATGTGGTTGGAGTCGGACGCGTCCCTCCGTAATACCCCATCTTTATGCCTGGAGTACATCTCCAGATTAGAGTAACTCAGTCAGCCCGCTCTGCTCAGCCCCTTTGTCAGGCTCACAGTGCTTCATATCAGCCAGTAAAGTCCCATCGTTGCGGCTGCCATTCCCACCGCCGCGGGGAGTCTCCCCGCTTCTGCTCTGCATTCCCTGCCTTCCCCTGGACGAAGGGTGGTTGTTACACACACACACACACACCACCCTCCCTCTCTGGAAACCACACGGGCTTAGACTTACCCCCCACTGTTTTACCACCTAGAGTAATGTCTGCATCTCCAAGGAGAGCATCAGTGCTGGGAGCTGGGCATGTCTAATCCCAGCCGGGATCAATAGAAAGGTGCAATAGAGAAGGACATGTATCGTCACGCTCTGGATCAGAGAGGAGTCAACCAGGACACAGGGACACCAGGAGTGATGGCTGTCAGATTTCTGTTTCTATCACTGAGAAGGAGAGGGATTTAGACGGAGAGTGGAGTAGACACGAGGAGAGATGCACAACAGGAGAGGTGGAGGAGGGGAGAAATACAGAGCGGGGGGAGGTGTTGATAAACCGAGATGTGCTGTACTCGAAACATGAGATGCGTTTTGGAAGCCGTAATGTGGCATGGCTGCTCTCTTGGCTACTGATCCAGGATCTGGTCTCTCGCTCTTTCTCCGTGCTCTGCATGTGAGACCTTCAGTCTCTATTTCTCAAGACTCACTGCAAATTCAGTTTGCATGTATAGCTACTGCTGGTGAGGACTTAAAGTTCAGAGGCCTCTCTCTCTCTCTCTCTCTTTCTCTCTTTCTCTCTTTCTCTCTTTCTCTCTTTCTCTCTTTCTCTCTATAATCTTTATCATGCAGGCCAGAGTAGGGTTGCGCTACCAAGTGGTTCATCAATTACCCACTGGCCATTACCGGACCATCCGCCACACATTCCACAGTGGTGTCCTCTCTTCTCATCCCCCCCATCCCTCACCCCCCCTGTCTCTTTTTATCCCCCCAGAGGGACCCAGGTAACTCTGTGTTGTCTGTTCACACTGCTATGCTTTATCTTGGCCAGGTCGCAGTTGCAAATGAGAACTTGTTCTCAACTAGCCTACCTGGTTAAATAAAGGTGAAATAAACCCCTCCCTCAGTGTAGGAGTAATTATAGCCTGCTGAAAGGTCACACGCTCTAATTGAGTTGTACATTTCATGGTTGGCGAGGTGATGACATTTCCAGCGTTGTCCCATGTCACCGGGGCCACCCCTATAGCAGGCCAGAGACACACGGAGGAGGAGGAACGGACTGCAGTGACTACTGGTTGACTGACAAGGCTGCTATTGCTTTTTTAAAGTGGGCTGTGTTTAGGATGTATGTCTGAGCAGCTTCGCAACATGGCCCTGTCTAGTGTGTGGTGTGCAAATGTGACTTGTTTAAAGCCTATCGAGTAAATAATTCTGTCCTCTCTCCATCTGTGATCAGGTTTATCTGCTCTGTCTCTGTGTTCTGATTTGTTTGTACTGAGAAAGACACTTCAGGCATTTGTGCTAATATTTTACACGTTCCTTCCCATCTTCTCCAGAAAATTCTGCAACTTCTACCAGAACGAATCTACAGTCGATGGCAGTTCCACAGTATAGGTATGTCCAGTGAATCAGCTGTTTCTAAGTTGGTACTCACTCTACCCTCTTTGAATAGGCCTACAGTGGTAATATTTGCATTCTTCCGCATGGGTACATTAGTCAAAGGTCTGTCCCCTCCTGTGTTATGACAACCACCGAAATAAACCACGGAAGCATAGATTATCGGCACAACCTCTCTTTAACAGTTTGTGTGAGAAGAAAATAATTAGTCGCGGAAGGCGAGGTAAATGAAAAATGCAAATGAGAGCTTCATTTGAAATGCAAATTGGTAATTGAATTATGCGTCGCTCGGTTTCAGCCTCGCAAGCAGCGATAACCTCAATTATAATCTTCTGTTTGTCAGCCGTTTCCCTAAAGCGACGAGGCAGAGATCGTCCCCGCGGATCAACCCCTGGGGCTTATTGCTCCCACTATGGAGGCTCATCTTCCCTCGGCAGTCCCCAAACACGCTCCCTAGTCCACAGAACACCAGCTAAAACCTGTCCCTCCTTCCCTAGCCTCATGCTTAAGGAGTCACCTCACCTAGACAACTGTTGCCTATCATTGACCCTGCTCCCCAAAGTAGGTAGAGGACAAAACTCATTAGCAACACGGACAAGGAACGCCATAAGCTGTAGAACTTATAGTCAGATGCAGAAAGACAGGGCCCAGTGATGTCTTTTTAGGGCCCCCTCCACTAGAGAAACAAGCATTTACAGACTGTCACCTGGTGGAAAATGTATCTCGGTCTCTCCTTACGACTCATTTCCAATCTCTTGGAGCCTAGGAGTTGGGATTGGAAGCAATTTATTCTTCATTTTTTTCAACACATTGATTTAACCTGATGAGTGGAGAAGCAGGCATTTAGCAATCAGAGCAATGTCTCATTTGATTACCGCAGACCTGATTGGCTTCATAACTGCACGCCAGGCAATTGATGTTCATTTTCATCAGGAGAATGAGCAGCCTTCCCTCCCTGACTGGTTTATCACCACCCCCAAGGTCAATATTTACTGATGGAACAGACCGACGTGCTTGTCTCTCTGTGTTAAGTGTAACTATGTGCAGAGAGTAGTGTGTTGTATCTCTAGTACACATCAGGTGGAAGGCATATCTCTTTTGTTGGTGTCAGGGTTGTCCTCTGTTCTTCATGCTTTCTCGCTTTCCGTTGCAGGTTCTATTCTGAAAAAGCTTTTGCACACTGGAAACTCGTTCAAGGTGAGACTTGTTTTGCGTTTTCTAACACAAACTTGCACATGTTACTCCCACGTGACTGTGAAGGAGACGGAGCAGTCTGATCCTGTTCCGTGTACAGTAACATGTCCCCTGTCCTCCTGCATGCAGATCAGATGTGAGGGAATTCGTCTGTTCCTGCTGTGGCTGCAGGCCCTGCAGAATAACTGTGCAGAGGAGCAGTTCCTCATCTTCGCCTGCCTGGTGCCAGGCTTCCCTGCCGTGCCCTCCACCAGAGGACCCTGCACCCTGGATACCATCATCTACAACCCTTTCTCCAACCCGCCCGATGGTGAGACCCCTCAGTGTCTCTCACACACATTTGTTTTTACTATCGTTATCGGGACCAAGCGATTGATTTCCATTCAAAATCCTATTTTCCTAAACCTTAACCCATAACCCTAACACCTAAGCCTAAAATAGCCTTTTTCCTTGAGGGGACCAGCAAAATGTCCCCAGTTGTCTGGAATTTTCCCTGTTTTACTATCCTGGACTCTTTGTCCCCGCAAGGATAGTAAAACCAAACACACACGTTCAGCACACCCCAAGGTTCTCCATCTTCTGGTCCCCTGTCCTTACAGTTGAATGTGTCTCAGTTTGCTGTTCAGACCTGTTTCAGTGCCATCTGGAAGTTGTGCAATTTGAGCTGGGGCAGCTGACTGGGATTGTCTGGGAACTACACTGATTATTTCATGAAATGAGCTGCTGGAGTGAGATGAAGGCCGTCTTCACTCCTCATTCCCTCTTTCGCTCTGTTTCTCTCTCTGGCTCAACAGCCAAGGTGGTGCCTGAGGAGATTACACCGCTGGTGCCAGCTGTGCCAGGGGAGAAGCTGGCAGACGACCAGACCTGCTACATCCTCCAAACCCTGCTCAAGTTTATGGTTGTCCAGGTGAGGCTCCTGCTACAACATTGTCCTTCCTAGACAACACTGGATCACTCTGTGGCCTCTGTCGAATACTTTCAAAATGCATAATCTAATCAGCCTTTCAGCCATTCTTTCCTGTAAAAACAAAGTTATGTGTCCAGTACCAAGCTTGTATGGGGCCTATTGTCTGGCTGTGTTGTGACTCAGTCTGCCTCTTTGTATCTGAAAGGCGTCCAGTTTAGAGTGGAAGAACAAAGACAACCAGGATACCGGCTTCAGGTTTCTCTTCAGTCTGTTCAAGAAGTACTACCTTCCTCACCTCTTCCCTTCCTTCACCAAGCTCACCAACCTTTACAAGCCGCTTTTAGGTAGGGGTGTGGGTGTGGGTGAGTCCGTGCATGTAGGGTTGTAATTCCCTTTGCTATGAGCAGTCTTTTTTTTTTATACCGTTATGTCACCGTGGGTCAATTTGCAAAAACTCAAGGGCTTACTCCATTTGAGATTCTGAATGTGCAGCTTGACTCTAACACACTCCTGGTAGCTTTTTACATTTATTTTTATTTTTTTAAAGTGGCATGCAAATTGGGTATTAGCTACTCTCCTAAGAAGCAGCTTTGGATAAATTATTTATTTATTTGGAGGGGAAGTGTAATATCATGCTCCGCTATTAAACCAGGCAAGTCAGAAGTTCTAATTTATAATTGCAGCAACAGGCCTTTGCCAAGTCAAAAACTTGACCCAAAAGCTAATTAATACAGTCGATGCACACAGATTCCCGAGGCCAGGCAATTTAGACATCTTGTCATGAACTTGATGTTTTCCTCCATTTCCCCTGTTCTAATGATCTACTCTGTCTGAGAGGGAATGTCTATTTTTAGCTAATTGCCAGTCAATTCAAAGGTATTCAACCCATGTTTAAATGAGGTTTCATGAATTATAGAAATTAAAATCCTTTGCAACATTAACCTGGTCCACGAGGCTGTGGTTCACTGTAATTATCAGGGTTGTTCAGGTCAGTTACTTTGTGGGCTGAATTAAATTGCTAAATGACTTAAATGTAAATATAATGGCCAGTAACAGCAAAAATAACCTGATGTTGACTGAAAGAGCAGCGTGTTTAGATCTCGTGTAATATCCTTATCTTTCTCTAACTCCCACTGTGTCTTTCACCTGCTGTATAGATCACCCTTGTTTCCCTCTCTGTGTCTCTGACCCTTCCCTCTCCCTACCTCCCCCAGACCTCCCCCACCACAGACCAAAGCCTCTGTATGTCCCGGTGACCCGTAACAACGAGAGCACGTTCTGTACGAGAGACCAGTACCTGGCTCCCCGTGTGGCCTTCATCACCTGGCTGGTCACCTTCTTCCTGGAGAAGAAGTACGTCAGCACCGCCACCCCCAGCGCCAAGAACGGGACTAACGAGGTCATCCCCAAACTTATCCAGGTAGGTCCGATGTCAAACATGCTAGTAGATGCCAATAGACTTCCAGTCACTGCGCTAACACTAGTTAGCATTGGCTCGCGAAACTACCTCTAACTTCCTTCATACTGGACGCAGAGACATACAAATGGTATCCACGAGTTCATCTGACTCTAGGGAAGTAGATAAAGTATCCCTTTAATGCAGAAAGGAATGAATGGTCAGTTCCAAGGCGAGGTTTATTTTAATGTTGACTTGGAATCATTTTATTCAACCAACAGTTAATGCTATGTTTGTCTTGGTCTTTATAATTTATACTGGAACCCAGCCCTAAACCCTCTCACTGGTACCCTGTCCAACCCGCTGCTGTGTGTGTGTTCAGACTGTCACTGCAGGTAGTAGCAGTCAGGAGAAGGATAAAGACCGTGGTGGCGAGGGGGAGCCCAACGGCCCCACGGAGCCAGAGAAGAGCCACTCTAACAGTAGCACGCTGTCTGACCGGCGCCCCAGCGACTCCAGCCTGTGCAGCATCGACGAGGAGCACCGCAGCGTCTACGACATGGTGCACGCCATCCTACTCTCCACACGGGACAACATCAACTTCGTCAATGAGGTTTTTCACCAGGTACAGCCCACAGAGAGATGATGACAGTGTTTCCAAATGACTCAATGAGAGTATAAACTAGACTTTTCCTCTGCAGTAGCAGTTTTAGTTGTGAAGCTGATTTCCTTTGGTTCCCCACTAGCTTTGGAACATGATGCTGAGTAGGAAACCATCTTATCTGTTGTGTGCTGCCATCTAGTGCAAAGACACTATCACTACATCAAAGTGATCCTCTTAGCTGGAGCAAATTCAATAATTCATGTTAATTCAAGTGAAATGCCCTTAGCCACCACATCTGCTTCGTGTCATTTAGCAAACACCTTATTAGGATCCTGAAAATACATTTATTCATTATCCAATGCCCATTATCCTATTTTCTCTTGCACTATACTGTGTAATATCTGTCTATATCTCCAGGCCTTCCTGTTGCCCTCCTGTGAGGCGTCAGCGACCCGGAAGGTGATCAAGGTGTACAGGAAGTGGATCCTGCAGGAGAAGCCAGGCTTCATGACGGAGCCGGAGAAGAGCAGACAGGCCGAGGTGGAGGAGAACCCAGAGCAGCTGCTCATCACGGAGCCCGATAGCACACACACACAGGTAATGGCAGTGATATACAGACAAACACACACAGGACGTAAGGTAGCCTAGTGGTTAGAGCGTTGGGCCATTAAACGTAAAGGTCGCTAGTTCAAATCCACGAGCCGACAAGGTGAACAATCTGTCAATGTGCCCTTGAGCAAGGCACTTACCCCTAATTGGTCCAAGGATCGCCATTGATAATGGCTGACCCTGCCTGTGACCCTACTCTCCCCAATTTGGCAAAAAACACATTTCTGCACATTGGGATAAACAAAAAACACATTTTCATTTCACACGTGTATAAATCACAAATATAAACACTAACCTAATTATTATTATTACACAACTACACGTGCACACACACACACACACACAGCACAAGTTAGTGGATGCGCAGACTAAAATTAACTCGGAACACTCAATTTCATACTCGCCACGCTGAATGGACGGTCGTGTCCTCCTGCAGGCGTTGGAGAGTCATGGTCACAAACGCTCGTCCAGTTGGGGCAGAACATACTCCTTCAGCAGTGCCATCAGCCGGGGCTGTCTCACTGAGGAACAGAACAGAGACATCAAGGCTGGCATCCAGCCCACCCTGCAGGTATGTGCGTGCGAGCGCGTTTTGTATTTTTTGACACGTTTTTTTGTTGCTGTTGTGCGTGTCCAGATGTATCTCATCAACCCTTGACCGTAGTTTTATCTCCATGCTCTACCCCCCCAGGTCTTCCTGACCAACTCGGCCAACGTGTTTCTGCTGGAGCCGTGCCCAGACGTGGCCAAGCTACTGGACAACCAGGTGGAGGTGTGCAAGGGGGTGCTGAGCATCTACCGCCACGTGATCATGGAGCACGCCATGAACACACAGACATGGTACGTCAGTCAGCACCTCATCAACGTGCATACTGGTGGGGGGCAAGGAGATCCCCCATCTACACTAAATCCATTGACCATTACGTGCTGTTTTCAAGATTAATTACAACTATTTGGTTGTAATATCTCCTCTTGAAGAGCGTAGTCAAAACTACACATTTCTGATTATTCCACATTTAGCTCTATCATCAGAGTTATATAGTAAACATCAATTGATCATGTATTTTCAGATGCGCGAGGGTCAGATCCGTTTGGCTATCCATTTGTAGCTCGCTAGCAGAAGCCATTTAGCTTGCTTTATCAGAGATTAGGCTTTTGGAAAGAGCTTGACATCGTCCTGGTAAAGTTGTCTGTCGGACTACTGTCATCACCGTAAATCAAATCATTATTTAGATATAGTCATCTAGTTTATCCCCTGAAAGTTAGCTTGATTGACGTGGTCTGTTATTAGCTAGCTAGCCAATTTGACGTGGTCCGTCAATCAATGTAGCCTATCATGTTTGTCAGCAGCAATCGTGACTAAACACTATTTAAAAACAATGTTGAAAATTGAATAATGTTAGGCCTACCCAGCGAAGTTAGCTATGTCGGTTGGAGAAAAAAGTACCTACTTCTACTTACCGCTATGGTAAGCCAACTGTACAAAGTTTCTACCGGTAGCTGCTACTTGACAGGCAGATCCCACAAAGGATGGGACAATTAACCTAAACCACTCACACTTGTCAGGTATAGCTCACTTTTTATTTTACGGCACTCAAATATCCAATTAATGGTGGCCAATATTTTGAGATATCGTGTGGCTACCCTCCAGGTTTTTCACAATTTCTAAACAGTTTTTTAGGAATTTTTGCTAATTTCTTTAAAATAAATTACTGACCCTTTACAGACCCTTTACTCAGTACTTTGTTGAAGCACCTTTGGGAGCGATTACAGCCTCGTGTCTTCTTGGGTATGACGCTACAAGCGTAACACACCTGTATTTGGGGAGTTTCTCCCATTCTTCTCTCAAGCTCTGTCAGGTTGGATGGGGAATGTCGCTGCACAGCTATTTTCTGGTCTCTCCAAAGATGTTCGATCGTGTTCAAGGTCGGGCTCTGGCTGGGCCACTCAAGGACATTCAGAGACTTGTCCCGAAGCCACTTCTGTGTTGTCTTGGCTGTGTGCTTGGTGTTGTTGTCCTGTTGGAAGATGAACCTTTGCCCCAGTCTGAGGTCCTAAAGGGGTCTGAATACTTTCCGAATGCACTGTATATACTGTTTGTGTACACCCACTGGCTTAAATAGGAAAACAAATTCTAAACCAAGCGGTTGCTTTTACCTGAAGGACTGTATTGTCAGACAGGCCTGGACAGTTCCACTGTGTTATATGATAATCTACTGATACACCATGATGGACTAATCATATATTCTGGTGTGTGTCTGGTGTGTGTAGGGAGCAGATGCTACAGGTGCTGCTGAGGATCACTGAGGCGGTGATGAAGAGGCCTCAGGAGAACCAAAGAAAAGACATTTTTGCTGAGAGCCTGGCTGCCATCCTTTTCCGGGTCAGTCAGCCTGGGGATCATACAGCCTGTCTTACTGTTAGTTGTTCGGATACCTCTGTTAGAAGAAGTCCAGCTGAGCTCCTGGAAATGGTTGTTGCCCATGATGTTAATATAATGTGGAAACAGTGTTACAGCTCTAATGGCTTGTTAGTGTTTTGATTACAAGCCAATAAGAACCAGCTGCCTGCCTATGGTGATTAATGAGATGTTCTGTTTCGTTCTCCTGTCTTTGTGCCCCTGTACATCCTCCCCCAGACGATCATCGTGGCGTGGGTACGGGCCAACCTGTGTGTGTTCATCTCTCGGGAGCTGTGGGACGAGCTGCTGTCTGTGCTGTCGTCTCTGACAGGCTGGGAGGAGCTGGTGACCGAGTGGGCCAGCATCATGGATTCTCTGACCGCTGTCCTGGCCCGCTCCGTTTACGGCCTGGACATGAGCAACCTGCCCCTGGACAAACTCAGCGAACAGAAGGAGAAGAAACAGAGGGGACGGGGTGAGGAGGCAGGGGAGAGAGGGGGGATGGAGGCAGGGGGGAGAGAGGGGGATGGAGGCAGGGGGAGAGAGGGGGAGAGGGGGGATGGAGGCGGATGGAGGCGGGGGAGAGAGGGGGGGATGGAGGCGGGGGAGAGATGGGGGGATGGAGGCGGGGCGAGAGAGGGGGGATGGAGGCGGGGCGAGGGAGGGAGGGATGGAGGCGGGGGAGAGAGGGGGGGATGGGGCGAGGGGGGGGATGGAGGCGGGGCGAGAGAGGGAGGGATGGAGGCGGGGGAGAGAGGGGGATGGAGGCAGGGCTCTAAAGTGCAACCCTTTTGGATGCGAACACTCCTTAATATTTTAATTTGGAAGCACCAGTGCGCCTAGAAAACATCAGCCATATAACAATTATTATAATGGTTAGGCTTAGCTGTATTGCTGTTTAGGAGTTCCCTAGAGGAAACACGCAGATTTGTGACTGTGGTGGTTGCACCATTACTACAAAGAAAGCCACTTGTCTCTAGCGCAAACCATTCCAAAGTTGTGATCCATATCACTGCCTCTAGGTTTTTTTCATTGGCGTCGCAGCGGGATGCATCTCCATTGGCTGGATGCATCTCCATTGGCTGGATGCATCTCCATTGGCTGGATGCATCTCCATTGGCTGGATGCATCTCCATTGGCTGGATGCATCTCCATTGGCTGGATGCATCTCCATTGGCTGGATGCATCTCCATTGGCTGGATGCATCTCCATTGGCTGGATGCATCTCCATTGGCTGGCCATATTTTTTACATTCATACGTCGTGGGATGTGCTAAAACGATTCTAAAACAGCTTGTTCAGTTATCTTACCTCATGACTTTGTAATTTCAATGACAGGTATTTGTATTGACATTTTAGCTTTTATAATAAACACACGGCTTTATAGGCTTGTTCGTTTCTAGGGCACAACATAAACATAAGCAAAAAAGAAGGACCCTGTCTTTCAAAGATAATTTGTAAAAATCCAAATAACTTCACAGATCTTCATTGTAAAGGTTTTAAACACTGTTTCCCATGCTTGTTCAATGAACCATAAACAATTAATGAACATGCACCTGTGGAACGGTCGTTAAGACACTAACAGCATACAGACGGTAGGCAATAAAGGTCACAGTTATGAAAACTTAGGACACTAAAAGAGGCCTTTCTGCTGACTCTGAAAAACACCAAATGAAAGATGCCCAGGGTCCCTGCTCATCTGCATGAATGTGCTTAAGCATACTGCAAGGAGGCATGAGGAATGCAGATGTGGCCAGGGCAATAAATTGCAATGTCAGTACTGTGAGACGCCTAAGACAGCGCTACAGGGAGACTGGACGGACCGCTGATCGTCCTCGCAGTGGCAGACCCCGTGTAACACCTGCACAGGATCAGTACATCTGAACATCACACCTGCGTGACCAGTTAAGTATGGCAACATCAACTGCCCGAGTTACACCAGGAACGCACAATCCCTCCATCAGTGCTCAGACTGTCTGCAATAGGCTGAGAGAGGCTGGACTGAGGGCTTGTAGGCCTGTTATAAGGTAGGTCCTCACCGGCAACAACGTGGGAACAGACCCACCATCGCTGGACCAAACAGGACTGGCAAAAAGTGCTCTTCACTGACGAGTCGTGGTTTTGTCTCACCAGGGGTGATGGTTGGATTTGCGTTTATGGTCGAAGGAATGAGCGTTACACCGAGGCCTGTACTCTGGAGCGGGATTATTTTGGAGAGTGGAGAATCCGTCATGGTCTGGGGAAGTGTGTCACAGCATCATTGGACTGAGCTTGTTGTCATTGCAGGTAATCTCAATGCTGTGCGTTACAGGGAAGACATCCTCCTTCATGTGGTACCCTTCCTGCAGGCTCATCCTGACATGACCCTCCAGCATGACAATGCCACCAGCCACACTGCTCGTTATGTGAGTGATTTCCTGCAAGACAGGAATGTCATTGTTCTGCCGTGGCAAGCGAAGAGCCCGGATCTCAATCCCATTGAGCATGTCTGGGACCTATTGGATCGGAGGGTGATGGCTAGGGCCATTCCCCCCAGAAATGTCCAGGAACTTGCAGGTACCTTGGTGGAAGAGTGGGGTAACATTTCACAGCAAGAACTGGCAAATCCGGTGCAGTCCATGAGGAGGAGATGCACTGCAGTACTTAATGCAGCTGGTGGCCACACCAGATACTGAATGTTACTTCTGATTTTGACCCACCCCCCTTTTGTTCAGGGACACATTTTTCCATTTCTGTTAGTCAAATGTCTGGAACTTGTTCAGTTTATGTCTCAGTTATTGAATCTTATTATGTTCATACAAATATTTACACATGTTAAGTTTGCTGAAAATAAACGCAGTTGACAGTGAGAGGACGTTTCTTTTTTTGCTGAGTTTAGCTAGAATTCATACCGGCCCAATAGAGGCTCTATCTCAATTTGTCTGGTGCTCCTAGATTTTATGTGGTGCTCTTAACTTGTTGAAGTTGAAAGCACCAATGCGTTTTTAAAATTGAGAGCCCTGGATGGATGTAGGGATCGAGGGGGATGACGCTGTGTAAGCCTCGGAGAACAGAGCAACATTGGTCAAAAGATTCAGTTTCTCTTTATGCTTCTGTATTTATATTATTTCCGTGTGTCTGTCTCGTCTGTGTCTCAGGGGTGATCCAGGACTCCCAGAAGGCAGCAGCGGTGGCCAGGTCCTTCTCTTTGAGCTGGAGGAACCAGGGAGACCAGCAGGGGGTCCAGGAGCCCATGAGGTTCCGCAGCGCTACCACCTCAGGGGCCCCCGGCGTGGAGAAGGCACGCAACAACGTCCGACAGAAAGCCACAGGTGAACATACACACACATGCTACTGTAATGAGGTCATATTTGGCAAGTGCCAGTTCTCAGAGTCCCTCTATGACACTACAGTGTAGACCAGACCCTCCATAGACTCCACAGTGAGTGAGTGTATATAAAAGCAGGGCATGTGTACGTTAGCCCAGGTGCTGGTGAGGGGCTCCGCTCTAAGCACAAAGCGATAGCAGATGGTCTCCATTGTTCCTGTCAGATGTCATTGGCCAAAGTCAACATGTTTCTGTGTCAGTTCCCCGGCGCACACACACTCCCCTGGTGACGGACGTTGTTGCTTCATTGTTCAGATACAGTGAACAACATCCACTTGACTGATGGAGATGTCTCAGTCTAATGATCAGTTGAGCTCTCAGGCGATCCAGAGCAGAGATGAGCTGTCTCTAAACTAGCTAATCCCTAACGGAAGGGGATGAAAGTGTGACCCGCCTTGCTTGTTTCCTCACCCTCCTCCTTTCTCTGTCTGCCTCTCTGTCTGCCTCTCTGTCTGCCTCTCTGTCTGTCTCTCTCTGTGTAATGACTGATAGCATCTCTGCTCGCTGAAGAGCTTGTTGAGCCTGGACCAGATGTAGTCGGGCCTGAAGGAGGACTCTTAAAAGAGTGTGTGTGTGTGTGTGCATGCAGACAGAGGCCGACATGAAACGCCACTGCCTTAAATTCTTCCTTTTTCTTGCGTCTAATTGGATTTCTCCCACATTGATCATCAAACATCCCGATATCCCTCCTCCTCCTCCGCCCCCCCCCCCCCCCCTTCTCCTTGAGAGTGGGCCCACACATCAATCCATGGACGTTTTTGATAGTTTCATTAAGAGTGTAATTAATGCTCATTAATATGCATAAAATGGCTAACAGTAGCGGTCTGTAGTGGAGACGATGCTATCTCCAAATGAAAGTGACGAATTAAAGTGTGGTGTAGGCAGAGAATAGAATCCTCTTTCTCTTGCAATGCTCCTCTCTCTTTTAGATTAGGCCTGAAGTGCTGTCCACACACACTTCCTCAACGCCTTATCTTTGAAAACTGAAAATGTGTGTAATCTCATTTATGCCAATACGTACTTGGCAATGTTTTTCTGATGAGTATTTCCTGCGACATGGTGTTGAAATGACTGGGAACTAATTATAAATATGGTCATATTGTCCTATTGACTGACTACAGATGTATGATCTGAATTTGAGCCAGGTTGCCACGGCAGGACAAATAGTCCCGCAGCGACAGGAAATGTGGATTATAGCACATGTTACATTTTTGTAGGGGTTGATCTTTTTTTCGTAAGGGAAAATCAAGTCTGAAATTGCAAAGTGGAAATGTACAAACTTCAGAAACCCTTTTTAAACCTCAATTACACGACACATTTCAAATGTCCTGCATTGCAGGAAGGTTCTCCTGCAACAGGGTGATCAAATTAAGATCCTAGGTCTACTTATTTCAAACCAGAACCTTATTCTTTATTATGGAAATAATGGACTAGAATGCAATATGTGCGACACATGAATTGTGTCACTATAAAAGCTTGCGTTGTCCCAGCCCTTTCCAGCTGCCTTTTGCTTTTCTTTTTGTTCCTGTATTTCTATGGGATCACGTTACAAAGTTGTGTGTGGATGGAAATAAGTTGTCTTTACTGTGATGCACTCAAAGCCAGTTGTGTTTGTCCTCTTCTGTCATGTGCATAGAGAACTAATTCATCTGGGCTTCAAATAAAAGCAACGCGTTGCATAAATGACGTCTCAAATGTAGATGGGTTCATTTAAAAAAATATGTTTTTTTTAATTTATTTTTTAGAATATGCAACGACAAATCTGGTAGAGCAGTGTCTTTTTGTTTTGGTGAAGAGCCCTCAAGTGTCAAATGAATACGAGATCCAGACTCGGGGTTTAGGCTTTAATATATTCTGTCTTTTTTCTTTACATGGAAGTCTCAGTTAATAGTTCTTAATTTCCTGTCTCAGTAATTTCACTCTGCCTGTTTGTTTCCCTCTTAATGCCTTAGGGCTGAAGTTGGAGTCGCACAACAACAAAAAACCTTCTTACAATTTTCGAGCAAATTGACATGAATGACAGTTCAAGTTACACCTGCAGATCTCAAATAGGATTCAACCCTTAGTAGATTTTGTCTTTAGTTATATTTTTCTGCACTATTTCTTCCCCTCTTACAATTTTTATGCAAAGGGTTAAATGTATTTGCCAGTGGTGTCCTTCTGCCATTCTGCTCTATGATCTTATTGACTTATCCCCCCTTCTCTCTTCCTCTTTTTTTCCCTCCTTCCTTCCCTCTCTCTCTCTCTCTCTCGCTCTGTGATGGAAGCTAAGCGAAGCCAGTCTATCAGCAGCTGTGTCCATCTTTACGAGGCTCTGCCCGCTACTAAAAGCGTTCCTATGCTGCTTCACACTGTGAGCTCTTTCTTGCCTGGTCTCTCCTCCTCTTCCGGTAACTCTTGCTCTCACAGGCTTTCAGGTAAAGTGTTTCTGAGAGCCATCTGTGTGGTGTCCTGTCTGTCTCTTCCGCCTGTCTGTCACTACTCTTATCTCCCGTCTCCTATTCTCCCGTCAGTCCCTCACTGTTTTATTAACACTCAGTGAAGTTGAAACCCTTGTTGTTTCTCACGGCTACTTACTGTCGTTTTGGATTGAAAGTAAAAAAAGGATAATTGTCTGAGAATTGTATACTAATCTATTCTAATGTTTATTACTGCATGTTCCTATTCCATCTCACTATGTGGCTAAAACAATGGAACCATTTTATCATTTTAAAGGTACTACACAAGATTTTCTAGAATTTTTGGATTGTAATTTCAGAAAATGTCTATAATGTATCTGGAACTAATAGTAGAATGATAGTGTTTCACATTATTACTTACCCACCAGTGTTGTGATTGGCTTATATATTTTCCCAAGTTCTCTCACGTCACCCCGCTCCTCCGCTCTCTCCACTGGCTTCCAGTTGAAGCTCGTATCCGCTACAAGACCATGGTGCTTGCCTACGGAGCTGTGAGGGGAACGGCACCTCAGTACCTCCAGGCTCTGATCAGGCCCTACACCCAAACAAGGGCACTGCGTTCATCCACCTCTGGCCTGCTCGCCTCCCTACCACTGAGGAAGTACAGTTCCCGCGCAGCCCAGTCAAAACTGTTCGCTGCTCTGGACCCCCAATGGTGGAACAAACTCCCTCACGACGCCAGGACAGCGGAGTCAATCACCACCTCACAGTCTGCGTTCCAATTCATCCCAAAGGTTTTCGATGGGGTTGAGGTAGGGCTCTGTGCAGGCCAGTCAAGTTCTTCCACACCGATCTCAACAAACCATTTCTGTTTTTCCTAGCAACCATGCTTCTACACCTGCATTGCTTGCTGTTTGGGGTTTTAGGCTGGGTTTCTGTACAGCACTTTGAGATATCAATTGATGTACGAAGGGCTATATAAATACATTTGATTTGATTTGTATGGACCTCACTTTGTGCATGTGGGCATTATCATGCTCTAACAGGAAAGGGCCTTCCCCAAACTGTTAACACAAATTTGGAAGCACAGTCGTTCAGAATGTCATTGTATGCTTTAGTGTTAAGATTTCCCTTCACTGGAACTAAGGGGCCCAAACCATGAAAAACAGCCCCAGACCACTATTCCTCATCCACCAAACTTTACAGTTGGCACTATCCATTGGGGCAGGAAGCGTTCTCCTGGCATCCACCAAACCCAGATTTGTCCGTCGGACTGCCAGATGGTGAAGCGTGATTCATCACTCCAGAGAATGCGTTTCCACTGCTCCAGAGTTCAATGGCTGCGAGCTTTACACCACTCCAGCCGACACTTGGCATTGCGCATGATGAACTTAGGCTTATGTGTGGCTACTTGGCTATGGAAACCAGAGGCAGTTTGAATCTCTGTAGTGAGTAATGGAGCACAGGCGATTTTTACACGCTTCAGCACTCAGCAATCCCGTTCTGTGAGCTTGTGTGACCTACCACTTCGCTGTCGTTGTTGCTCCTAAACGTTTTCACTTCACAATAACAGCACATTTAACGAAATGACTTGCATCCTATGACGGAGCCACGTTGAAATTCACTGAGCTCTTCAGTAAGGCCATTGTACTGCCAATGTTTGTCTATGGAGATTGCATGGCTGTGTGCTTGATTTTACACACCTGTCAGCAACGGGTGTGGCTGAAATAGCCGAATCCATTCATTTGAAGGGGTGTCCACATACTTTTGTGTGTGTGTGTGTGTGTGTGTATATATATATATATATATTATATATCTCGATAGATAGATAGATGGATAGAGTAGCGGAAATAGCTAATTTCCTGGTTGCTAAAATTCTAGAGTTTCGCTCTATTTCAGTTTTTGTGAGAAAAAAAGCACTAAAGAGGGTAGTGAATCATTGTACCATCTAAACTGGGGGAAAAAATATCGTTTTTACAGGTGTTTGAAGCTGGTGGACCAAAAACGAAAGTAACTTTCATTTTGGTCCACCAGCTTGAAACAGCTGTAAAAACGATATTTCACAGTGATTTTGATGGTGCAATGATTCCCTACACTATTCAGTGCTTGTTTTCTCAGATACACTGAAATTGAGTGAACAGTGTAGAATTTTTAGCAAACAGGACATGACAGATTGATTTTCAGTAGATAACACAAACACAAAGTCAGAACAATTTTCCCGGTTTGACAACAGATGCCGCTCCGTCGGGTGGAATCAATAGCCGAATATCACAGCCAATCACAACACTGGTGGGTAAGTAATACTGTGAAACACTATCATTCCACTATTAGTGCCAGATATATTATAGACATTTTCCGAGAAATCCTATGTGTCGCACCTTGAAGTTGCTGGAGTTCTGTGTGGTAGAGCATGTCTTGTGTGCCGGATATGAGATGCCTGATGCATTGCTCTTAACCCTCTGTCCTCTCCTGGCTCCCTGGTCGTGGTGCCCAGATGTGGAGGAGGGCCAGTTGTCTGAGTGTGGGGGAGACGGGGAGCTGGAGGCTGGAGACAGCCCTCTACCACGCAGCAGCAGCACCTCTGACATCACACAGCAACTGACTGACACCTTCCCAGGTAGGGATACAACAATGGGTGCGCGAACACACACAGCGTGAGGGTGTGTTCTAACGTGGGCCATCTTTGCTGCCCTCTAGTGGAAGTATCTATACTGCCGCTAACAATGTGCCCATCTATACAGTGATTGATGTGCTTTGAAGACTACAGGCTACAACAGTGGTTCCCAACCAGGGGTACTAGGACCTGGGGTTACTTGGTCTATCCACAGGGGCTACTTGAGAAGCCTGATGAGACCATAGGTCTGCTGGTTAAATGTACATGAGGGGGTACTTCAGGGGTACTCCGGGCAGAGCTAAATTCAGTTGGTGGTACAGTAACCGAAAATAGGTTGGAACCTCTGGGCTACAACTCATTCTAATCATGCATCTAGAGGATGTAGGGATAAGACTAGAACAGTATTTATGACCAGGGGCTGTCTGCTGTGGGGGGTGGCTGTTTGTGTGTCCATTGTGAATAACAGTCACTGTGACCTCCAGGCCACAAGAGGGAGTACTCCCCCAACAACTCCTGTGGCTCCGATAGCAGGGCGTCGGAAGCGAGGACAGACGGCGAACCGCCAGTGGTGAGAAACACACACCCGACGCAAAATCTGTGACCCTCTTACTTTGTTTGGTTATTTCAGCAGGTCATCTGTGGCGGTCTGATAGAGGCATCTCTGAAACAACCACTGATGACTTCTCCCTCTGTGCTCCCAGATTCTGATCCGGCGGAGCAGCAGTCCGGTCGAGCTGGACTACTCTGTAGAGGAACACAACAACTATGCAAGGCCCACGCTCCAGGAGAAAAGTGTGAGTGTGAGCAGCGAGACGTCCAACGGCTACTTGAACGACGCTGACGGCAGCCTGCTGGCCTGGCAGGCCTTTGAGGAGGAGGCAGACACCCAGTCAGCCCAGATAGATGTCACAGCAGACACAGGGAGCCAGAGGAACCTGCTGCTCAGCCACAATGAGGCCCTGGCAGGTACTGAACCATACTGGTTGGGGGTTGGGGGGGGGGGGGGGGGGGGTTGATAAGGTTTCTGGGGGACTGATTTTGGTAACAGAGGCTAGGATTGCATTGGTTTATATTGGATAAATACTGTAGCATATGGCCTTCAGGTTCAGTAGATTTGTGTTCTGTGGGGTTTGTCAGACTCAGGTGTTTAACCGTGGGTCGTGTGGGGATTAATCTCAGAGCAGCCTGACCTTTCAGAGGATTAGCATAACCTTCATAGCCAGCCTCTGTCTGCTCTACAGTATCTTCCCCTGCCCTGCCTGCCCTCCCTCACCCTGGTCTATGAAGCTTTACAGAGAAAACACTCCCTCTCTCTCCACCTCTATCTAGCCTTGGACGTGTTCTCGTTTTACCACCTGCTCAGGGGTCTTTATTCAGCAGGCAGCTGGGCCTTTTGTTTATTAAGCTGTTTTTGGTATTAGGTTAACGCATTATGGCTATTGAGGGAGGGCACATAAAGATGGATTGATTACTACTGTTACATGTTTACTGGGAAATGTTAGGTGAGAGTCTCCTTGCTATGAAGAAATGTTTGGTACGTCTTTGGAAAGTATCTCAAAATATTACCGTGGTTCAGCGTAGGTGAATATTTGGAAAAAAACAGCTGTGGCTAATAGCTGTCAATTCTTGTCAAAAAAGAAAGAGTCCCTTAGCGTAACCCCTGACACTTAGTGTAACCCCTGACCCGACACTATCCCCACCTCATCTGTAATCTTACATTGATTCATTGTGAATTCTTGTGATTGTGCTCCGTCAAGCTCCACTGTCTTCTGGTTGTCCTCTTGTTTTCTGTCCTGAGTGTTTTCTCTCCCCACTCCGCCCCCCTGTCCCACCACCAGCAGCACCCCTGTCCCACCACCAGCAGCACCCCTGTCCCACCTCCAGCAGCACCCCTGTCCCACCTCCAGCAGCACCCCTGTCCCACCTCCAGCAGCACCCCTGTCCCACCTCCAGCTTTGCTCGTGCACACTGAGTGCCGGGACTTCCCCGATCTGCTGGAGGACACCGTTAGAGGTCGACCGATTATGATTTTTCAACGCCGATACCGATTATTGGAGGACCCAAAAGGCCGATACCGATTAATCGGCAGGTTAAAAAAACTATATATATATATATATAAAATAAGATTTAAAAAAGTTTTAAAATATAGATATTTGTAATAATGACAATTACAATAATACTGAATTAACACTTATTTTAACTTAATATAATACATCAATAAAATCAATTTAGCCTCAAGTAAATAATGAAACATGTTCAATTTGGTTTGAATTATGCAAAAACAATGTGTTGGAGAAGAAAGTAAAAGTGCAATATGTGCTTTGTAAGAAAGCTAACATTTTAAGTTCCTTGCTCAGAACATGAGAACATATGAAAGCTGGTGGTTCCTTTTAACACGAGTCTTCAATATTCCCAGGTAAGAAGTTTTAGGTTGTAGTTATTACAGGAATTATAGGACTATTTCCCTCTATACCATTTGTATTTAATTAACCGTTGTTTATTGGATGTTCTTATAGTCACTTTAGTATTGCCCGTGTAACAGTATAGCTTCCGTCCCTCTCCTCACTCCTACCTGGGCTCGAACCAGCAACACAACGACAACAGCCACCACATCGAAGCAGCTTTACCCATGCAGAGCAAGGGAAACAACCACCCCAAGGCTCAGAGCGAGTGAAGTTTGAAACGCTATTAGCGTACACCCCGCTAACTAGCTAGCCATTTCACTTCGGTTACACCAGCCTCATCTCGGGAGTTGATAGGCTTGAAGTCATAAACAGCGCAATGCTTGACGCACAACGAAGAGCTGCTGGCAAAACGCACGAGACTGCTGTTTGAATGAATGTTAACGAGCCTGCGCCTGCCTACCATCGCTCAGTCAGATACTTAGATACTTGTATGCTTGTATGCTCAGTCAGATTATATGCAACGCAGGACACGCTAGATAATATATAGTAATATCATCAACCATGTGTAGTTAACTAGTGATTATGATTGATTGTTTTTTTATAAGATAAGTTTAATGCTAGCTAGCAACTTACCTTGGCTTACTGCATTCGCGTAACAGGCAGTCTCCTTGTGGAGTGCAACGAGAGAGAGGCAGGTCGTTATTGCATTGGACTAGTTAACTGTAAGGTTGCAAGATTGAATCCCCCGAGCTGAGGTGAAAGTCGTTCTGCCCCTGAACGAGGCAGTTAACCCACCGTTTCTAGCAGTCATTAAAAATAAGAATGTGTTCTTAACTGACTTGCCAAGTTAAATAAAGGTGTAAAATAAAATATAAAAATCTGAAAATCGGCGCTCAATCGGCCATTCTGATTAATCGGTCGACCTCTAGACACCATACATGTGTTGCGCATGCCTCAGGACCAGGGTACTGCTACACCCCCTTTCTAGCCTGAACTGCCCACCACCCTCTGTGTTGCACTGTGTTAATCCTATACCCACCCATCACGTGTGTTCAGCTGTGTGTGACTCTGGTGACTGGGGAAAATAAACCTCTGTGTTGAATCACCTGTGTCCGGGGTGTGGACAGGCCTATACCCTAGAGTTTACACAGTAGTAAATCAGAGTTCTCTCTCTGCTCTATCTGATCTTGCAGACAGCCGTGAGTGTCTGACTGATGATGTCAGCATCATCGCAGGCGGGAGCCTGACCGGCTGGCACGCTGACTCCGCCTTTGTGCTCTGGAGAAGGATTCTGGGTATCCTGGGGGACGTCAACAGCATCCGCTGCCCCAGGATCCACGCCAAGATGTTCAGTTACCTCTACGACCTCTGGCACAAACTGGCTAAGGTAAGCACTGCCCAGCCTTCAAACACTCTTATCAGCCCGGATGACATGTCATGTACAGTAAATTTGTCTCAGTCAATATTTTGTTCTGTAGATTTTCAGTCTGGCTAATGCAGTAGTGCCCTAATTGCAGATCCGGGACAACCTGGGCATCAGTGTGGATAACCAGTCATCTCCTCCCCGGCCTGTCTTCATCCCTCCTCTCAGAATGCTGGCCTCCTGGCTCTTCAAGGTGACTCAGCGGTTCAGAGGTCCACTGTCTCTACATGCATCACCTAACTCAAAGACATGCATGTGACTATAACCGTGTGACCTGGTCTCTCTCCCTTCTGCCTCTCTCCTTCACTCCCGTTCTCTCCCTCTGTCCTCCTCTCCTTTTCCCCCAGGCCACCATGCTGCCTGCAGAGTTCAAGGCGGGTAAGCTGCAGGCCTATAAACTCATCTGTGAGATGATGACCAGGAACCAGGACGTGCTGCCCAACAGTGACTTCCTGGTCCATCTCTACCACGTCATGCACAAGGGCTTCACCAGCGTGGACCAGGTAATTTTCTGTTTTATCCTCTAAGCATGCTTTAACTAGCCAGTAGGAGGGGTTCATGTGAGACAGGTAAGGCCAAGAGGAAGCCTGACGAAGAGCCACAGTATTTGAAACATTGCCTCTATAACTCTGATAGCACCTAAACTGTGCTGTCATTCTCCTGTGTTCATGTGCTTTTCTTGATGTAGATTCCAGTAACTAAGGCCAGAAGAAGGAGCCACTGTCAAACACAAGAGAATGGGACTGCTCTTGCAGCCACCTGCCAATAAACTGTACAGCTGGGATCTGTTGCATTGTGGCTATACTTCCACTCATAACCACTAGATGGGGCTATCATCAAAGGCATCTTAGGTTTTGTTCCATGGTCCTCTAGATAGAGGAGGAGAATGATGAGATGCTCGGTTGCCGGTACATAGCACATGTTTGTTGTCATGTGTTGACATATGTCCTGCTGATGATGACATTGTGTATACCTAACCTTTACCGTTCTAACTTAATCTGGACTGGCTGAGGTAAATGTGAAGATGGTTGATGACGCTGGTGAAGCATTATATTGCGTGTAGGTAAGGCTCACCTGGGTTCAGATCAGTGGAGTTAAGTGTTCTCTAGTCCTCTACTCTCTCTAGACCTCTCTCTCTGTCTCTTTGGGAGGACAGCCAACCGGTGGTGATTGTGATGGCACACTGTTTTGGCATGTTGTCTCTTCTCAATTCAGCATGGTCCTCCTCTAGCTAGCCACTCCCTGCCTAGCTGGCTGGCTACTCTTCACATTTGGCGGAGGTCCAGTCCAGCCTACTGAGTGGGGATAAAAGAGCCCCCCCCACACACACACATACACACACACACACAAAAAAAACAAAGACAGGCAAGGGAGAGAGAGAGAGAAAGAGATTGATGAGGAAAGGGGGGGAAACTGTGAATAAATTAGTTTGTTTTGTGCGTGTATGCTCTGCCCACGGGTTTATATTGCGCTTTGGCAGAGCGACAAGCTTATTAGAATGTTTTCCATGTCGTTAAATAATGTTTGAGCTCCTGCCGTGTATACGTGATTAATTAAGGATTGACGTCTGTTGCACTCCGTTGGAGTGACACGTTGGCTGGGGCTGAAGAAGACCGGGGGGGGGGGGGCTGTGGAGGAGAGGGGGGTCTTGGGGAACGCGCTGTGGAGAAATGAGGGGGCCGGTGCAAAGGGACAGCGTGGCATTCTCCTTTCCAGCTTTTGTTGTGCCTAAATATAATATGGGGCCTGGGCCGCCAGTGTTGAGCTGGCTGGGCGCTGGAGCGTGCTCAAATTGGCCAGAGAAAGAGTCCTAATGTCACACAATGGAGGGACAGCCCAGCCGCACGCCTGCTTTACATAAGAACGTGCCTCTTACTCCATCCCCCTCCCTCTATCCTAGGGATGTTAAACTAATTTTGTTTATTTCCTTGTCGTCACAATTTGCTGAAGATAGTCCTCTATCCGTCGTTTTTGGAATTGTCGATACTCCCTGTCGTCCCCAACTGTCTAGCTTAATTTGTATGATCATTAGTGAGCTGGACAAAGCCAAGAAACGGTATAAATATAGGTCCATTATCGCTACACAGTTTTGATTTGGTTTTAGTCATTTTAAAATATATTGAGTTTGCCCCCCCCCCAACCACCAGATTGGACCCTTCCTGTGTATGTTGTACGTTTGACCCCTGTTCTATCCGCTCTATCCACCATCCCTTACAGTATCCCTCCAAATCTAATGTTCTTCTCTCTTTAGTCTACTCTGTCCCACTCCTACGCTCCCCACTTATTTGTCCACATTTCTTTGTTTTTAATGGGCTGTCTGGTACTTTTTAAAGCACTGTACGTTTGCAAATATAACATGGCAACGTTTTTCACTGAAAAGGAGGGGCTGTGAAGGAGTGTACACCCTCTGGCTGCCAAGGTCAATGGTATTGTATGGTATCTCTCTGTCTCCGTCCACTGAGCCTGCAGTGGCATGGCCACGAGACAATTGGCAAGGCCTTGGGCCAATGGTAGTAATCTATTTTCTAACTCTAAGAGTGCTGTATGTATATCAGCCTAATGTGAAGGGTTGCTTTTCTTTTTTGTGCATCAAAATGGGCCTTCTATGAACCGTGTGTTTTGTTTGCTGGGTGTGAGCCACTCAGTAAACATCTCTCTCACACCTGCTCTCCCTATGCACAACCATATGTTTTTCTATTCACCTCAACTTATCAGTGAAGAGAACAGGGATTGTTTCATCTGTGTAACGGAGGTCTGGGGAGAGGGAGGGGGAAATGTGACGGTTGAGTTCTTTTGCGGTTGAAAACCTCAGCGGCTTAGTTTGATGATGAAACCTTTGAAAAGGACCTCTACACCTTGACAGATTAACAGGAGGGGTCTATCTATTAGCCTGGACTGGGAAACCCCTCTTCTACACACACACTTGCTGTCATCAGAACTTAGTCATGCTATGATTTCAGTCTCATACAATAATGACCAGTAAATTGTGAAATATTTCATTTGTACAGAGCCTTTAAAAAGTATTCACACCCCTTGACTTTTTCCACATTTTTTTTTCTTTTTTTCTTTTTCTTTTTACAAAGTGTGATTAAAATTGTGACAGTATTCTGTGTAGATCATTGACGGAAAAAAACAGTCAAAGTGGAATACAAATGTTCACATTTGTAAAACATATTAAAATAAAATAAACTCTAATACAGTGGTTTCAGAAACTATTCATACCCTTTGACTTATTCCGCATTTTGTTCTTACAGCCTGAATTGAAAAGTTAAAGTATTTTTTTCTCACCCATCTACACACAATACCCCATCATGACAAAATATACTGTATATATTTTTTTATAGAAAATTTATTGAAAATGAAATTCCGAATGATTTCATTTACCTAAGTATTTGCACCCCTGAGTCAATACTTTGTAGACGCATCTTTGGCAGCAATACAGCTGCAAGTCTTTCTGAGAGCTTTCCACACCTGGATTCTGCAACATTTGCCCATTTTTTAAAATTATTTTATAGTGCCTTGTTGCAAACAAGATGCATGTTTTGGTGTATTTTTATTCTGTGCAGGCTTCCTTCTTTTCACTCTGTAATTTAGGTTAGTATTGTGGAGTAACTAAACTCAGCAAGAGAAGAAACGTCCCTTTTTTAGGACCCTGTCTTTCAAAGATAATTTGTAAAAATCCAAATAACTTCACAGATCTTCATTGTAAAGGGTTTAAACACTGTTTTCCATGCTTGTTCAATGAACCATAAACAATTAATGAACATGCACCTGTGGAACGGTCGTTAAGACACTAACAGCTTACAGACAGTAGGCAATTAAGGTCACAGTTATGAAAACTTAGGACACTAAAGAGGCCTTTCTACTTACTCTGAAAAACACCAAATGAAGATGCCCAGGGTCCCTGCTCATCTGCGTGAACATGCCTTAGGCATGCTGCAAGGAGGCATGAGGACTGCAGATGTGGCCAGGGCAATAAATTGCAATGTCAGTACTGTGAGACGCCTAAGACAGCGCTACAGGGAGACAGAACGGACAGCTGATCGTCCTCACAGTGGCAGACCACGTGTAACAACACCTGCACAGGATTGGTACATCCGAACATCACACCTGCGGGACAGGTACAGGATGGCAACAACTGCCCGAGTTACACCAGGAACGCACAATCCCTCCAAAAGTGCTCTTCACTGACGAGTCGTGGTTTTGTCTCACCAGGGGTGATGGTCGGATTCGCGTTTATGTGCGAAGGAATGAGCGTTACACCGAGGCCTGTACTCTGGAGCGGGAGCGGTTTGGAGGTGGAGATTCCGTCATGTTCTGGGGAAGTGTGTCACAGCATCATTGGACTGAGCTTGTTGTCATTGCAGGCAATCTCAATGCTGTGCGTTACAGCGAAGACATCCTCCTCTTTCAAGTGGTACCCTTCCTGCAAGCTCATCCTGACATGACCCTCCAGCATGACAATGCCACCAGCCATACTGCTCGTTCTGTGCATGTTTTCCTGCAAGACAGGAATGTCATTGTTCTGCCATGGCAAGCGAAGAGCCCGGATCTCAATCCCATTGAGCTATGGCTATGGCCATTCCCACCAGAAATGTCCGGGAACTTGCAGGTGCCTTGGTGGAAGAGTGGGGTAACATCTCACAGCAAGAACTGGCACATCTGGTGCAGTCCATGAGGAGGAGATGCACTGCAGTACTTAATGCAGCTGGTGGCCACACCAAATGGTGAATGTTGATTTTACTGGAGTTGCAGCGATGAGAAGACTGTAACTACCAAGTGGATTCCACAAAATTGGGGCAAAAAATGGGTAAAAGTAACAACAACAAAAAAATGTGAGGTATAGATCGATCATTCTCATTGACAGCAAGTCTACGAAGCGGTAGATCTGTTTGCTCTATTTCCATGCTTCCTGTTCTTTAAGTTTTGTTTTTGCACATCAGCTTCAAGCAGCTGAAAATACATTATTTTTGGTTATTGGAAAGATATTTCCCGGTAGTTTTGATGGTACAGTGATTCTCTACACTGCTTGCTTGTTTAGTCACAAACTTCAATTTGGCAAACTATTTGAATTTTAGCGATTTCTGCGTATTGCACCTGTTATATCCCAAAAGTATTTTTTTAAGTATTCAACGAGAGCGGGTTGAATACTTATCGACTCAAGACATTTCAGCGTCAAATTTGTATTAATTTGTAAAAACAGAATTCCACTTTGGCATTATGAGGTATTAGATTAATAGATTTTTAATTCAGTCTGTGATGCAACAAAGTGGAAAAAGTCCAGGGGTGTCAATACTTTCTAAAGGCACTGGAAAGACTGAGGCTCATTTCCTGTGTGCCTTCAAACACGGCGGAATGAAAGGGTTTTACGAAGCCTCCTGTCGGGGTAGTGTTAATGCACCTTTTGTTGAGAAGAGCAGAATAGGCCAATCCCACTGCCAACCCTCAGCCCCACCACACAGGACCAATTCCCATCTCTACTACCACACATTCATTTCACAACCAAGCTCCCTCTACTTACATGCACAATGGAAATGCTTTGTAGGTTTGTCGCTTGCCTTAAAATGCTCATTTCAGGCAATCAGCCGACAGTTTGTTGGCAGCTAATTACCACAGACTGTTCACCACATTACGCCTTTCAGAGGTCAATTACGTCAGAAATGACGGTAAAATGGGCCTCCAAGCCCTAATGCTCCAAACCAATTTCTGTCTTCTGCCGGCACTGTGTATGTTTTGACTTGTTCCTTATTGCCTGCTTGTTTTTATATTCCTCCTTTGTTCACCCTGCTCTGTGTTTACAAAGGCTTCATTTGAGGTGATTAATGTAGCGGGTGGGTGGGTTGGGAGGGGCAGAGTGGGGGTGGAGGTGTGCAGAGTGTGCCGGGTGTTTGTTGAGGTGTACTGGGGTTTAGGACTCGGGGAGACACGGCCACTGTTTGAACGACCTGATTTACACACATTTACAGCTACCCAGAAGGCAGGTGTTCCCGGGCCTGGATTTTGTCTGTGCACACACACACACACACACACACACACACTTGCTTAACAAAGATAAGCGGGCCAACCAGTCTCCCCTTATGTAGGCCTTTCCATTCTTATCTCATAAAGAATTTCAGTTCACTCCTGACGTTTAAGGCAACATGGCTGTACTTTGACATCGGGGTAATAAGATGGTCGTCGACCATTGTTATTATGGAGCTGTACTATCTGCCCACGTATAGAGAAATCCCTCTTTAATGTCAGCACCCATCTGGCACAGAGAGCGAACTGTGTACCTGAACAATACCTTATCCCTGGCTTTAATTACGTGTGTGCGGAAAGTTGCAGGTCTTTTGTTCCACCATTCTCCCCCCTTTGTGCTGTTATCAACCCATCTGCTGCTGCCTCTTTCTCCCATTCCCCTCTCTTTTCCTCCTCCACCTCGTTCCCCTCTTTTCCTCCTCCACCTCGTTCCCCTCTCTTTTCCTCCTCCACCTCGTTCCCACTCTCTTTTCCTCCTCCACCTCGTTCCCCTCTCTTTTCCTCCTCCACCTCGTTCCCCTCTCTTTTCCTCCTCCACCTTTCCCCTCTCTTTTCCTCCTCCACCTCGTTCCCACTCTCTTTTCCTCCTCCACCTCGTTCCCCTCTCTTTTCCTCCTCCACCTCGTTCCCACTCTCTTTTCCTCCTCCACCTCGTTCCCCTCTCTTTTCCTCCTCCACCTCGTTCCCCTCTCTTTTCCTCCTCCACCTCGTTCCCCTCTCTTTTCCTCCTCCACCTCGTTCCCCTCTCTTTTCCTCCTCCACCTCGTTCCCACTCTCTTTTCCTCCTCCACCTCGTTCCCACTCTCTTTTCCTCCTCCACCTCGTTCCCACTCTCTTTTCCCCCTCCACCTCGTTCCCCTCTCTTTTCCTCCTCCACCTCGTTCCCCTCTCTTTTCCTCCTCCACCTCGTTCCCACTCTCTTTTCCTCCTCCACCTCGTTCCCACTCTCTTTTCCTCCTCCACCTCGTTCCCACTCTCTTTTCCCCCTCCACCTCGTTCCCCTCTCTTTTCCTCCTCCACCTCGTTCCCACTCTCTTTTCCTCCTCCACCTCGTTCCCACTCTTTTCCTCCTCCACCTCGTTCCCACTCTCTTTTCCCCCTCCACCTCGTTCCCACTCTTTTTTTTTGTTTTCGTATAAGATGGACTGTGAAATTAGGTGCACTCCTGAGTGCACTGTTGTCATGTTTATGCTAATTTTGGAAGGACTACTATGCTACCATTCCTTTCCAGAGCTCAGTGCCTGTCCATTCCCACAAATACACTCAGAAATACATGCAACCTGCTTACAAAACAGGTGTGGTTTTACTGATCATTCAACCAATCAATCCATTGACCATAACCACCTGTGTGGTATGTGTGTGTGATCCCTCCCAGGACGTTCTGAACACGGTGATCCGTTCCTTTTCCCCGCGCTTCTTCTTCCTGGGCCTGCCTGGCTTCACCATGCTGGTGGGAGACTTCATCACCGCTGCAGCACGCGTCCTCAGCAACGACTCCTCCGAGGTACGCAGGTCTACACACACACAATATGACAAGTCTTACATTGTAATAGCTACAACTGAATTATATCCGTTGGCTAATGTAAATATTAAAATGCAATATTTGATGTAATAACATTTTAAGGTCATGAAACATATTGTACTGAACATCCTTCTGAAGTTCAGATTGGAGTGTGTTGAATTCAACACCAGGCCATAAGGCAGCCGCTCTTGGATGAATTTCCAGGAAGCATAATGTTTCATGTTCTGTAGCCGTGATGATGGAAGTCATTTATTTTCCTCTGAAAGGCTCCGAGGATAGAAGCACAGACCGTCCTTGGGTCGCTGGTCTGTTTTCCCAACCTTTACCTGCAGATTCCACTACTGCAGACCGTTCCCGGAACTGATGACATCGTCGTCGGGAACGAGGACATCAAGGTATTCAGAGTTCTTCCATGTCCTTTTGACCTTTTAGTAAAAACTCAGACCGCAAACCCATTAAAAAAATTTAAAAAATGTATAGCAGTTCCCTGTAGTTACAAAATGTGCACTTTGATGGATAAGATGGAATGTTTGGATGGTATGTGAAGTGGATTGATCATTATCATGTCTTCTCTCTGCCCTCTCCCTTCAGGACTATCTGGTCAACATCTTACTGAAGACGGCACGGAATGAACCCTATGAAGCGGCCAGGTATGGAGGGTTAGGGGTGCAGAATAAAGGTGGTTGATTTTGTATCGAGTGGATTATGGTTCATATTTCAAATAAGTAGTGTATTGAAATAAAATATTTGCTGTATTGTTTAATTCAAGAAAGAAGTATGGTGCGGTAGTGAAATTGAACAGAGATACAACACCAGAAAGTGAGTAAATGGTCCCATAGCGTATATCAGTATTCTCACTGGTCTGCTGTGTGTTCTAGGTGTATAGCTGTATGTAGTCTGGGCCTGTGGGTATGTGAGGAGCTGATGCAGCAGGATATTCACCACCAGGTCGAGGATGCCATCAATGTTCTGGGCGTAACACTAAAGGTCAGTGTGTTTTTATGCGTCAGCGCCTGTGAGTGACAACATGCTCTGTGGTGTGACTGAAACATATATTTTTTGAAGACCTCTGCTCCCCTGTTTATCGGTGGTTAGATGCAGAGGGAACCAGTGCTTTCTGTTTTTTTTTGGGGGGGGGCTCGAGGGCTGTGGCGTAATTTCCAGGCCACTCGCTCAGTGGATGCAGGCCAATTTAAGAAACCACATCTCCTCTCTAGTTTACTACTATTGCAGTCCTTCTCTCTAATGGCGCAGTAATCACTTCCCAACCCAACTTGACACACACTCAGCTGGCCCAAAATAAAGGAGATGTTGGGGGGGTTGGAGGCGAAGGAGGGCTGCTTTTCTAAAAGCAGGTGCTAAACTCTCACGGTCTCTTTTTGTGTTAGGCCATTTCTGCATTGTCTACCCTTGTTATATGTCAAGAGGCACTCAGCCAGAAAACAGGAAGTTCCAATTCTGTGCCCTGAATTCCAAATCACTATGTTCAGCTGTCTGCCAGTCAGTCCATTAATGAACTGTAATTTGAAAGAAAGGTCATTGTAGAACCAAGACATTTTCATACGTTTTTCTGTTGTGCCAGATGGTCCCCATACTAGTTTTGTACAACTACTCATCCTACGACTTCCCAGAGTTTTTAACCTGGATATCTTGTTCTCCTGTCCCTTCTCTGGTCAGTTTGGGAACAAAGCTGTGGCTCAGGTAGCCTGTGACCTGTTCCAGCTCCTCATCTCTCACTGGGAACACCTCCAGAGGCTAGAGCGCTCTCTCCCAAAGAAAATCATTGAGGCAGGTTAACACAGCTCCTCTTCACCTTCCTGATATGAGACATGTATATTCACTATCACTCGCGAAAAACATGTCGTCAAAGTATCCATATCTTGTTTTTTTCGTCCCATGCAGATCTTTGTGGCCACTATAGCATTTCTGTTGCCGAGTGCAGAGCACTCGACAGTGGAGGCTGACAAAAAGGTACAGGAAATTGAACGAGCATAAAATGGCTGAAGTCTGAAGGAGCCTTTCTTTCTAGATGTAGCAAGTGCATTTGCTCAGGAATCTTGTTCTGTCTCTCCCCCATCCTGCGTTCTGTCTCTTTCTCCAGCCCTGACTCTCTCACTTTCAGTCCCTCCTTACCTCTCACCATTGCTCATCTCCTCCCTAGCTGCTTTACTAATTATATTTGCCTGCATGAGGCTTCATTGTGTGTGTGGAGGGCACTGGGCTAATGGAAAAGCCTCTCCTCTCTTTGTGTGACTCAGCTAATGGTGTCTTTGCTGCTGTGCCTGCTGGACTGGTGCATGGCCATGCCCCTGAGTATGCTGCTGGAGCCCATCACCATGCCTGTGCTGGAGGACCCCACATCCCACAAGGCCCCTCTGCTCGACTACATCTACAGGGTGGGTAAAAGAAAAGAATAGTGTCATAGTAATTTGTCTAACCCCAAACACAGCCCTCTTCAGAAGCCCTATTTGACATTTAAAATGTGTTCCATGTTTCCAATTTTTGCTTCCAGTTTCTACTGGTATGTGAGAATGTCCACCAAACTACCTCACCTGTTTGGTAATGCACATATGATACTCAAAAACATAAATGTATAACAGGGAAGTATTTTATCTGACTTTTTCCCCGATTGGGTGTTTGAACCCTTATTTGGGGTGGAAGGTAGCCTAGTCGTTAGAGCATTGGACTAGTAACCGAAAGGTTGCAAGATCGAATCCCCGAGCTGACAAGTTAAACACTGTTCCTAGGCCGTCATTGAAAATAAGAATTTGTTCCTTTACTGACCTGCCTAGTTAAATAAAGGTAAAATAAATGTTAAAAAAACACTTTGTGATTAAATGCAGAGGAAGAGGCTGAGAAATGAGGTATTATTCAGTGGAGGTTTGACAGATGCGGTCAAAGACACCTTTATTTGGATGTCAACCCTGATAAGAAATGGTCCAATTATTTAAATATGCCTTTGTCCTCTTGATAAGCCTGGATTTAAAAGCCTGTCTACTTTTTGAGTTGAATATCTCTTAATATGGGAGAGACTGCAGCTGCTATGTAGGAAATAAATACATTTCATTGGTTGTTCTATTGTGCACATACAAGTATAAAGTGTCCCTTTTAGTATTGTCATTGGTAAATCAGCGTTACCCTGACCTTACTGAAATGCTGGTCTTGTTTTAGATTTGGACAACATTTAATGTAATAAAACCAGAAAAATATCACAATCACACAAAATACACGTCTCTACTGGTCTCCCATACCAAATGGACTTTAAACTATACCCCCCCCCAAAAAAAACTTTATTTTAAATATTTTATTCTCTGTCTTTTCAACTCATTTACATACCAGTAAACCTCACAAAATGAGTAAAGCGTTTTGTCTAGTTTGTGCATCTCTTTTGGATTTGTTATAGTAACTATTTAGTTGTTTCTCATACCAAATCGTCAATGAACAGATTCAACTTAAAAGTGACCCATTCATACGCCGATGAATAAAGATGGAACATTTCTGCACCTCTGCTGAGGTTTTGAGCTTGGTAGTTGGTGTATTTGTGTCTTAACAGCATGAGGCTGGTCTGTGCAAAAGGCATGATTGCTCTGGACCTTATTGGTTCACTGGACCTCCATGCCGTGTTCTCCATCTGCTCTCTGCCTGCCTCAGCAGCTGCACCCTCGCTCTGTTGTTGTGTGTTTGCTTGTGTACATGTTTTTGTGCATCCATGAGTGTGTGTGCATATGTGTCTACACGTATCCATGTTTGTTCGGGTATGTGTTACCTTCCTGGAACTGTTGCTATGCGAGGTGCAGCCACTTAGTCGTCAAGCAAGCAGAAGCTTTTTTTTCCCGTCCACAGAGGAACCACTTTGGGGCTTTGGTGTGGCAGCTGTTTGGTTCTGGTCTTTTCACCATAAACCCCCCCATGCCCAGAGGACTGTAAGGCATTATAATCCACATACTGTCTGCATTTCCCCACACAATACTGTTTCAGATGACAGGACCTGCACCTCTCCTCTGAGGCTCAGCCAAGTGTGTGTGTTTGTGTGTGTGTGTTTTGAATGGGATTAGCCATTCATTTACATAGACCAGCCTCCACAATGGGTTTACCAAGTCCACCCTCTCAGTGTGAGAGGCCCCACAGTTGCTATTGTCTGGTATGTCAGGCGTAGCTTCCAAATGTTATTTTCCTTTTTACATTTTTTTTTATTACAATAAACAAAAACCTACTTTGACAAAAACCAGTAGACAACTTATCATTTACATACTTCCACCTACTTCCAAACATAGGTGTGTGTGTTTGTGTGTGTGTTTGCGTGTGTATGCATGCGGTTTCGTGCGGGTGCTTGTTTGTGGCAACATGAGCAGAGGGATAAAGTCTTAATTAAATCAAACAGAGGTAACCTGGCCAATCAGTGTAATCAACTGGACTACCACGTCTTATCTAGCCCTGCCAAACCAACAGACAGATGCCGCACCATCTGTTATGCAGATCGATACTCACTCATCACAGGAGAGATGTGGCAGTGAAGCACCTCTTCTCCCTCAGGTGGAGGCTCACCATGGCAACAGACCATATAGTACCCCTACGTATGTGCCTGAACCATTCAATGCTCGTGTCCCCACCCGGAACGTCTGCGTTTGAGATTACTGTATCCTTTTACATTGACTTGCCTAGTTACTTCCTTACTCTGTTTCAGTTACTGGAAGGTCAATGTTGTTCAGGTGTTCACTGTCTCCCGCTGCCGGCCAGTCCCAACTGATATTCTGTAACTCTCAGGCAGACAAAGTACTGTTTGTATGAGTGTGCAATGTGTCTAATTTCTGAGTACCATGTATTTGTTGATGCTGTGCAGCAAGCCACACAAAGAAACCACAGCAGTGACTGCATGCAAGGCTCCCACTGTCTTTCCCCTGTGGTGTTTTTAACTCCTACCCTCTGTCCCGTAGGTGCTACACTGCTGTGTTTCTGGCTCCAACCTGCACACCCAGCAGAGCCACTACCTCCTGAGTCTGTCTGACCTCTCCACTGACTACGACCCCTTCCTCATGCTGGGCCAGGTCCAGAGCTCAGAGCCCCTTCTCTCGCACACCGCTGCAGACTTGGGCAGCCTGCTCACCGTTGCCGAGGGTAAGGAGACCAGAGACCTCGCCGCCGTCACCGGCCTCACTACTGTCTCCAGCACAGCGTGGGGCAGAATGGGGAGACGAGGTGCCACCCGTTTAATACCTGCTGTGTGGGAGATTGCGCTGGGCTGACGGCGAAATGAAAGGAGGGCTGTGTGCGTTTGTGACAGAGAGTGTGTGTTTGTGTGACAGAGTGCGCGTGTGTGCGTGACAGAGTGTGTGTGTGCGTAACAGAGTGTGTGTGTGCGTAACAGAGTGTGTGTGTGCGTAACAGAGTGTGTGTGTGCGTAACAGAGTGTGTGTGTGCGTAACAGAGTGTGTGTGTGCGTGTGTGACAGAGTGCGCGTGTGTGACAGAGTGCGCGTGTGTGACAGAGTGCGCGTGTGTGACAGAGTGCGCGTGTGTGTGTGTGTGTGACAGAGAGCGAGAATGTTTGTGAGTGCCCTGTCATCTAAGGTGTGTGTGCCTAGCTGCTGCTGTTGGTTTTCTACATTACTCTTCCTCTTCCAAACCACCTGGGAAATGAGCAGTGGGTGAACTACATGGCGATGTAACCTTTAATATGTTCCCTTCCATTTGGAGCTTGCTACTCCATTAAATGTAAATGTTTTTAACTAACATTGACGAGACTAACTCATGGAATGGAATGTTTTAAGAGGTAGGCATTAGCGCTCTGCCCCAGGGAGAGGGCCCATTTATAAAAGAGACATCTAAAAATGATTTTTATTAGTGACCTTGTAGTGTCATTAGGTTATGTATTAGAGTATTCCTCTGCTCATCCAGAAGTCTGTTGTTTCGACAACAAGAACCTACCCGTTGATGCAACGTTGGCGAAGCCTGGCTGAAATATCTAGCTTATGTCATTACTTTTCATACAGCGCTACAAAGTCCAGATAGAAATAACAAACGGCCTCAGAAGACCAGCCAAAGAGCACTATGCATTTCCCTTTCAGCTCACATTGATTAAGTCTCATCAAAGGCCCTGTGCATCTACAATGCGGCGCACCGCCCGCTCTCTAAAGAGCTTTCTCCACTTTGATGAGCCATGATGGTATTGATAGCACTGTCACTATGCAGAGCTTGTCTTGTTTTCCCCACGTCGTAACATGGCATCCCTTTTTCATTTTGGCGTAGTCCTGAGCATGTGGATCATTTACATAGATCTGATTCAGGGGAGTAGTGCTCTGTTCACTGTTGCTTTAAACTTGTCCGTCTCATTAGCACCCTGCTGGTCTTTTCTCTCCTGCCGTTGTAACAGACTCAATAGCCTTTTCAAAGTCGTCTCCTATGATTAGATGCTACCTACTTGCGGCAGAGGTGTGCCATTGTGAGAAATGAAAAACGACCTCATTAGTGATTTATAATGGGTAAACTAGCTTTGTGTTGAAAAGGTGAGCGGATTGAGAGCACGTCTGCCCGTGGTAATGTGGTTCAGAAAGACGGCGGCCCAAGTTCAATTCTGTATCCTGACTCCACTGTATGAAATACACTGATCACATCTGGCGACTGCACGCGGACTTTGAAATGGTTTGTCTCTGCCCTACAGAGAAGAAAAGGCGGAACGTGGAGCTGATCCCTCTGACAGCACGGATGATCATGACCCACCTTGTGAACCACCTGGGCCACCATCCCCTCAGCGGTGGTCCCGCCCTCCTACACAGCCTGGTCAGTGAGAACCACGACAACCCCTTTGTGGAGTCATCAGAACTCTCCTCTGAGGTGTTCAAGAGCCCCAACCTGCAGCTGTTTGTGTTCAACGACAGCACCCTGGTGTCCTACCTCCAGGTGCCCTCGGAGCCCTCTGGTCCAGGGGAACCCCATGACAACTCCTCCCAGGTACGCGTCATCGTGAGGGACATCTCTGGAAAGTACTCCTGGGACGGAGGGGTTCTCTACCGCACCCAGGAGGGAGTCAATGGGATGCATCAGGCGAGTGAAAACTCCTCCAACCACTCCACCACCAAGCCCACCTCGCCGGGGACCTCTGAGCCCTCCTACCCCCCAGGCTGGGACTCCCAGTCAGGCTGTGAGGAGGTGGATGTCCTGGACCAACTCCTGGAGGACCTTGGCAACAGCAGCCCGGAGTGCCTGCCCCAACCCCGGCTAAGGCTCAACCAGCCAGCCCCCTCTCCCTGTGGGATGAACCTGGAGCTGGAGGGGGCCATCGTGGAGGCCATCCTCAGGCAGACACAGCAGGAAGAAGAGCAGGTGAAGAGGTGGAATGCAGACGTGAGCGTCAAGGCCGCCAGCCAGAGAGAACCCACTCCACAGGAGCCCAAAGCCCCTTTCTACTTCTGCAGACTGCTACTCAACGACCTGGGCATGAACTCATGGGACCACAGGTACAGAGCCGAGCACAACACCACCACGAACACAGCTGTAGACTAGTTAGGAGAATACCTCGCAGAGAGAGAGAGAAAAAGAAAGGCCGGAAAGGCATGGCAGGGTGTGTAGCCTGTTAATCTTCTCTCCACAGGGCAACTGTGCCCAACTGTTTTCACTCAGGTCCACCTCGACAGGTGGCATCCTTGTAATGAGAGGCTCGCACCTCTGGGGAAGGAAGCAGAGACCCCCTCCAGTAGATTAGTAATGTCTCCGAGCCCAATTTAAACCTCTACACCTGTTATTCCTCAGACCAATAACCCAACTGAAAACATGAAACTTTCCTATCCTACTTTCAGTCTGTCTTTTACCATTCAAATAATAATTAACAGGCACAAGCTTTGCATTGGTACACTGTAAAGTACCATCTGGTTGATACTTTTGACAATTCTAATTGTCAATGGGTGCATTCAAGTTCAGTTTTGTTTGTTCCTTTTCAGGAAAAGTTTTCATCTCCTGAAGAAGAACTCTAAACTCTTGAGAGAATTGAAGAATTTGGATTCCAGGCAGTGGTATGTTCCTACCCGCTAATTATTTAGGGCCTCTTCAGCACACACTGTATCCCTAGATAACATTGGTACACATGATGTGCTTCTTGTTAGGTATTAAAAAATAATAATAATCATTATTTTTACTGAATAATGTATCATAGTGTTTAATTTCCAATGAAGACCTTTTAAAAAAATTATAATAAACCAACCTAGATTTCAGCTGGCTATATTTTAGTTAAGCCTACATTCCATATCTGCCATTTCTCTGAACCTAAGCCCACTAATGAAGCATCCTTTCCTCAAAATCAGTAAAGATCACACTCTCAAGACGACACGTATTAAAACAGCTCCACACTTCCCTCCTCCTCTCCTCCTAATCCGCACCGTCTCAGGCTGATCACAGCTCGGCAGCACACACACGCACAGCGATCAATAGGCACTCCACACTGTTAATGACCGGGGCTTATTAAAGAATGCCCCCAGGATCGGGCCTCATTCTGCCAGACCAGCGAGCATACCTGGGCCGCTCATGGCAACCTGTGTCGAAACATGCCAAATTCCCCCGATTTAACACAGCCATGCACCACCATGGCAACACTGAAGCACATGGGTGGAACTCTGCACTTGTTTTGTTTGTCACATGAGGCTGGGGGGGGTATGGGGAAAGTAAACACACATACTATTGTGCACTCACTCTAACACACACACTGCTCTAATATTAGACCATATTTGCAGTATTGTGTGGAGGTGTACGTTTGGAGGTGTGTGGTTCACATTTCGGAGCACGCTGATCTTAACAGGGTTGAGTGTGGAGTAGGGATGTGCACGGATATTAAAATACTGAGAGAAAAAAATTATAGGCCTTTTGTAACACAAAGGCTTTTTCTAAATTAAATTACAATATTAATGTGGCATTGTTACATACAAGGATATATTAAAATTATTAAGGTAATAAAAGCAACAACAACAAAAAAACATTTCAATGTAGATTGTATGATGTGCGCCCCATGAAAATGACTGGTTGCCTTCGTGTGTAGTTTGTGAATGTTTGCCAATCAAAGCCACAGAGGCAACGTGTAGTGAGAGTTCACGAATGCAATGCGATATGGACTACAATTACGGAATTAAAAGTTAGCGAAATGAGAAGGAGTAGGCTACAACGAGCAACCAAACAGGTAGGCGATAGATTCTAGATTCTCTAGGCTACTCCAGTCAAGACAGACAAGCACTGTTATATGGAATGATAAATAAGTGTGCCTGCTACACGTTAGCTAGTCTTGATTTGTAGCCGAGTTGCGACTTTCTCTCTGCCTCCATCTGCTCACTCCCAAATCACCAGCCGCTCCACAGCTGCAGCAATAGAGCGCCTCACCATCTCGCAGCCGTGCTCAGATTAAAAACGTATGCTACCAAAACCACACACATTTAGAATATCCAGATATCCGACCACAATTCATCATACCAGTCGAAATCATTTCAAACCGATGTAGAACAGTGTAACATCATCAGGGCCATTGTTCTAACAACAAGTCTTGTGTGTTTCGTCTTACAGCAGAGAGACGCACAAGATCGCTGTGTTCTACATCGGAGAGGGTCAGGAAGATAAGTGCTCCATCCTTTCCAACAGCGCAGGCAGCCAGGCCTACGAAGACTTTGTGTCTGGCCTGGGATGGGAGGTACACACACCCCTGCCGTATCTCTCGTCTCGCTCTCACACACTGACATCACTCTCCTAACCGTGTTGTGTGCCTTCAGGTTGATCTAGCCACCCACTGTGGCTTCATGGGAGGGCTTCAGAGGAACGGCAGCACAGGACACACTGCTCCATACTATGCTACCTCCACGGTGGAAGTCATCTTGCATGTGTCCACACGCATGCCGTCCAATTCGGACGACTGCCTCACCAAAAAGGTACTATTACTCCCTCTAGATCCATGAAGTTAACGTCAGAAAAGCCTGCAAAAGGGAAGACAATCAACAATAAAAAGGTGTTTGTTGGTTTGCCATTGACTGAAAAAGCTCCTTAACCTAAACTGGTTTAAATGCCTATCACTACACTAATAATGTAGCAAGGTCCACAGTCCTTCAAGCAATGTAATGTCTGCGTACAAAACTAGGCTCCAAACACAGTGTATACAGAGTGAAATGGCCTCCGAGCCGTGCCCTGTCTGTCTGTGTGCCGTCTTGGGTCTTCAATCTGTGCTAAACTGAGGTCAGGTGGTGTAACTCCTGGGTTCTGGCACTGATTAGTAATCTCTGGGCGGGATGAGGAGTAGAGAGAGAGAAGCAGGCGTGTAAGAAGGGGCATGTGTGGCTATGGTAATGACCGTGATTCCCAGACCTGTTCCCCCCTCCCTGGGTGCTGTGACCGGGGCCCAGATTCAGCCATTAGCTGTCCCTGTCAGTGCAGGCGCCGGGCCGATGCCTGCAGGACGTTTTTATCCCATTCCGGCTGTGACTGCGGGAGCGATCGATGGTGCTTCAGCGGTTTCCCTGGCTATAGCACACCAGCAGCAGTTAGCATGGAGAAATGAGCCGCGAGGCCCCTGCCCGAGCCACCAGTCTTCTCATATGCTGTCCCACGGAGAGAGGAAATTTATCAGGCCATCCTCATATATACCCCCAACCTCCATCGACACATCTGCCCTTCTCCCCCTAAAAAAAACAGCCCTACACCGACCCCATACTGAACCTGTGCTCAGCGGCTGCGGAAATTAGTTTGATTTTGGCTAGCTGGTGTGAGGCGCTGGAGGGGTCGGCGCATGCCTTCGGCCTGCTTCGATTCATTTGATTGGGAGCCCCTGTAATTGCACCCCACTCTTTCCAGAACCCCACGCTAGCCAAAGGCGAGACAGATATTGGCAGCTCGGCGGCGCGTGTGTAGGCTAACAGGGACGGGAGGGAGGGGGATAAAAAATTGGGATGAAAAAGAGGCTTTATCGGGCAGGAAGTTTCTCAGTCAATTTACAAATAAAACTTTCAGCCTCGCCCGACTGCCTGCTCTTAACTGCATACTGTGTTGGGTGGGGGAGGGCGACGCTTTCGCTGGCCAGAGTGTCTGAGGGAAAGAATAAATGGGCCCCAAGCTACACCAAGAAGGAAAATGGGGGAAAAAAACATAAATTCCTCCAATCCAATTGTGGGCTTTAGGGCAGAGTGGTGCAGCGCCTAGCAGCAGCTGGCTGTAGTAATGCAGCTGTTGGAGCGACCTGGGAGGTGGGGGTCAGGCCACGTAGGGTCCTAATGTCAGAGCAGGGGGCGCTCGGCCGGCCCCACACTCATAACCAGCACCAGGGCTTAACTGAGCTCTGTGTTTTTAGAAGGGAGCACTTGCGCTGCTGAGAGGCCTGCTGTGCTGTGTGGATGGGAGGTCATTGAGGGTTAATTGGACAAGGGCCTTTGACTTAGGCCACACACAGGTGTGATTCTATTGGCACACATAGCTTCAGGGATGTGATTCTTCACCTGATTTAATCAGAATTTCCTGGCTTTCTCACATCCCCCTCTATCATTGAAATCTACCTACCCACAAACCAATATCCTCTTTTTCCTGACTTTCCATGTTCTCCTGACTCCTAATCACATCCCCTGGTCTTTTACTGAGTTACAGTTTAGATGAGGGAATCAGTTAATTGAAATAAATTCATTAGGCCCTAATCTATGGATTTCACATGACTGGGAATATAGATATGCATCAGTTGGTCACAGATACCGTAAAGGAAATGGGCCTCAGGATCTCGTCATGGTCTCTCTGTGCATTCAACTTGCCATGGATAAAATGCAATTGTGTTTGTTGTCCATATCTTATTCCTGTCCATACCATCACCCCACCATCACCACGGGGCACTCTGTTCACAATGGTGACATCAGCAAACCACTCACCCACCGGAGAGAAATTAGAACATTAAATTCTCTGCCAACAGTTCTGGTGGACATTCCGTCAGTCAGCATGACAATTGCACACTCCCTCAAAACTTGAGACATCTGTGGCATTGTGTTGTGTGATAAAACTGGATATTTTAGTGGCCTTTTATTGTCCCCAGCACAAGGTGCACCTGTGTAATGATTGATATTTAATGACCTTCTTGAAATGCCACGCCTGGCAGGTGGATGGATTATCTTGGCAAAGGACAATTGCTCACTAACAGGGATGTAAACAAATTTGTGCACAAAATTTGAGAGAAATAATGTTTTTGTGTGTATGGAAAATGTATGTGATCTTTTATTTCAGTTCATGAAACATGGGACCAACACTTTACATGTTGCGTTTTATATTTTGGTTCAGTGTAATATTCAAATGTTAATTAAAATCCTTAGGATTTTTGTCGGTAACCTCGACATGCATATTCAACATTCTTGGTTAATTTGTGCCTGTCTGACCTGACCTGCACTGGAGCCATTGATCCTTGTACAGATGAGATGAACCAGGGAGCACGGTGTTCAATCACTGTGTTGTGGATTTGTTGAACATTATCCCATTACCATAATTAAGGGCTTATAATAGAATGTACTAATTGCAATTTTTTGGGTGGCGAGGCCATGTTTTCTTAATGGCTCATTAGACCCAAGTACATTGGCAGATGTTTTCCTCCTCTAAGTGAGTCAGTCGGTGAGGAGGCAAGGCCTTGATGTTGCCACATAATCAGGGACAGGAGTTTTTTTTCTTTTTCTAACCCTTACTAGGCCCAGTTTATCCTTATCCAGGTCACAAACAAAAAAACAGGTTTCCCCACGAGTGATGGGTAAAGGCCAGTGAGGTTGGAATAGCCGCCCTTAAACCCATCACTCAATGTCCATGTCAGCCACAATACCGAGGGAAGACTGTTCTCTCACTTCCCCTCTGCCTTGGTTGAAAAAGAGTTCTACAGTACATTAACTATCTGGCAATTTCCTGTCATTTGTGTAATTTCTGTCCTAACTTCATTTGTATTTATGAATAGAACATGGAAATTGGATGTAATTTTATGTCTTTGGAGTAAAGTTAATTTCAATGATTGGTTTTAAAATGCTCAATTTAATGTTTTTTTTTTGTGGTTTGAATTTCCAGTGGAAATTCAAATGATAAGAAGCTTTGTCACAACATCCAGAGCTGTGGTAATCTCTAACCTAATATTAAAAACCTTTCTATGGGAATAACAAGATGTTCTTTCTGACCGTTGTGATCGCCATAGCCGTGTCTAAACCCTGTGGTTTGTTCTGGTGCAGCTGCGTCACCTGGGCAACGACGAGGTTCACATAGTGTGGTCGGAGCACAGCAGGGACTACCGACGCGGCATCATCCCCACTGACTTTGGAGATGTGCTGATCATCGTGTACCCCATGAAGAACCACACGTTCTTCATCCAGATCATGAAGAAACCACAGGTACTGGTACTAGAGGTCAGCTGGCAGGCTCAAAACCTAAATGGCTTTTGGCGCTTGTTTCTGCACTTGCCTGATTATTTTCCACTCAATCTACCTGTGTAATGGATACACTATTTTACTTACTGTCTTTTTAGCACTAAACAAATATTATGGGACTCCTTCAACATTTCACTGCTTCAGCATATTATCCAACTCTTTGTTTGGAAAAAGCTGTCTGATCTTCACTTCGAGAAGACCTCTCCTTACTCATGTCCCTCCAGACTGCCTTGTTGGTTGAGTGGGTTACCTGTTTGTCTGTCGGTCTGCCTGTGTGACTCTGAGATGGACGCTCTAATGCCCTCCTCTTTCACTCCAGTCCATTACCCTCACTGTGGGTATGTGCTCTGAGGCAGTCAGTGTCGCTCAGCTAGCTTTCATCTTGGTTCTGAGCCGCTGCACACACAGCTCTGGATAGACTGACTGGCTGGGTCAAAGACTACAGGTCACAATGTAACCATCTACGGTAGGCTAGGTTATTATATACAGTGCCTTCAGAAAGTATTCACACCCCTTGACTTTTTCCAAACATTTTTGTGTTACAAAGTGAGATTAACATTTATTTAATTGTCCTTTTTTGTCAACGATCTATACAAAATACTCTAAGTGGAAGAAAAATGTGAACAGTTGTATAAAAAAAAAAGTATATGCATGTATGTGTGTAATTAATATATATATATTTTTTTCTCGTATTTTTTATATATATATATATATATATATATATATAAAATAAAATAAAAAAATACGAAAAATCAAACACTAATATATCTTGATTGGATAAGTATTCAATCCCTGAGCTTCTTGATATGACACACCTGGCAGGTGGATGGATTTTCTTGGCAAAGAACAAATGCTCACTAACACAGGGATGTAAACACATTTACTTTAGTGCCTTGTTGCAAACAGGATGCATGTTTTTAATACTTTTATAATGTACAGGCTTCCTTTTCACTCTGTAATTTATGTCAGTATTGTGGAGTAACTACAATGTTGTTGATCCATCCTCCGCTTTCTCTTATCACAGCCATTAAACTCTGTAACTGTTTTAAAGTCACCATTGGCCTCACTGTGAAATCCCTGAGCGGTTTCCTTCCTCTCTGGCAACTAAGTTAGGAAGAACGCCAGTATCTTTGTGTTGACTGGGTGTATTAATGCACGATCCAAAGGGTAATTTATAAATTCCACACGCTCAAAGGGGTTTATTCAGTGTCTGCTATTTTTAGTTTATTATTTTTTCATCTACCAAAAGGTGCCCTTCTTTGCGAGGCATTGGTCTTTGGTTGAATTTGTGTTTGAAATTCACTGCTCGACTGAGGGAGCTTACAATTATCTGTATGTGTATGGTACAGAGAAGAGATTAATTTAAAACATGTGACTTGTTAAGCACATTTTTACTTGTGAACTTATTTAGGCTTGTCATAACAAAGGGGTTGAGTACTTATTGACTCAAGACATTTCAGCTTTAAATTTTGTATTAATTTGTAAAAGTTTCGAAAAGCATAATTCCACAAGGTGTGTATGTGTGTGTGTGTGTGTGTGTGTGGGGGGGGGGGGGGGCCAGTGACAAAAAATCTCAATTGCACTAAATTCAGGCTGGAACACAACAAAATGTTGAAAAAATGAACGGGTGTGATTATGTTCTTATGGCACTATATACTTAGATTGGTATACTCTAATATTCATCCTAAACGTGACCCAAAAAATACAATTGGAAGTCCGTCACTGGGACTTCCACATCTCAGATCTATAAGAAAACATCACACAATATTTCCAGTCTCTTCTAAAGAGTGCCGAATAAGACTGTGTCGGCCAAACGAGGGGCTTTGGTGTGTTGGAGCAAAAGATGGGGCCAGAATGCATGGCAGCTTTCTCATTCCACTGACCTGCCAGCAGGACACTGCCAACCTGGGGATGATGCCCATAGACCTCTGTCTGGCCATCCACCTAGGCCTCCTCCCAATATCCACACAGACAGACAGAAAGACACCACCAACAACCACCCAGTCTGCAGCCCAAACCTCCACCATAGAATCCTACGGCCCCCATTACACAGACCCTTTATTGTTCTAGAGCTTCATTGTCCTGAGTTGACCTCTAGAAGTTTGGCTTTTTTTTCTTTCTTTTTTACACCAGTAGAGATTGAATGGGCTAGCTGTCAGTTTGAAGTTAGTCTAATTATTGAAGTGGAGGGACTGTCTGTATAATGAGCTATGCCATGTCAAGTAGACAGCAGGACTTATGGAGAGGCTCTGACACGCACGTCACATTCCAGGTCAATGATCATTAAACTCAGCAGATTTAAGATCTCCCCAAAAAGCATGAACAGACGCATGTGTCACACACACACACACACACATGCACGCTGCTCTCAAACACAGAGAGCTCCCACTGTATTTGTTCCAACAGTTCAATCAAAGTATTTTCTCCGGTATTGATTTGCATTAGATGTGTGTGTGGTTTCTATGCTAAATAAGCTCAACACTTAGTCCTAAGTCACTCAAACTTGAATCTAACCCTGTAGCAATATTAGATATTGGGCTGGGAGTTGCCAGGGACCCCAATAAGATAATGTTATCATGATACTTAGGTGCCAATAGCATATGTAATGTGATTCAATACTTCTAATTTATTGCGATTTGATGTTCCAAACATATTACTCACTACAGTGGCAAGAAAAAGTATGTGAACCATTTGGAAATAGCTGGATTTCTGCATAAATTGTTCATAAAATTAGATTTCTTCTTCATCTAGGTCACAACAATAGACAAACACAGTCTGCTTAAACTAATAACACACAAACAATTATGCATTTTCATGTCTTTAATTGAGCACACTGTGGAAAAAGTACATTTATTAAAAATAAACAGAAATACCTTATTTGCATAAGTATTCAGACCCTTTGCTGTGAGACTCGAAATTGAACTCGGGTGCTTCCTTTTTCCATTAATCATCCTTGAGATGGTTCTACAACTTGATTGTAGTCCACCTGTGGTAAATTAAATGATTGGACATGATTTGGAAAGGCACACACCTGTCAATTTAAGGTCCAACAGTTTACAGTGCATGTCAGAGCAAAAACCAAGTCATGAGGTCGAAGGAATTGTCCGTAGAGCTCCGAGGAAGGATTGTGTAGAGGTACCGATCTTGGGAAGGGTATCAAAATATTTCTGTAGCATTGAAAATCCCCAAGATCACAATAGCCTCCATCTTTCTAAAATGAAAGACTCTTCCTAGATCTGGCCAAACTGAGCAATCGGGGGAGAAGGGCCTTGGTCAGGGAGGTGACCAAGAACCCAATGGTCACTCTGACAGAGTTAATTGAAATGCATTCCAGGTGACTACCTCATGAAGTTGGTTGAGAGAATGCCAAGTGTGTGCAAAGGGTGGCTGCTTTGAAGAATCTCAAATAGAAAATATATTTTGATTTGTTTAACACCTTTTTTTGGTGTGTTATTTCATAGTTTTGATGTCTTCACTATTATTCTACAATGTAGAAAATAGTTCAAACTAAAGAAAATCCCTAGAATGAGTAGGTGTGTCCAAACGTTTCACTAGTACTGCGTTTGAATAGCATTTTTATTTTTATGACGCACATTTTCTCATTCCCTCCGCTCTTGACTGCATGTGCTCATGCTGCATGGGCGGGAGCGTTGCCTAGGCAACCAGACTGGTTTGCTACAGCACCTTGCTTGTTTCAGCACGGAGCAACAAAGTTTCATCATGTTGTAATGAGTCCATGTAACCGCGGAAACGGACTCAACCACACGAATGCCCGGCCGTCCTGTCTTCACTTCTTCCACAGACAAAAAGAAGAATTCAACGGTTATGACGTTTATTTAAGATGGTAACTTTCTCCCTCCCTCCCTCTCTCCTTCCCCTCGTAGGTCCCCTTCTTTGGGCCTCTTTTCAACGGCGCCATCGTCACCGGAACGCTGCTGCCCAGCCTTGTGCGTGCCACCTGCATCAACGCCAGCAGAGCTGTCAAGTCCCGCCTGACGCTTTACCAGAGCTTGTATCCTTTGTGTGAACTGTTTACTCTGTCTCCCCTACCCTTACAGCCCTGTCTGCCTCCACAAGGTTAACAACTGACCACAGAGCCTCAGCAGTTAGGCCGTGCAAGTTTTTCCAGGGACGGTTATCTTTTTATATGTATTATTTTTTATATGAATTAATGTTATTCCTCACACTCCGATGATTGTTCTCATATGTGAAAATATTGAATTTCTAAACGTGTTGATTGTAATCGCGGCGTTAGCCCTTCTAGTGGTTGGCCTGTGTGGATTCCCATGTGGTGCGTGTAGCGTGTTGGGTGATCTGCATGGGTGAGCACTGACACTGATCTTGATGCGCTGGCTGATTTGCATACAGCGATTAACAGAGCACCGGGTTGAGGTGTTGCGGTGTGTCGCGCAGCCCGTAGTGACATGTGAGGACGCATGTGTCCGTCTGGGTCTGTAATGGGGATCTTGTGGAACCTCTCTGTCGTCTTGTATGATGCAGTGGGTTTAGACGACAGCAGCAGAGACATGACTGTCATTAACCCATCCTCCCCTCCATCCCTGTAACAGCCTGCCTGTCGTTAAGGGCCTGATCTCCAGCTGTACATGTCAGTTGGTTTAAGACGAGCGTAATCAGCGATGGAGATGAATTTGCATGTGAATAAGTTGAGGACTGAAGGAGGGGAGGGACGTTTTTTTGGAGCGGGCCCCTGTGGGTGAAATCTGATCTCCCACAAAGCCTTGCAGCTCCACCTCTCCCCGGACAGGGACAGGCTGTACAGAGTGGCCTCGCAGGGACCACAGTAGCTCTCTGGGTGTTGCCATGGTGACCAGCAATCTCCAGTTTTTGAGGTTGGACCCAAGTTGTGCACCGCTCTCAAGTATTTATTTTGTCATTGGTTTACGGTTTGTAAGGAAAGTGGGCAAGGGTGCGCGATAATGTCAGTAGCCTATAGTATGTTTTTAAGCTAATAATGTGCACTAAACTTTGGCTACAGGTGTATGTGGCTTTACATTCTGAGTGTTTGATGTGTATGTGCTTGCATTTGTATGCACGGGTGTCATCCTACCCACCCATCAGCGAGGCTCATATCAGCCCCTCTCAGGGTCCCTGGGGGCATCAGTGGGACAGCAGAGAGGCAGATGTCTGTAACTCAAAGCCAAGTGAATTACTCCAGTGTGAGATGTGCTGAGCTGCCAGCGCTGCCTAGCTACCATAGGCCAGTCTGCACTGGGAGCCAAGGGGGAAGGGAGCCAGGGCCGGGCCGGGCCAGACCAGGCCTACCTGGCATTCCTTAGCAAGAAGAGAGCAGCACGACGGCCTGATCTGCGAGATGAGATGATCGCTGGCTGGGCTGGAGCGTTGGCAGTGTGAAGCAGCCAGCCAGGGTGAGGCCCCACATACTGCAGATCTGGAAGATGAGCTGACAAACGGATGCTCCCAGCCAATGGATGCTGGCAATGCCAGCACTGGTGTCTGTGTGTGGGACATTTTTCTGGATGGCTGGAGGATTACGTTTAAACAAAGAAATAGTCATGAGTCATCGAGGCGATGAGACCAATTTTTTTTATCAAGATAGGGCGCACACACAAACAAACACAAACTATTTTGTAATTCAGAAGATTTCTCAGGATTTGTTCAAAGAAAAAATACTCCTACCAGTAAATAAAGTTCTGACTATTTTTGGAAGAATGTTTTAAGATATCATTTAGAATGCTATTTGAGGTTTATTAACTCAAAAAAGAGCAGGAACACCAACACTAATGATACAGTTCCAACCGCCGTGTCTTTGTGAGACGCAGAATAGGTGAATGGATAGTTTCCGCATATATGATTCCCACCATGAAGCATGGAGGAGGTGGTGTGATAGTGTGGGGGTGCTTTGCTGGTGACAATGTTGGTGATTTATTTAGAATTCAAGGCACACTTAACCAGCATGGCTACAACAGAATTCTGCAGCGAACTGCCGTCCCATCTGTTTTGCACTTAGTGGGACTGTCATTTGTTTTTCAACAGGACAATGACCCAACACACCTCCAGACTGTAAGGGCAATTTGACCAAGAAGGAGAGTGAAGGAGTGCTGCATCAGATAACCTGGCCTCCACAATCATCTAACCTCAACCCAATTGAGATGGTTTGGGATGAGTTGGGCCACAGAGTGAAGGAAAAGCAGCCAACAATTGCTCAGCATATGTGGGATCTCCTTCAAGACTGTTGGAAAAGCATTACTCATGAAGATGGTTGCCAAGAGTGTGCAAAGCTGTCATCAAGGCAAAGGGTGGCTACTTTGAAGAATCATATATACAACATATTTTGATTTGTTTAACACTTTTTTGGTAACTACATGATTCCATATGTGTTATTTCATAGTTTTGATATCTTCACTATTATTCTACAATGTAGAAAATAGTAAAACTAAAGAAAAACCCTTGAATGAGTAGGTGTCCACACTTTTGACTGGTACTGTATCTAGACTTGACCCAAAGGCATGACGCATTCCTCCTTCTGCTGAATGGTTTCTGCCGCTCTCCAAGGTCATTTGTTTAATGTTTCTACAAAGAAAAGCCACATGACCTCTGCGTCCCCATAAAGGCAGGCCTGGCTCTGTGGTGCTCTCTGGTTTCCTCTCTCCCGCTCCGTCCGCCACAGAACTGGAGTCTCCAGCAGCCAGGCGCTCTGCTGCGCCATCACTCCGGCTAATTGGATTTGATATTGAAATATGACCACCAGCCACATTGCTGGAGACACACACACACACACTAATCCTCCCTTCCTCTACAATCTGCTGTTTCCTTTTTGGCTCTACACCATGGTACTTGGAGTAGTTCCTGTGTGAGAGATTTTGTTTGTGAGTTTTTGTGTGTCGGTGTACGTGTGTGTGACACATGGTCAGCGTTTTAAGATGTCTATCCAAGTGGGTTTACGTGTGTCATTCCACTCCAACTATGTACAGCATTCTGCTCTATTCAGTGACAACGCAGTGATGTTATTTCAGAGCCTTTGGCGCTGTGCAACGTGAAAGAGACAGTCCTGAACCCACATACCTTTTATATTACAAGGCTGTCAGAAATCACCCGTGTCATTAACATGGCCCTATTAGAAGAGGCTGTGTGAATCCTAATAGTCACCCTGTATGAACACTGAGCAGCGTGCTGCAGTCTCCTCCACTGCCAGAGGGGAACGTAAACTCACTGTGAGTGGTGAGGACCTGACATGCGGGAGGAGAATACTCTTGACGGCCAAGTTCCCGCTATTTAAGTAGCACACCATATATCAAGAGAATTTCCCCCTGACATGCAATGTGTCATTCATCCCCAACTACTGTATGTGGTCCTACTGTAGTTCAGTTGGTCTCGTATTGGCGCTTGCAACGCCAGGATAGTGGGTCGCTTTGGACAAGGTTCTGCTAAATGGCATATTTATTATAGATATTATATGACTGGTGGAATCCCTCTGCTTCCACATAGCCTGTTGGGTTTCTGACAGGGGGTTTGATCCAGTCACTAAGTGTTATTCTCTCCTAAACAAGCACTCACTCCAGAGTAAACGTGTGCTGTGTGTTTAGGTAGCAGGAGCCTCTAATAGAGGGAGGCGAAGTAGAGCTGACCTTCATTCTGAAACGCAACATCCCCGCTGGACAGAATCAATAGCTTTTTCGCCCCAGTGCCCTTACTACCCTCCCCTAAGACACGCACGCACACATACACAGAGAGATCCGTCTCCGGGCAGCAATCAATAGCCATAATCTGTTCCTGCACGTGGCCAGTCATGCGAGCCGGACTTTTAGGTGGCATTGTGGGGGACATGCAGTGTAGTGGCAGAGAGAGGTTTCATCTTCTCAGGGAGGCTCACAGAGCCCAGTGGAATCTAGGGCTGCCAACCTCCAGAGGTGCAGGTCCTTGCCTCATCTAGCCAACCGTCTACCAGATATGGAGCTCTGCCTTTGCACGCTCTTGAAAACATCATATATGTGTGATTCTTGCCACTGATATTGGCCTACTGCTTTGTGTACCTTCTGAATAAGGCTTTGTTTCTCTCTCTCATTGTCCCTACATGGTTAACAATGTGTTCTTTAGGACAAGAAGTTTCATTACCTAGTCAGGAGGAAAGCATCTTTCGGAGTCTTTGAAAGGAGGTTATGAATGGGAGCTGCCATGTTAGTGTACTGTAGCTGAACATGTACTATTTAGTGTTGCTGATAGGCTCTTATTTGTCAGCTAGTGTGCCATAACATTCTCCTGCAGACATCTCCAAGCCCATGAACTGAGTGCTTGGCTTGGCACAGTGAGAAGGGTGAGCTGGGCCATCTTCCCTCTGTCATAAGCCTCAGTGAGAAGTGATGTGTACAGCCCTAACTCTCCTCTGTGTCTTTGCCTTTCGAATTAGAGGCTCTGTGACGATGTGTGGAAGAGCAACCTGCTTCCAATAGGTTAGGGTCTTGTTCTGTTTCCAGTCCAGCTCTGTCACGGTCCAGCTCTGTCACGGTCCAGCTCTCAGTTCTGTCACGGTCCAGCTCTCAGTTCTGTCACGGTCCAGCTCTGTCATTGTCCAGCTCTCAGCTCTGTCACGGTCAAATCAAATGTATTTATGTAGCCCTTCTTACATCAGCTGATATCTCAAAGTGCTTTACAGAAACCCAGCCTAAAACTCCAAACAGCAAGCAATTCAGGCCTAGAAGCACGGTGGCTAGGAAAAACTCCCTAGAAAGGCCAAAACCTAGGTAGAAACCTAGAGAGGAACCAGGCTATGAGGGGTGGCCAGTCCTCTTCTGGCTGTGCCGGGTGGAGATTATAACAGAACATGGCCAAGATGTTCAAATGTTCATAAATGACCAGCATGGTCAAATAATAATAATCACAGTAGTTGTCGAGGGTGCAACAAGTCAGCACCTCAGGAGTAAATGTCAGTTGGCTTTTCATAGCCGATCATTAAGAGTATCTCTACCGCTCCTGCTGTCTCTAGAGAGTTGAAAACAGCAGGTCTGGGATAGGTAGCACATCCGGTGAACAGATCAGGGTTCCAGAACAGTTGAAACTGGAGCAGCAGCACAGCCAGGTGGACTGGGGACAGCAAGGAGTCATCATGCCAGATAGTCCTGAGGCATGGTCCTAGGGCTCAGGTCCTCCGAGAGAAAGAGAGAATTAAATTCACACAGGACACCGGATAAGACAGGAGAAATACTCCAGATATAACAGACTGACCCTAGCCCCCTGACACACAAACTACTGCAGCATAAATACTGGAGGCTGAGACTGTAGGGGTCAGGAGACACTGTGGCACCATCCGATGATACCCCCGGACAGGGCCAAACAGGCAGGATATAACCCCACCCACTTTGCCAAAGCACAGCGCCCACACCACTAGAGGGATATCTTCAACCACCAATTTACCATCCTGAGACAAGGCCGAGTATAGCCCACAAAGTTCTCCGCCACGGCACAACCCAAGGGGGGCGCCAACCCAGACAGGAAGGTCACGTCAGTGACTCAACCCATTCAAGTGACGCACCCCTCTTAGGGAGGGCATGGAAAAGCACCAGTAAGCCAGTGACTCAGCCCCTGTAATAGGGTTAGAGGCAGAGAATCCCAGTGGAAAGAGGGGAACCCGGCCAGGCAGAGACCGCAAGGGCAGTTCGTTAATCCAGAGCCTTTCCGTTCACCTTCACACTCCTGGGCCAGACAACACTCAATCACATGACCTACTGAAGAGATGAGTCTTCAGTAAAGACTTAAAAGTTGAGACCAAGTCTGCGTCTCTCACATGGGTAGGCAGACCATTCCATAAAAATGGAGCTCTTTATAGGAGAAAGCCCTGCCTCCAGCTGTTTGCTTAGAAATTCTAGGGACAATTAGGAGGCGTCTTGTGAGGAGGCGTCAGAAAGATTGTGACCATGTAATGCGTAGGTTAGCAGTAAAACCTTGAAATCAGCCCTTGCCTTAACAGGAAGCCAGCGTGGGAGGCTAGCACTGGAGTAATATGATCAAATGTGCCCAAATCAGAAAGATTGGTAGGAGCAAGCCCATGTAATGCTTTGTAGGTTAGCAGTAAAACCTTGAAATCAGCCCTTGCCTTAACAACTGATATCTTTCCGACAGATAAGATCTAAACCAGGCCAGAACCTGTCCATCCCCAAGAAGGTAAAATGTATATGGAAACAATAGTGGTTCTACAGAACAATTTGGATTTCCAATTCCAATCAGTAAACCAGGCCAGAACCAAGAATGTGGTGATCGATGGTATCAAAAGCAGCACTAATGTCTAGGAGCACGAGGACAGATGCAGAGCCTCGGTCTGACGCCATGAAAAGGTCCAGCTCTCAGCTCTGTCACGGTCCAGCTCTGTCACGGTCCAGCTCTCAGCTCTGTCACAGTCCAGCTCTGTCACGGTCCAGCTCTCAGCTTTGTCGCAGTCCAGCTCTCAGGGACATCCATTCCCAAAGACCACCCTGACCCAATAGGAACTCAGATGTCTGGGGCAGGGTGGATTGCTCGACAGGGTGGAGGTCGGGGTTGTCAGAGGCAGTTGGGTTGGAGACTGTTGTTGGGAGAAGCAGGACTTTGGAATAGTTTGAGTTTGGTGGGGGCTGAGGAGTGGATGAAAGGGGGGCTATGGTTGGGGTTTATGACATTTTGGGATGGAGGGAGTTTCCTCTACTGAATATTTTAACTTAATCCCATGATCAGTGGGATTAGGTCCACTCCTTCACCCTCAACCCCTCCACTCCTCTGCCCTCAACCCCTCTACTCCTCCGCCCTCCACTCCTCCGCCCTCCACTCCTCCGCCCTCCACTCCTCCGCCCTCCACTCCTCTGCCCTCCACTCCTCTGCCCTCCACTCCTCCGCCCTCCACTCCTCTGCCCTCCACTCCTCTGCCCTCCACTCCTCTGCCCTCCACTCCTCCGCCCTTAACCCCTCCGCCCTCAACCCCTCCGCTCCTCCGCCCTCAACCCGCCCCCACATCTCTCCAGCTGACCAGCTGTTCCTGGGGCTCACGACAATGTCTGATGTGTTCACATCACTGAGTCCCCTCCCCGCCCACACACCACCACTCCACGGCCGCTCCGCTCGGAGCAGAAGACAGCTCTGCCGCTGGGGCCTAGAAGGGCCAAGGGAGCAGGGGGGGGGGGGGGGGACACACACGCACAGACCTGTCAAACCCAACCTTGACTCAGGAGGCAGCCTGGCCGGATGGCATATGGCGTCTAGCTTCATACAACATGCAAAAGTACCCCCCCCCCTGCTGCTAATGCAGAATGACTCACAGCGTTGTAGTTTTTTCCCCCCTCCATCTCCTCTCCACCCTGCCTCTAACAAAAGGCGTCCCCCACTCACCCTCCCAGTGAAAGCCCTGGGGGCCGGTGGCTGAGCGGCGGCTGAGCAGAGCAGGGCCACTCTTAAACACAGGTAGAGCAGGCATGGAAACAGACGGCTGATGGCAGGGGCTTGATGACAGCACAGGGCCCTGAAAGACCATAAAGACACGGTCTGTGTACTGATCCTGGGGATGAGAGCAGCACAGAGAGTTGATGAGGAGTTACTGTGGGTTTGTCGGAAGCATTGAAGTGCTATTTCTTTTTTCATCTTTTTGTTGTGTTTACGGGGTATGTTTTACTAAGGTTGTTTAACTGTCAATAGTCTCCAAATGGGAGAATGTAACCTATAATTTTGTCTGATCGTTGTCCACTCTTGTGATTATGTTACCCAAGGGAATTTTAAATGGGTCTTTTTGAAAAATGTTAGTTTAAAAAGATTCGCCGTCCGCCATTTGCAGAACAGACCAATTTTTGTTTTCTATACTTGTGCCACCCCATCACTAAATATTTCAAGTCCTGGGAATGTACACACATTACAGCACAGCATGTTACTGAAAGAATGTCATGCTCCGTGTATCTTTAAACTTGAACGCCTCACAACCCTCCCCTCCCTGCTCCGTCTGTTATGCATTCATGCCTGACATCTGTCTGTTTTGTAAGAGTGCAGTGAAAGGCTGAGAGGTTGCCAGGTCTGCGTGGGATCCCCTTCTCTCTCCCACCATTCAGTCAGCCAGCCCCGGTAGGGAGGTGTCGGGTAGCGTTACTAGTATCAGACTGGCTGTATCATTATGAACCTGTCGGGTGAAGCCACAGAGGTGTTTGGTATCCACTAGACACCCCTAGTTCTGTGAAAGCTGTCTCTATCACCAGCCATCAAAACCTAGGCCATTCTTCCATATCTTGTTGTTATGGAAATCATTTATCTTTTTATCTGTGGAGGAAAAACATACTTTGAAGGAATCCCTGGTTGAAAAGTATTTATCTGAGAGGACTGGTGCTGATGGATGCTAGGTGTTTTGGCTTTGTAAGCAGTCATAACTGTGGACTTCAGTGGTAGTACTCTGTGCACGTGTGTGCATTCCACTGTTCAACTCCGTGGATTGGCCAGCCCCAGTGTGCATCAATACTTTTAGTCCTTGTATATGGAAGGCCATCCACTCTGCCGATCACAGACTCCGTAACGGACTTCAGTGCTGGTAACGCAGTACATTCCATTTTAAGAGGACGTGTTAATAGGGATTGATGTGTGTGTGGTTCTTCGGGCGGGTGTAAAACCGGTCTGTCTGCTTTAAGTGATTAGCATCCAACTAGCCATTCCATCTGTTCCCCTAGTCCTGTTTAATTAATGAACTTTCTTTCTCCTCCCAGCCAGCCAAACGCCACTAAAGGAAAGCTGTTAGCCCTCTCAGGTTATCCAAATTGATGCTTGTTCTTGTTTCCACTACAATGGCTGCGTTGTCATTGATTAGTTCGGTTTTGTTTCTTCTCTTTTGTCTCAGGGTTCTTGAGGGAGGGTTAATGAGCTTCCCTGGGAAGCCTCTGCACATTTTTAGTATTTTTAGTTTTTTGGGAGGCAGAAAAACAGAACCGTGCAGGTGTGTGACATATGTGTTCATGTGTGTCTGTGTGGATATTTATGAATAGGATGGGGAAGGTTTTAGCGATGGAAGGGTCCTGGGAGTTTTCTGGTGTTGCTAGTCCATTATTTCTCATCGGAAGCAGAGGGCCTGGAGCACTCAAACACCGGGCTCTCTTCCCCTCCCTTCTCTAGTCTCCAGTCTCGTTAGGCCTGACATCTTGTAGAAGATGGAGGAAAGAATATATGTAAAGCCTCTCTCTCCTTCTCTCCCTTTCTCCTTCTCTCCCTTTCTCCCTCTGTCTCTCTCTTCCTCGTCCTCTCTCCGCTCTCCTTCTATCTCTCTCGTTACAACGAGGCACTGGACAGCCTTTGTCCACATAAAGCTGGCTTCTTTGTGTGCGCAGCCTTTTGCTAATCGGTGTGGTCGTGTGCCCATGTTTTAGCCCACATTTCACGCGCAGCTCCCCTTTTGTCTGAGGCCTGCCCCGATAAGGATCCCAGTTCTAGGGCCGCTCTGATATTGAAATCCTTCAGCGTCGCGGAGAGAGCCTTCAATCATCCATTGTCTGCACACCAGTTATTACCATTCAATCTCTGTGTCCCTCATCATCACCGGCCCGAACACTGAGACTGTCCCCTGAAAAGACCAGGGCTCTCTCTCCTCTCTCGCTCTCTTCTGTCACATTCAAGCATATCCACAGATATTTCTGTAGTCGTCTCGAGACGGCCCGTGTTCAATGCTACCGGGAAATGTCAGCAAAATGTCACTCCTCACATACCCCAGGATTCTCTCAGTCTCTGTGACGTGGCCCTGGGTTAGGGACTTCTTTTGTCTGGAAACCTTTGGCCTCGCTCTGTTTTGTCCTAAAATTGGCATTAGGCTAGCTTTTCAATTCTCTTTTATCATAATGAGACTAGAACCACTGTTGGTCTAAAGATTTTCTTCACATTGCGTTAAATGTCACAGCCTTAATTGGTTATTTTAAAGAGGAATTAGTTGATTATATATATGTTGCCTCTTTAAACAGTTGAAAGGCAGCACCTATTCCTCTTCTGGCCCGGGCTCCATTGTTTCCCCGTGTAGGATGTCCTTGTCCTGAGCATTTGCATTTTTGCATTAAATGGAATTTTCCAAATAGAGACAAGCGAAACATTAAAGTGTGTATAGTGCATTTTCTGCCATTTCCAGAAGGCTCCCTTTTGATGTGGTAATGGAGAGAGTAAGTGTACGTTGTCAAGTGGCAGCCATTGATTTGGCCACAGAGCAACATACTGTACAGTAGGCCTTTCAATGATTGGCATTGTCATTTGGTGGCCTGAATGTATTTGCTGTGCTGCTGTTGTTGCTCTGGACAAAGAGAAAGCTTGGATGGTTATCTGGTCATCAGCTCTAGATTTATAACATTTACATTTACATTTAAGTCATTTAGCAGACGCTCTTATCCAGAGCGACTTACAAATTGGTGCATTCACCTTATGACATCCAGTGGAACAGCCACTTTACAATAGTGCATCTAAATCTTTTAAGGGGGGTGAGAAGGATTACTTTATCCTATCCTAGGTATTCCTTAAAGAGGTGGGGTTTCAGGTGTCTCCGGAAGGTGGTGATTGACTCCGCTGTCCTGGCGTCGTGAGGGAGTTTGTTCCACCATTGGGGGGCCAGAGCAGCGAACAGTTTTGACTGGGCTGAGCGGGAACTGTACTTCCTCAGTGGTAGGGAGGCGAGCAGGCCAGAGGTGGATGAACGCAGTGCCCTTGTTTGGGTGTAGGGCCTGATCAGAGCCTGGAGGTACTGAGGTGCCGTTCCCCTCACAGCTCCGTAGGCAAGCACCATGGTCTTGTAGCGGATGCGAGCTTCAACTGGAAGCCAGTGGAGAGAGCGGAGGAGCGGGGTGACGTGAGAGAACTTGGGAAGGTTGAACACCAGACGGGCTGCGGCGTTCTGGATGAGTTGTAGGGGTTTAATGGCACAGGCAGGGAGCCCAGCCAACAGCGAGTTGCAATAATCCAGACGGGAGATGACAAGTGCCTGGATTAGGACCTGCGCCGCTTCCTGTGTGAGGCAGGGTCGTACTCTGCGGATGTTGTAGAGCATGAACCTACAGGAACGGGCCACCGCCTTGATGTTAGTTGAGAACGACAGGGTGTTGTCCAGGATCACGCCAAGGTTCTTAGCGCTCTGGGAGGAGGACACAATGGAGTTGTCAACCGTGATGGCGAGATCATGGAACGGGCAGTCCTTCCCCGGGAGGAAGAGCAGCTCCGTCTTGCCGAGGTTCAGCTTGAGGTGGTGATCCGTCATCCACACTGATATGTCTGCCAGACATGCAGAGATGCGATTCGCCACCTGGTCATCAGAAGGGGAAAGGAGAAGATTAATTGTGTGTCGTCTGCATAGCAATGATAGGAGAGACCATGTGAGGTTATGACAGAGCCAAGTGACTTGGTGTATAGCGAGAATAGGAGAGGGCCAAGAACAGAGCCCTGGGGGACACCAGTGGTGAGAGCACGTGGTGAGGAGACAGATTCTCGCCACGCCACCTGGTAGGAGCGACCTGTCAGGTAGGACGCAATCCAAGCGTGGGCCGCGCCGGAGATGCCCAACTCGGAGAGGGTGGAGAGGAGGATCTGATGGTTCACAGTATCGAAGGCAGCCGATAGGTCTAGAAGGATGAGAGCAGAGGAGAGAGAGTTAGCTTTAGCAGTGCGGAGCGCCTCCGTGATACAGAGAAGAGCAGTCTCAGTTGAATGACTAGTCTTGAAACCTGACTGATTTGGATCAAGAAGGTCATTCTGAGAGAGATAGCGGGAGAGCTGGCCAAGGACGGCACGTTCAAGAGTTTTGGAGAGAAAAGAAAGAAGGGATACTGGTCTGTAGTTGTTGACATCGGAGGGATCGAGTGTAGGTTTTTTCAGAAGGGGTGCAACTCTCGCTCTCTTGAAGACGGAAGGGACGTAGCCAGCGGTCAGGGATGAGTTGATGAGCGAGGTGAGGTAAGGGAGAAGGTCTCCGGAAATGGTCTGGAGAAGAGAGGAGGGAATAGGGTCAAGCGGGCAGGTTGTTGGGCGGCCGGCCGTCACAAGACGCGAGATTTCATCTGGAGAGAGAGGGAGAAAGAGGTCAGAGCACAGGGTAGGGCAGTGTGAGCAGAACCAGCGGTGTCGTTTGACTTAGCAAACGAGGATCGGATGTCGTCGACCTTCTTTTCAAAATGGTTGACGAAGTCATCTGCAGAGAGGGAGGAGGGGGAGGGGAGGAGGATTCAGGAGGGAGGAGAAGGTGGCAAAGAGCTTCCTAGGGTTAGAGGCAGATGCTTGGAATTTAGAGTGGTAGAAAGTGGCTTTAGCAGCAGAGACAGAAGAGGAAAATGTAGAGAGGAGGGAGTGAAAGGATGCCAGGTCCGCAGAAGTTTTCCTCCATTTCCGCTCGGCTGCCCGGAGCCCTGTTCTGTGAGCTAATGAGTCGTCGAGCCACGGAGCGGGAGGGGAGGACCGAGCCGGCCTGGAGGATAGGGACATAGAGAGTCAAAGGATGCAGAAAGGGAGGAGAGGAGGGTTGAGGAGGCAGAATCAGGAGATAGGTTGGAGAAGGTTTGAGCAGAGGGAAGAGATGATAGGATGGAAGAGGAGAGAGTAGCGGGGGGAGAGAGTTTGGGACGGCGCGATACCATCCGAGTAGGGGCAGTGTGGGAAGTGTTGGATGAGAGCGAGAGGGAAAAGGATACAAGGTAGTGGTCGGAGACTTGGAGGGAGTTGCAATGAGGTTAGTGGAAGAACAGCATCTAGTAAAGATGAGGTCGAGCGTATTGCCTGCCTTGTGAGTAGGGGGAAGGTGAGAGGGTGAGGTCAAAGAGGAGAGGAGAGGAGTGGAAAGAAGGAGGCAGAGAGGAATGAGTCAAAGGTAGACGTGGGGAGGTTAAAGTCGCCCAGAACTGTGAGAGGTGAGCCGTCCTCAGGAAAGGAGCTTATCAAGGCATCAAGCTCATTGATGAACTCTCCGAGGAACCTGGAGGGCGATAAATGATAAGGATGTTAAGCTTGAAAGGGCTGGTAACTGTGACAGCATGGAATTCAAAGGAGGCGATAGACAGATGGGTAAGGGGAGAAAGAGAGAATGACCACTTGGGAGAGATGAGGATCCCGGTGCCACCACCCCGCTGACCAGAAGCTCTCTGGGTGTGCGAGAACACGTGGGCGGACGAAGAGAGAGCAGTAGGAGTAGCAGTGTTATCTGTGGTGATCCATGTTTCCGTCAGTGCCAAGAAGTCGAGGGACTGGAGGGAGGCATAGGCTGAGATGAACTCTGCCTTGTTGGCCGCAGATCGGCAGTTCCAGAGGCTACCGGAGACCTGGAACTCCACGTGGGTCATGCGCGCTGGGACCACCAGATTAGGGTGGCCGCGGCCACGCGGTGTGGAGCGTTTGTATGGTCTGTGCAGAGAGGAGAGAACAGGGATAGACAGACACATAGTTGACAGGCTACAGAAGAGGCTACGCTAATGCAAAGGAGATTGGTATGACGAGTGGACTACACGTCTCGAATGTTCAGAAAGTTAAGCTTACGTAGCAAGAATCTTATTGACTAAAATGATTAAAATGATACAGTACTGCTGAAGTAGGCTAGCTGGCAGTGGCTGCGTTGTTGACTTTGTAGGCTAGCTGGCAGTGGCTGCGTTGTTGACACTACACTAATCAAGTCGTTCCGTTGAGTGTGATAGTTTCTACAGTGCTGCTATTCGGGGGCTAGCTGGCTAGCTAGCAGTGTTGATTACGTTACGTTGCGTTAAAAGAACGACAATAGCTGGCTAGCTAACCTAGAAAATCGCTCTAGACTACACAATTATCTTTGATACAAAGACGGCTAGCGCTGTAAACAAATCAAACCGTTGTACTGTAATGAAATGAAATGAAAATGTGATACTACCTGTGGAGCGAAGCGGAATGGGACCGGGTTGTTGAGTGCGTTCTATTCGGCGTTGGCTAGCTGTTGGCTAGCTAGCAGTGTCTCCTACGTTAAGGACGACAAATAGCTGGCTAGCTAACCTCGGTAAATTAAGATAATCACTAAAACTACACACACTAAACTACACAATTATCTTGGATACAAAGACAGCAAAGACAACTATGTAGCTAGCTAACACTACACTAATCAAGTCGTTCAGTTGAGTGTAATAGTTTCTACAGTTTCTACAGTGCTGCTATTCGGTAGACGGTGGACGTTTGCTAGCTGGCTAGCTGCTGGGCAGATAGCAGTGTAGACTACGTTAGGACGACGAAATACGATAATTACGCAATTATCTTTGATACAAAGACGGCTATGTAGCTAGCTAAGAAGAAATTGCTAAGATTAGACAAATCAAACCGTTGTACTATAATAAATGTAATGAAATGTAATGAAAAAGTTATACTACCTGCGGACCGAAGTGTGGATGCGACCGCTCGCTCCAACCCGGAAGGAGCTGTTGGACTTTCGGCTCCCTGTCATTGTAGATGTTCCTCTCTAGGTTTTTCCATTTGAAATGTTGACAGAAAACCTTGTTTACCAGACCTGCACTCCTCCAAAAGGCTTTGGCAGGAAAACAAAGTCCCTGAGCTCTTCAGATTTATGTGCTGTGCACATCTTCATTAGTTATGTATAGCCACTAATTACTATTGATGAGATTCTAGCAGTTTGGGCTACAAATCTATATGTATTGTCATTGTAATGAGTGTTATTTACTCTCAGATCTTCAGGGCAGGGGGATATAGATGGAATGGCCTTTGTGGAGGCAGATATGGCCCTGGCTGCTATAGTCTACACCCACTTGTTTTTGTATCTGCCGACTTTGACCAAATCCCGTTTCCCTCCCCCTACTTTGTCGCGGCCATCTGCAGAGATGTATAGCACTTCCCAGCTCCTCCATCTGTTTTTGTGCGTCCATGAAAAGGCCCATTATAGTCCCTCGCTGTATGTGGACGCACCTCGAGTTGCTAAACAGGATGGAATCCTAGAGGCCTCAGTCCGTCGGTTAATTATTTGAGCTCCCTCTTAGAGAACTTCATTTGAACAAGTTTTCTAAACAACGTTGTCTCCGTACATCCCCATAAAAAGACAGCCAGTCTTGGATGGGGCTGGGGCTGAGGCTGGTAAATGGGCTCCATGCAGCCAACACTAGGCTAAGACAGGCTCCTGATTAACTCTTGAGTGACTAGCTAATGTCATTGAAGTAGGACCACCTGGCGATGAGACTGTACAGTCAGCTGCCAGTGGAGGGCCAGAATGGGGAGGACCAGGTGTTAGGCTCCAGCCCCCTAATTGTTGCCATGTAATAGCCCGCTTGACTGCATAGTGTGGCCCCAGGGCTAGGATTAGAAAAGGCTGTTGCCAGCACAGAAGACATCAGTTGTCTTTCTGCCCAGTTTTTTTTCATACCTCTTTCTTGCCATCCCACCCCCACTAATCATTCCAGGTAGTAGGGAGACTCCCCATCCCTCCCCCACCTCATTCACTCCAGGCCTACCCCACATCCGGCTGTGCTTTCAGGCCTGGGGAGGGGTGGCGGTGGGTGGGTTTGAGGAAGGCTGGAGAGAAAGACAATGAAAGAAAAGAGGGGGAGTAAAGAAAATGAAGAAAGGGGGGTGTCAGACAGAGCGGGGAGTTTTTCCGGTATTCCAGAACAGCCGAGTCCGTGTCTATACGGGAGCTTTTGGAACTCCATCTGCTCCCCCTAACCCTTCACACTGTAGACTCGAGGAGGGCCCCATAGTTCTGCCCTTCACACTGTAGACTCGAGGAGGGCCCCATAGTTCTGCCCTTCACACTGTAGACTCGAGGAGGGTCCCATAGTTCTGCCCTTCACACTGTAGACTCGAGGAGGGTCCCATAGTTCTGCCCTTCACACTGTGGACTAGAGGGCCCCATAGTTCTGCCCTTCATGCTGTAGAATAGAGGAGGGCCCCATAGTTCTTCCCTTCACACTGTAGACTAGAGGGCCCCATAGTTCTGCCCTTCATGCTGTAGAATAGAGGAGGGCCCATAGTTCTGCCCTTCACACCATAGACTAGAGGAGGGCCCCATAGTTCTGCCCTTCACACCGTAGAATAGAGGAGGGCCCATAGTTCTGCTCTTTACGCTGTAGACTCGAGGAGGGCCCAATAGTTCTGCCCTTTACGCTGTAGACTAGAGGGCCTTCCCTATGCGCTCCCCTCATGTGTCACATACATTTATCTCACACTTCCTGTCCTCCAATCTGACACTCGCTCACAGCCGCATTATTACCGTGATCTTCAAGGAGAACAACGTGGAGACGATCCTGAGGACAAATTGGCCAGCGATACGGTCTGCTACTGGTTGTAATTTTTTGCTAAGAGCCCCAACCTCATTATGATTGTAACAACATTGATTGAAATATGGCTGTAATGCAGAGATGAGGGCAAATTAATTCCCTTTTTGTCCCTGTAACTAACCTTGGCTCTCCAATGCATTCATAACGCGATGATAACTGTGGTCATCTGTAGCCCTGTGCTTATCATTAGCATTTCCGCTAAATGCCTGCCATTTTGCATAAGGCTCGAGAGCTCTATTTACTGAACCTTTCACTGCCAGGCTAATGTAGGGGCGGGAGAAGGCACTCTGGAGCATGAATCCAGACGCCGACTCCACACGTTAACGCATAGCAATCATTTCCCAGCACATGAAAAGTTCAGAGGCCTCACCTGTGTGGTAAATGTTTCATTAGCGTTCTGTGGAACACTGTGTTATCGTTGGGTGAAACCAAAACCCTTTGGCATAACACCGTGTTGTATGTGGCCCCGCAGGCTATCACGGACGTCAGAATCTCTCTGTGGAGTGGGGCTGACGTGTCAAACGGGCCAAAGGCGGTATCTCTCTGCTCTGTTGCTGGTTTGGGATTGAAGCAGGATACAGGTGGTACGACTCACATGTTGAATACATGTCTGAAAATAGCCATTTTGGTCCACGGTTTCAGATTTGATGTACATGTCATGGACACGCATTGTTCAAAGTCATGTCCACCCAGGCACTGCACATACATATTCACCTCCCCTGCTCTGTTGAGGCCCACCATTATTCCAGCCAAACAAAGTGCCCAGGCCACGGAAGCTTTCATCCAAACCTGATTACTTCAGCTCCGATTGGACCAAAAAAGGCCATCTTCAAAGGTTTCTCTGACCACCCCACTTCTAGTCTCTTTCTCCTTGAGCATGTCGGCCAGGCAATCTTCTGTTAATGTGATGGAGCCCTGTGACTGGCTGCTTTTAATCATCTCTCTGGGTTTGATCAATCATGTCTCCGTTGTGCTCCACATCTAAGGCGGACACGTTACTGGCATGGATCAATAGACGGCCCTTTGAACAAGAGATTTGTTACACATCGGAATACTCATCTGACTACACAACCAGCCCTGCCCGTTGATGGCGAACCGTTATGTTGGAATAACCAATTTGACAATGTCCGAATTTATTACGTTATCAGAAAAAGGAAAATTGTTATCCCTGGATTTATAAACGACTTAGTTACCCATAAAGTATATCTTAATGTAAAGTGTTACCATCTCAACACTAAGAAGGAGTCTCTATGGCTCACCATCCCCAGTTGACCCATCACTATGGCATAGTTTTTAGTCCAGTCGACCATAACTCTGGTAAAGATTGCGTTTATTTGATTTGCTATGAAGTACTAATCGATTTTTAGTGCGCCTCAGGGAACTGTAAGCTGGCGGTAACATGGCATGCTTGAGAGAATGGGCTACTTCTTCACTGTGGTCCAGTCATAAATAAGGTTCCATGCCAGCTAGCAGACACAGTCCTCTGTCTGGATTGGTGCTACTGTAGCAGTGATGTCACGGGTTAGTAGTGATGTCACGGCCATAACTCCTCGTGCCTCTGTCTCGCTCTTAGATGGACGGTGGTGAGGTGTGGAGGTTGGCTTGAGAGGCTGACACCGAGGGAGACTCATCCCCCAGAAGGTGTCGTTAACCTGGCCTTAATGCCAGCGTAATCCCCTGGGGCTCTGATCCTAATTAGGCCCCTTGTTAAAGCTCCTGTAACCTGCCATTACACCACAGACTGCAGTACAGAACATTTTGCATCTTAGCCAGGTCGTTTCTGGAAGCTTCTCAATTCACATCCCAGGTGACAGAATAGAAATCAATTTTTCTATCTTTCTCTCTCACCCACTCCTGCTGATTCTCACAGGAACAATCTGTCTGATGAGACACCATGGGTACTTTGTGTACTTAGCATGCGGAGTAGTTTCTGGAATACGCTCTCGCGCACTCTTTAACCCCTCTCTGTGTATTTCGACAGTTCCTCTCTACCTGAAACCAACTTGTTCTCTGAAGCAATCGCACCTCTCTCTCTCTGTTCAATTCAATTGAAACGGCTTTATTGGCATGGGAAACATATGTTTACATTGCCAAAGCAAGTGAAATAGATAAACAATACAAATGAACAGTAAACAAAAGTTTCAGAGGAATAGAGACATTTAAAGTGTAATATTATGGCAGTGTTATGACAATCTGAAAATAGTTGAAGTACAAAAGGGAAAATAAATCAACATAAATATGGCTTGTATTTACAATGGTGTTTGTTATTCACTGGTTGCCCTTTTCTTGTGGCAACAGGTCACAAATTGTGCTGCCGTGATGGCACACTGGTATTTTACCCAATAGATATGGGAGTTTATCAAAATAATATTTGTTTTCAAATTCTTTGTGGGTCTGTGTAATCTGAGGGAAATATGTGTCTCTATGGTCATACATTTGGCAGGAGGTTCGGAAGTGCAGCTCAGTTTCCACCTCATTTTGTGGGCAGTGTGCACATAGGAAAGGCTATCTTGAGAGCCAGGTCTGCCTACAGCGGCCTTTCTCAATAGCAAGGCTATGCTCACTGAATATGTACATATTCAAAGCTTTCCTTAAGTTTGGGTCAGTCACAGTGGTCAGGTATTATGCCACCGTGTACTCTCTGTTTAGGGCCAAATAGCATTCCATTTTGCTGTTTTTTTTTTGTAAATTCTTTCCAATGCATCAAGTAATTATCTTTTTGTTTTCGCATGATTTGGTTGCGTTTAATTGTGTTGCTGTCCTGTTTATGAACAGAGACCCAGGACCACCTTGCCTCTTCTCTAGGTTAATCTTTCTGTATGTGATGGCTTTGTTATGGAAAGTTTGGGTTTCTCCTCCTGTTAGGTGGTTGTAGAATTTAACAGATCTTTTCTGGATTTTGATCATTAGCAGGTATCGGCCTAATTCTGCTCTGCATTAATTATTTGGTGTTTTACGTTATACACGGATGATGTTTTTGCAGAATTCTGCATGCAAAGTCTCAATTTGATGTTTGTCCTATTTTGTGAATTCTTGGTTGGTGAGCAGACCCCAGACCTCACAACTAAAAAGGGCAATGGGTTCTATAACGGATTCTAGTATTGTTAGCCAGATCCTAATTGGGATGTCAAATTTGATGTTTCTTTTGATGGCGTAAAAGGCCCTTCTTGCCTTGTCTCTCAGATCATTCCCAACTTTGTGGAAGTTACCTGTGGTGCTGATGTTTAGGCCGAGGTATGTATAGTTTTATTTGTATGCTCTAGGGCATGTATTCCCAAACTGGGGTGTGCGCAATGCCGTTGGGGATACTCCAAATATACTTTTTTTTTTTCACATTATCAAACAGTCCGTTTAGATTCTCCAACGGGGCTATACATTTGGGTGAGGTTTTTTTCACGCTTGAGTAGCCTCGTTTCACTGCCGAAAATAACATTTAACCATCTAGTGTTCAGCGAAATAACAACACAATGTCAAATACAGCTAGCCTAGTCAAATAATTAACATCCAATCACATTACTCATTTACCGTTACATTACAGTTACACTCTCACGGAAATTCCACTAACAGTCCTTATGTAGCCAAACGTAGCTGCTACTCATTCCGTTTGCTCGAAAATGTGTAAATGGTTTTAAAAAGGTACGGCCCATGTCAATGTCAACGATACACATTTGTTCTGCTTCCACGAGCACATCCAATGCTAGCATCAGTAATTCTACATTTGTTGTTAGCCCAGCTAGCATGGACACTGACAGTTGTGAATCTGAAGCACCAAACAACACAGGGAACCAATGCTGGGGCAAAGGCCAAAACAAAACAATACAGACAATGTCTTCATCAAACAACACTGTTTCACGATGCGTCAGTGACATGGCAGGAGATGTTTTGAAACAATTACTGCTTCGCATACAAGCCAGTGAATTCTATGTGTTACAGCTGGATGAGTCAACAGACTTGGCGGCCTGGCACAGCTCCTGTCCGTTACGTTTATGGGGGTTCAATTAAGGAAGACATCCTCTTCTGCAAACGACTGGAAACCAAAACAACAGGAGAGGATATTTTTTAAGTACTTGACAGCTTTGTGACATCAAATGGACTTTGGTGGTCAAGATGTGTTGGTATCTGTACTGATGGTGCAGGGAGACATAGTGGAGTGGTAACGCGTGTGCAAGCAGTTTCTCCTAATGCCACTTGGGTACACTGCAGCATCCACCGAGAGGCTCTTGCTGCCAAGGGAATGCCTGACCACTTGAAATATTTTTTGGGACACTACAGTGAAAATAGTTCACTTTGTTAAAGCAAGGCCCCTGAACTCTTGTGTATTTTCTGCACTATGCAATAATATGGGCAGCAACCATGTAACGCTTTTATAACATACAGAAGTATTGGCATGTTTTTTAAATTGAGAGATGAGCTTAAAGTTTTCTATACTGACCATCATTTTTACTTGTCTGACTGCTTGCATGATGACGAGTTTCTCACACGACTGGCCTATCTGGGTTATGTTTTTTTTGTTGCCTGAATGATCTGAATCTATGATTACAGGGACTATCCGCAACTATTCAATGTGCGGGACAAAATTGAGTCTATAATTAAGAAGTTGGAGCTCTTTTCTGTCTGCATTAACAAGGACAACACACTGTCTTTCCATCATTGTATGATTTTTTTGGGGGTGTGTGCAAATGAACTCAAGCTTACAGACAATGTCAAATGTGATATAGCAAAGCACCTGTGAGTTGGATGCGCAATTATGCCGGTGCTTTCCAGAAACGGATGACACAAACAACTGGATTCGTTATCCCTTTCATGCCCTGCCTCCAGTCAACTTACCGATATTTGAACAAGGGAGCCTCATCGAAATTGCAACAAGCGGTTCTGTGAAAATGTCATTTAATCAGAAGCCGCTGCCCGATTTCTGGATTGGGCTGCACTCAGAGCATCCTGCCTTGGCAAATCGCGCTGTTAAGACACTGATGCCCTTTGCAACCACGTACCTATGTGAGAGTGGATTCTCGGTCCTCACTAGCGTGAACACTAAATACAGGCACAGACTATGTGTGGAAAATTATTTAAGACTGAGACTCTCTCCAATACAACCCAACATCGCAGAGTTACAGTTGAAGACCAAAGTTTACATACACCTTAGCCAAATACATTTAAACTCAGTTTTTCACAATCCTAGTAAAAATTCCCTGTCTTAGGTCAGTTAGGATCACCACTTTATTTTAAGTATGTGAAATGTCAGAATAATAGTAGAGAGAATTATTTATTTCAGCTTTTATTTATTTTATCACATTCCCAGTGGGTCAGAAGTTTACATACACTCAATTAGTATTTGGTAGCATTGCCTTTAAAATTGTTTAACTTGGGTCAAACGTTTCGGGGAGCCTTCCGCAAGCTTCCCACAATAAGTTGGGTGAATTTTGGCCCAGGCCTCCTTGCTCGCACACGCTTTTTCAGTTCTGACCACAAATTTTCTAAAGGATTTAGGTCAGGGCTTTGTAATGGCCACTCTCCAGTACCTTACCTTTGTTGTCCTCAACTTTGGAAGTATGCTTGGGGTAATTGTCCATTTGGAAGACCCATTTGTGACCAAGCTTTAACTTCCTGACTGATATCTTGAGATGGGGCGGTAGGTAGCCTAGTGGTTAAAGAATTGGACTAGTAACCGAAAGGTTGCAAGTTCGAATCCCCGAGCTGACAAGGTACTAATCTGTCGTTCTGCCCCTAAACAAGGCAGTTAACTCACTGTTCCTAGGCAGTCATTGAAAATTAGAATTTGTTCTTAACTGACTTGCCTAGTTAAATAAAGGTAAAATCAAATTTAAAAATACTTCAATATATCCACATCATTTTCCTACCTCGTGATGCCATCTTTTTTTGTGAAGTGCACCAGTCCTTCCTGCAGAAAAGCACCCCCACAACTTGATGCTGCCACCTCCGTGCTTCACGGGATGGTGTTATTCGGCTCCCCCTTTTTCCTCCAAACATAATGATGGTCATTGGCCAAACCGTTCTATTTTTGTTTCATCAGACCAGAGTACTTTTCTCTTAAAGTACCATCTTTGTCCCCATGTGCAGCTGCAAACCGTAGTCTGGCTTTTTTATGTTGGTTTTGGAGCAGTGGCTTCTTCCTAGCTGAGGTTATGTCAATATAGGACTAATTTTTTTGTGGATATAAACACTTTTGTACCCGTTTCCTTCAGCATCTTCACAAGGTCCATTGCTGTTCTTCTGGGATTTGCACTTTTCGCACCAAAGTACGTTCATCTCTAGGAGACAGAACGCGTCTCCTTCCTGAGTGGTATGATGGCTGTGTGGTCCCATGGTGTTTATACTGGTGTACTATTGTTTGTACAGCTGAACGTGGTACCTTCAGGCGTTTGGAAATTGCTCCCAAGGATGAACCCAACTTGTGGAGATCTACAACTTTTTTTTCTGAGGTCTTGGCTGATTTCTTTTGATTTTCCCATGATGTCAAGCAAAGAGGTACTGAGTTTGAAAGTAGGCCTTGAAATACATCCACAGGTACACCTCCAGTTGACTCCAATGAAAGCCATGACATCATTTTCTGGAATTTTCCAAGCTGTTTAAAGGCACAGTCAACATAGTGTATGCAAACGTCTGTCCCACTGGAATTGTGATACAGTGAATTATAAGTGAAATAATCTGTCTGTAAACAATTGTTGGAAAAATTACTTGTGTCATGCACAAAGTAGATGTCCTAAGTGACTTGCCAAAACTATAGTTTGTTAACAAGAAATTTGTGGAGTGGTTGAAAAATGAGTTTTAATGACTCCAACCTAAGTGCATGTAAACATCTGACTTCAACTGTATGTGCAAGCACACTTTCAAGCACACTCTTCTCATTAACCTGAGGTGATTTACTCATAATTTTCAAGTAATAAATAAGGTTTTAAATGTATGATGGTTAAATACATTTGATTATTTGTGCCCTGGTCCTGTAAGAGCTCATTGTCACTTCCCACAAGCCGGGTAATGAAAAAAACTCACTCATTCTTATGTTTAATAAATGTATCGTATAGTGTGTGTATGGCAGGCTTACAATGATGGCCAAAAACAACATTTGAAAGTGCGCTGAACCTGGTGCTAGAGAGGGTACGCAGCTGGAGGTTGAATGTTTGAAGGGGTACGGGACTATAAAAATGTTGGGAACTCTAGGGCAACAATGTCTAGATGGAATTTGTATTTGTGGTCCTGGCAACTGGACCTTTTTTGGAACACCATTCATTTTGTATTACTGAGATGTACTGTCAGGGCCCAGGTCTGACAGAATCTGTGCAGAAGATATATGTGCTGCTGTAGGCCCTCCTTGTTTGTGGACAGAAGCACCAGATCATCAGCAAATAGTAGACATTTGACTTCAGATTCTAGTAGGGTGAGGCCGGGTGCTGCAGGTTGTTCTAGTGCCCTCGTTGATATTTATGTTGAAGAGGGTGGGGCTCAAGCTGCATCCCTGTCTCACCTCACAGAAAGAAAGCTGCATCCCTGTCTCACCTCACAGAAAGAAAGCTGCATCCCCGTCTCAGCCCATGGAAAGAAAGCTGCATCCCCGTCTCAGCCCATGGAAAGAAAGCTGCATCCCCTTCTCAGCCCATGGAAAGAAATCTGCATCCTCGTCTCAGCCCATGGAAAGAAAGCTGCATCCCCGTCTCACCTCACGGAAAGAAAGCTGCATCCCCGTCTCACCTCACAGAAAGAAAGCTGCATCCCCGTCTCACCTCACAGAAAGAAAGCTGCATCCCCGTCTCAGCCCATGGAAAGAAAGCTGCATCCCCGTCTCAGCCCATGGAAAGAAAGCTGCATCCTCGTCTCAGCCCATGGAAAGAAAGCTGCATCCCCGTCTCACCTCACAGAAAGAAAGCTGCATCCCCGTCTCACCTCACAGAATGAAAGCTGCATCCCCGTCTCACCTCACAGAAAGAAAGCTGCATCCCCGTCTCAGCCCATAGAAAGAAAGCTGCATCCCCGTCTCAGCCCATGGAAAGAAAGCTGCATCCCCGTCTCAGCCCATGGAAAGAAAGCTGCATCCCCGTCTCAGCCCATGGAAAGAAAGCTGCATCCCCGCCTCAGCCCATGGAAAGAAAGCTGCATCCCCGCCTCAGCCCATGGAAAGAAAGCTGCATCCCCGTCTCAGCCCATGGAAAGAAAGCTGCATCCCCGCCTCAGCCCTGTGGAAAGAAAGCTGCATCCCCGTCTCAGCCCTGTGGAAAGAAAGCTGCATCCCCGCCTCAGCCCTGTGGAAAGAAAGCTGCATCCCCGCCTCAGCCCTGTGGAAAGAAAGCTGCATCCCCGCCTCAGCCCATGGAAAGAAAGCTGCATCCCCGCCTCAGCCCTGTGGAAAGAAAGCTGCATCCCCGTCTCAGCCCTGTGGAAAGAAAGCTGCATCCCCGCCTCAGCCCTGTGGAAAGAAAGCTGCATCCCCGCCTCAGCCCTGTGGAAAGAAAGCTGCATCCCCGCCTCAGCCCTGTGGAAAGAAAGCTGCATCCCCGTCTCAGCCCATGGAAAGAAAGCTGCATCCCCGTCTCAGCCCATGGAAAGAAAGCTGCATCCCCGCCTCAGCCCTGTGGAAAGAAATTGTTTTTTTGCCCATTTTAACTTCGCACTTGTTTGTGTACATTGATTTTATGTTGTATGCTTTTTCCCCAACACTGCTTTCCATCAATTTGTATAGCAGACCCTCATGCCAAATTGAGTCAAAAGATTTTTTGAAATCAGCATGAAAAGACTTTGTTTTGTTTGTCAGTTCGAAGGTGCAGGGTGAATAGGTGGTCTGTCGTATGATAATTTGGTAAAAAAAAACAATTTGACATTTGCTCAGTACATTGTTTTCAGTGAGGAAATGTACGAGTCTGCTGAGTTGACACATATTCCACGGTAGTTATTGGGGTTAAATTTGTCTCCACTCTATGGATTCTTCAATGACATTGAGCTGATTTCTGACGTGTTGTTCCTTCTTTTTTCCGTAGTGTATTTCTGTATTTTAGTGATTCACCTTAGTGAAGGCGTAGGCTCAGGTTTTCTGGGTCTTTATGTTTTTGGTTGGATAGGTTTCTCAATTTATTTCTTAGGTTTTTGAATTCTTCATCAAACCATTTGTCATTATAATTGTTTTTTCTTAGGTTGTCCGCTTGACATTTTTTGATTTGATAGGGAAGCTGAAAGGTGACATATACTGTTTAGGCTTTCTACTGCCAAGTTTATACAGTGAAATGTTTTGTCCAGGAAGTTGTCTAAAAGAGATTGTATTTGTTGTTACCTAATTGTTTTTTGGTTGGTTCCTACACTACTATAGCTGTCCTCAATATTTTGCAGTTCCTTTGGCTTTGCCAGCAGCATACCACCCTGCATACCACTGCTGGCTTGCTTCTGAAGCTAAGCAGGGTTGGTCCTGGTCAGTCCCTGGATGGGAGACCAGATGCTGCTGGAAGTGGTGTTGGAGTGCCAGTAGGAGGCACTCTTTCCTCTGGTCTAAAAAAAAAATATCCCAATACCCCAGGGCAGTGATTGGGACACTGCCCTGTGTAGGGTGCCGTCTTTCGGATGGGACGTTAAACAGGTGTCCTGACTCTCTGAGGTCATTAAAGATCCCATGGCACTTATCGTAGGGGTGTTAACCCCGGTGTCCTGGCTAAATTCCCAATCTGGCCCTCAAACCATCACGGTCACCTAATAATCCCCAGTTTACAATTGGCTCATTCAGCCCCCTCCTCTCCCCTGTAACAATTCTCCAGGTCGTTGCTGCAAATGAGAACTTGTTCTCAGTCAACTTACCTGGTAAAATAACTAATAAATAAATTTGATGCCTCATGATTGAGTATTGATCAGTTAAAGTAGACTGATTTTACTATGATCTGATAGGGGTGTCAGTGGGCTGACTGTGAACGCTCAGACAGACTCTCGGTCGGGTCAGTCAAAAAGTAATCTACACTGCCAAGAGATTAGCTGTAGGTGTACCTACCATAGGAGTCTCCACAAAATTTACCATTGACAATGTACAGACCCAACGTGTGACATAGCTCTTTCTGTCTCTTTCTCTCTATCTCTCTCTCTGTCAATTCAAAGGGCTTTATTGGCATGGGAAACAGTAAACAAAAGGGTAATTAACAAGGGACAAATGTGTAAACATTACACTCACAAAAGTTTTAAACGAATATAGACATTTGAAATGTCTCTCTCTCCGTCCCTCTTCCCCATAATCACCTCACACATCTGGGGCTTTCCACTGGGACGAGCTTCACACCTTGGCATGCTCTGTGACAACCAGTACCGCTGGCCTGCCTGGCACTCACCGCCCAGCCCCTGTCCAATCAACACCTGCACTCTCCCGCTCTCTTTCTCCCTCACTCTCCTTATCACTCTCACTCCCTCTCTCTTAAGCATCTCTCTACTACACTATGCCTGTGTAATGGCTGGTGTCTCTTTTCCTCCTCTCCACACCATTTATTTTTAGGAGATGACACCTTGACACTTTATTAATTTGAATATCTTCATGCAATGTCATACACACCTGCCAGGACCAAATTAATGAGATATGTACATAATCCACTTTGACTAATGGATGGTGGGTGTGTAGGGGGATAGGGGTGGTACATTTAATTCAGGAGGAAGGAGTCGTGTGTGTGTGTGTGGTATTCCTGTTCATGCGGCACTAACATCGCTGAAGTATCAGGCCTTTTTCCCCTCTTAACGGGCCGATTATGTGACTGCTGCTAGTAAATGCGGTGGCCGCCCCCACACTCCTCTCCTCTCCTCTGGAAGGTCAAGCTGATTGGGAGATTAATGGGCAGATTTGAGCGAGAGAGGGTGAGAGTGGGGGTCAAGCACCCACAGGTAGTCTACCCCGTCCCCAAACTGCGAGAGGTCATTTAGCAAGAGGACTTTTATACCAGCACGATTAACCTTGGCTCTTCATTCTCAGCAGTTACTTACTCTCTAGTGTTGTAGGAGAGACTGAATTCTCTGTGCGATTCTGTAATTACCTTGTTGGTAGAGTGTAATACTGGAGGTAATGCAAATAATAGATGGTGAAAGGTCAGTTTAAAGGATAGTGAAATGGTACCAAACCTAGTGGCTATTGACTGCTTAAATAGAGGCTAGTTGAGTGTCTCTTGGGTCAATCCTTCACATATATCATAGCAGCTCAGTGGGGTGTGGGTAGCAGCTCGGAGCGGAGTGTGATGTGCGTACCACTCAGAGCAAAGACAGCCTCTCCTCCCCATAGAGAGAGGCCAGAGCCTGGCCGCCAAGATCCTTGATCTCATTCAGGCTCCTGCCCTGGAGGCCTATGTTTCTAACCTGGCTCCCAGTCAAGTCAGGTTGAGGGGACTCTGGCCACTACATGGGCTCCCCACTGCAGGCTCTGAGTGGAGCTAATTGACCTGTATGGCTCCTGTAGTATCTTGAATAGACCAACATATAATTGGAGGACACAGGATGTAATCTTTACTTGTCCTTTATTAGGAACTGATTTACACTGCTGTCTATCATGGAGACCAGTACTCAACTAGCTCTATTGCTCACAGAGCGGTTACCAACCTAGGACCGGTGATAGCGCCGCCTATTGGTTAGATGAGCCAGCATCATTTTTCACTCCAACACTCCTTCCCCCATAAATCTGAACTAACTCTTGGTTAGTTTAAAATGTTCAGCTCTAACACCTATTGTATGAGTATTCCAATAACCGTAACCATTCTCATTGTAGCTGGTAAGTCATCTCTTCACTTAGCATTAATAACATCACCTTACAGTGTGTTTCTTATATGAACTGAACAACTGATTCAATGTTTGCATTGTCATTTCACTTTTGTTTATTGGAAGCAAGGGTAGACTACCTTACTTCCTAAAGGAGAAACAAATATATCCATTACTTTCCAAACTCTCCAAAATGAGCTGGAGGTTTCCTAACTCTTTGAGAGTGTCGCAATTCCCCTCTAGGTGAACCTTTTGTTGGTTTCTTTAATTTAACAAGTGCATTGTCCGGTGGTGGCCGTGGAGTACCTGTGTCCTGTGGTAACTCCTTGCCTGTGGACTGGGCTTTGTGTTGCATGTCACTGGCTCTGGATCACCATGCCTACGTACTCCTCTACTATCCCCCACTATCACAGTGTACGAAACAGACCCAGTGATTTCTTGAACCAACCAAGTTATCCATTTAGGTCCACACCCAAAGTTCTTGGTATACACGGAGTCTCCGACTACAAAACTGCAAGCTTTTGCGTGTTTGTCATGCTAAGTTTTCTGTCCTGCTTGCTTAGCCTGCACCTTACTCTTTAGGTCTAACGTGCACCTCAACTTTCCTCCCCATCATCATCTCAGCCGGTAAAAGTCCAGTGGGCCGTGACGCGTTGGCTAAACAACACTGCTCAGTTTTGTCTCCAAGTCACCTGCTCTCTTTTTCATTAGCTCTTTGAATGTCTGAGCGTCTCTCTCTACCAAACCATTCGACGCAGGATGGTGTGGTGCCCAAGTGACGTGTGTGATTCCATTCCTTGTCATGAACTCCTTACTGTTCTCACACACAAAGCACTGAGCATTGTCTGAAACAACAAACAATGAGACATTAACTCCCCTACCCCGTAGGGGGAGGCATCACAGGAAAGTATCAGTTATTTTCCTTCATCATAATGCACTAACACTCTGCTCGACTGCAACAGTTCTTTTGACAGTTTGAAGGCCTTTTGTTGTTCTGATCGCCAACACCATGGCGTGTCCTTCCTCAGCAGCTTATGCATAGGAGCCAATAGTGTCGACAGATTCGGTAAGAAACTATTATAGTAGTTTAATAGGCCCAGATACGATTTCAGTTCTGTGACTGTGGTAGGCATTGGTGCGTCCTGCACCGCCTTTACTTTCTCTGGCACTGGATGCCGTCCAGTAGCGTCCACCCTGTGGCCTAGGAATGTCACTTCCTTCTCCACGAAGCTGCACTTACTCCGTTTGAAGCGTAGCCCAGCCTCATCCAGTTGCTGTAACACTCTCTCCAGTGTTCGGATGTGGTCCTGATCATTTCTTCCTGTCAGGAGAATATCATCGAGAGACACTGGGTAATCCCTTGTAGAGTCTCCTCCATAGTGCGCTGGAAGATAGCGGGACTGGAGCTGACACCGAATGGGAACTTGGCATATGTGAACAGTCCCTTGTGCATGTTCACTGTGACATATATTTCTTTGAATCTTCATCTAGTACAATCTGCTGGTAAGCATGACTCATGTCTAGTTGGTGAAATTTTTCTCCTCCGGCTAAGGACGTGAACATGTCCTCCATTTTAGGAATTGGGTACTGTTCTAGTGATGACACTCTGTGTGGTGACTATAAAGTAACGGTAAACAATCTCACTGTACCGTCTGGTTTTAACACTGGGACTAACGGTGCTGCCCAGTCTGAGAACCTCACTGGTTCCATGATTTTGTTGTCCTGGCAACGATCTAACTCAGCCTCTATCTTAGTTTTCATTTCAAACGGTACTGACCTTGGTTTGAAGAAACGGGGTGTGGCATCACTTGATACATGCATCTTTGCTGTGAATCCCTTCAACGTGCCCAACTCATCGTTAAACACTTCCTCATGTTTCTTTAACACTTCCTGTAGAGCATCTTTTGCTGTCAAGCATCATATTCATGGTATGCCAGTCCACATCCAACATGGTGATCCACCCTCGCCCCAGCGGGTTTGGTCCTGACCCAGCTACAACTATTTGACTATTCTTTTGTGTTCAACTTTCACATTAGCTGATCCTACAATGTCCACTTTCTGTCCTGTATATGTTTTCAGATTGATAAAACATGTACCTGGCTCTGGAACCTTTGCTTTCTTCCCTAGCCTAGCATACTCTGACTGTGACATTATTGTTATGCTACAGCCAGTGTCTGTTTCTTATTTCACTTTTCATCCCATGTACTGTTAAATAGTAACCTCAAGGTTGCAAGTTCAATCCCCCAAGCTGACAAGGTACAAATCTGTCGTTCTGCCCCTGAACAGGCAGTTAACCCACTGTTCCTAGGCCGTCATTGAAAATAAGAATTTGTTCTTAACTGACTTGCCTAGTTAAATAAAGGTTAAAAAAATATATATATATATATATATAAAAATACGGTCTAAGCGGAGGTACCTTAGTAATGGTTAGTGTCCGTGTTGTGAATAGTAAATACATCCCCACGACACTCTTCCTCTTCCTATATGAAATTTGCATTTTTCGAATGTCTTTTTTTCCCCCCTCGAATCGTTATAGGAGCCTTCGTGCTCATTTTGTCTTGCGACTGTAATTCTGTGCTTTGTCAAATGTCCAAAATCTCCTCCGATAAAAGGCTCCGCTGTATCTTCTCCTCATTTACCCCACATACTAATCAGTCACGTAGCATCACTGTGAGGGTGTCTCCATAGTTAGTCCTGTGCTAGCTTCCTTAGCTCCGCCACATTTATTTTTGTTTTTTAAATGTTGAGAATTTCACAATATTCTTCACACAAATGTGTCTTGTTGTCAAATGGTGCCGCCGATCCTACTGTGCCTGCCATCCTGTCCGTCGTCCAGTCACTGCTGCCAAGGAAAAGGCAAAGTATTTCCTAGCTTCCCCACGTCGAAGGCTTAGCCTTTCCTAGCTAACTAGCATGCTAATATTCACTCACGGTAGTTTCACCGTCCAACTCGACCTCCGTAGTCTCACCGAAAACTTCTGATTTTTGCCTTGTCGCCGGATGTAGTATCTTGAATAGACCAACATATAATTTGAGGACACAGGATGTAATCTTTACTTGTCATTTATTAGGAACCGTTTTACACATCTATCTATCACGGAGACCAATACTCAACATTCTTGATTGCTCACAGAACGGTTACCAACCTAGGACCGGTGATAGCGCTGCCTATTGGTTAGATGAGCCAGCATCATTTCTCACTCTATAACTGCTCCTGTCTAGCCTGTGAGAGGGAGACCTCAGGATGGGGTTTTAAAGCCCTTTTCTCCTCTGGACTCTAAACTAGTAGTGTGGAGCCCCCCTTCTGTGAGGCCCTCTCAACAGATTAACCTCTTGGTGTGTCCTGAACTCTCACACTGCCAGCTTCCATCCCACAGCCTAAAATTGTGGTTTCCTTTTGATTTGTACAATTCTCAGAGGATGAGAGGGCTGCTTTCCAGTCCTCTGGAAGTTCCACTTGAAAGAAAAGGAAATACTTGTTTTCACACTGCTATCCATTAAATCTGTCCTTGTGCTGTTCTGGTGAACTAATAATCCTAGTCCTTTGGCCGGTATGAATGATAATCCCAGCAATGTATGTGTATGTCCCTCCCTACTCTGTGTGTAGAGCACTATGTGTGAGTGATGTTGTGCAAGGTAGAGGTCTGCACGGGACTGATTACTTCATCCCTCTCCCGCCCGCTACCGAAGCTTTTCACACCACTCCCTCTGGCTTTCTGTCAGACTCAAACATGCTACAGCAAGAACTGCTCTCGAACCCAACCGCAATCCCGCAAAGTTATTTTAGGCGTATGTGACACAGCTCACTTGCCAGCCATGGTCCCAGCATTTGTGTGCCCTATAGACAATATCAAAATGCGTAAACATAACATACACTGGCTCTGACAATCGTCGGATGTGGCAGGGCTTGTAAATTATTACGGACTGCAAAGGGAAACCCAGCCACGAGCTGCCCAGTGACGCGAGCCTACCAGATGAGCTAAATGTCTTTAACGCTTGCTTCGAGGCAAGCAACACTGAAGCATGCATGAGAGTGCCAGCAGTTCCAGACAACCGTGTGACCACGCACTCCGTAGGTGATGTTAGCAAGACCTTTAAACAGGTCAACTTTAACAAGGCCGCGGGGCCAGACGTATTACCAGGACGTGTACCTGGAGCATGCGCAGACCAACTGGCAAGTGTCTTTACTGACATTTTCAACCTCTCCCTGACAGAGTCTGTAATACTTACATGTTTCAAGCAGACCACCATAGTCCCTGTGCCCAAAAAAGCGAAGGTAACCTGAAATGACTACTGCCCTGTAGCACTCATGTTGATAGTCATGAAGTGCTTTGAAAGGCTGGTCATGGCTCACAACAAGACCACCATCCCGGAAACCCTAGACCCACTCCAATTTGCGTATTTCCCCAACACATTGGTTTGGTCGGCTTCCGGGTTAAGTGGGAATTGTGTCAAGAAGCAGTGCGGCTTGGTTGGGTTGTGTTTCGGAGGATGCACGGCTCTCGACCTTCGCCTCTCCCGAGTCCGTACGGTAGTTGCAGCGATGAGACAAGACTGTAACTTAAATCAAATCAAAGTTTATTTGTCACGTGCGACGAATACAACAGGCGTAAACCTTACAGTGAAATGCTTACTTACAGGCTCTAAACAATGGTGCCTTGTGAAGACTTACAGAAAACGTTTGACATGTCATTGCCAACAAAGGGTATATAACAAAGTATTGAGAAACTTTTGTTATTGACCAAATACTTATTTTCCACCATAATTTGCAAATAAATTAATAAAAAATCCTTCATTTTGTCTGTCATAGTTGAAGTGTACCTATGATGGAAATTACAGGCTTCTTTCATCTTTTTAAGTGGGAGAACTTGCACAATTGGTGGCTGACTAAATACGTTTTTGCCCCACTGTATATGATGAACAGAGAGTAGCAGAAGTGTAGAAGGTGTTTTTTTAAACTACCAATTGGACACCACGAAATTGGGGAGAAAAAGAGAAAATAATGATGAGTGGACACTTGCACTTTCAAAAATGTCGGATTGCACCTCGACGAAGGTTGGTTGAACGTCCTCCACTTTCCATTATCAATATTTATGTACAGACACTAGTAAACTATAGCCTATTCCTATTTTAGTACATTTCCTTGGAAAGATAACTGCCTGTCATTCTCTGGCCGTGCATAGTCGGTCTACTCTATTTCATTGAGAACACACATATACTAGGCACTCTTGATCTCGCAAGCCCAACTAGAGAGGAAGGCTACTGGATTCTGAGAGTGTGAATAATGCAGCAAAGATAGCCTAGGCCTACCTATTGTATTAAAAGGACAACACATACAGTCGTGGCCAAAAGTTTTGAGAATGACACAAATATTAATTTCGACAACGTTTGCTGCTTCAGTGTCTTTAGATATTTTTGTCAGATGTTACTATGGAATACTGAAGTATAATTACAAGTGTTCATAAGTTCACAAGTGTCAAAAGCTTTTGACAATTACATGAAGTTGATGCAAAGAGTCTCTGCAATCCGCCCTGGCATGCTGTCAATTAACTTCTGGGCCAAATCCTGACTGATGGCAGCCCATTCTTGCATAATCAATGCTTGGAGTTTGTCAGAATTTGTGTGTTTTGTTTGTCCACCTGCCTCTTGAGGATTGACCACAAGTTCTCAATGGGATTAAGGTCTGGGAATCAATTTAAGTTTGTGTCATTTTTGCTGCAATTTGAACCAAGCATGAGTGTGTTGTTAATGGGTATTAAACCGAGCACTCAATCTATAGAGGTGTCCATTGCATGGGTGGGTTGTAGGTAGCATGCTGGTGGGCTAGTAAATGTAACGTCTGTGTGGAGGCCTTTACCTGAGAGGGTTATCTTATCTGTGGCCCAGCGGGCCACTTCCCTCCCCATTATCCAACAACTATACGAGAGGGTGGGGCGTGGCAGGGCCAGCGGGGAAGTTCAAGTGGTGGAATGGTCAAAGTGGAAGCTAGTGGAATTCTGGAGTTGGAAGTGGGGCTGCAGGGTTGGACTTGGTTTAGGCCTGCCCCTACGTCGACTCACAGCCCTCCTCTGTTCTTTTCACATGCATCATGAAGATCCATTCTGCTAACACACCCACACACACCCTTAACCCCTCCCCCTCTGACTGAGTGGAACTTCTGGGCCAAATCCTGACTGATGGCAGCCCATTCTTGCATAATCAATGCTTGGAGTTTGTCAGAATTTGTGTGTTTTGTTTGTCCACCTGCCTCTTGAGGATTGACCACAAGTTCTCAATGGGATTAAGGTCTGGGAAGTTTCCTGGCCATGGACCCAAAATATCGATGTTTTGTTCCCCGAGCTACTTAGTTATCACTTTTGCCTTATGGCAAGGTGCTCCATCATGCTGGAAAAGGCATTGTTCGTCACCAAACTGTTCCTGGATGGTTGGGAAAAGTTGCTCTCGGAGGATGTGTTGGTACCATTCTTTATTCATGGCTGTGTTCTTAGGCAAAATTGTGAGTGAGCCCACTCCCTTGGCTGAGAAGCAACCCCACACATGAATGGTCTCAGGATGTTTTACTGTTGGCATGACACAGGACTGATGGTAGCGCTCACCTTGTCTTCTCTGGACAAGCTTTTTTCCGGATGCCCCAAACAATCAGAAAGGGGATTCTTTTTTGTGCAAAGCAATGATTACTGCACGTGTTTCCTTGCAGGTAACCATGGTTGACAGAGGAAGAACAATGATTCCCAGCACCACCTTCCTTTTGAAGCTTCCAGTCTGTTATTCAAACTCAATCATCATGACAGAGTAATCTCCAGCCTTGTCTCCTCGTCAACACTCACACCTGTCTTAACGAGAATCACTGACATGATGTCAGCTGGTCCTTTTGTGGCAGGGCTGAAATGCAGTGGAAATGTTTTTGGGGGATTCAGTTCATTTGCATTGCAAAGAGGGACTTTGCAATTCATCTGATCACTTTTCATAACATTCTGGAGTATATGCAAATTGCCATCATACAAACTGAGGCAGCAGACTTTGTGAAAATAAATATTTGTGTCATTCTCAAAACTTTTGGCCACGACTGTGGTCTTTCTGTTTTGTACAGTTTTCAAATAATCTGCGGGGAAACAAAAATGTATCATCCCAATGTTGTCTGTCTGAAATGCCTGATAGGGAGAGGACAGGGGCGTGGGAGATTCGCGGAGGTTCAATATAAGTCCCTCTGGACTGGGAGGGTGCAGAGATACTGAGGACGGATCCCTCTGGAGAGAGGGTGTAGGGGTCCTGGGCCAGAGCAGCCTGTTAAGAGCCATCTGAGGCCCTATTCACCTTGAACATGGCCCACTGCTGCTGCCTGACCTTGGTTTTGTTCCATAAAGGCGCTTGACCCTGGATTCCCCCTTGGCCACCCTGCCATCTGGACATTACGCTCAAACACACACACATATGCATCATGCATTAACACATGCACGCACACGTGCACTATTGTGTGTGACCTCTGTTTCAGGGAACACACATCGGCTTGTTTATAAGAGTGCCAGAGGTGGAGGCTCCATGTGTGGTGTGTGTACAATTCACATCACCCAACAGACACACACCGGCTTTATCTGAGCCATAAGTCACTGCCTTTTGTCCCAGTGAGCACCATGGGGGAAGAGTTAGGGGACGGGCTTTTATAGAGCTGGAGGATGACTTTTATCTACTAAATGCCTACATTGTCATTACCATTGTCAAGTGGATTTCAAATGTGCTTTTTTTTGGTTCATAACCAATACCTTTGATTTCTCCTTCTCTCACAGTTTCTTTTAAAGGCTGACCTTGTTGTTGAGTGACGTCAGAGCGTTATTTTACGTTACAGGTTGTTTCCAATCTCGTCTGACTGAAGAGGTTTGTCAGTTGATCACGCAGCGTTCTGACACGCTTCACAGACATGATATTCCCACTCCTCTCCTCTCCCTAATGGGAATGTGCAGCTGCTTGGAACTTGGGGGAATATGCTTCTGGAAGCCTCTCGACCACTCTTTGTTTACTTAACAGTTCAACTGTGAAATGACAATTATTCTACGGATGACTTGTATTGCGTTGATACTGCGGAAACTTACTATTGTTTTCATCCTGGCAAGGTCCCTGTAGTATAGCCTAATGGTTTTGAGTGCCAGAGGCCAACAGTAGTAGCCAGAGGCCAACAGTAGTAGCCAGAGGCCAACAGTAGTAGCCAGAGGCCAACAGTAGTAGCCAGAGGCCAACAGTAGTAGTAAATGATAAATAACATACAACAAAGCCATCTCTCGGGTAATGGCCATTCCACCTGAAGAGGTAATTCCTTAACAGATATGTGTTGCCACAGAGAGAGAGAGGCCGCATGTTTGTCGCCCAGGGAAGGGTCAGTGGGTTTGGCGAATGCGACGTGGACATGCTTTTTCCGTCATTGTCCTTTGATTTAATTACTGGGTGCTAGGCAAGCAGGAACAGCTTTTGTGCACATGTAGGGGAACATCCTGTACCAAGCCTATAGTCGTTAGTGACAGAGACAGAGGGAGGGGACAACCATAGAAATAGAGTCTCTAGTTCAACATTACCACTCACCTTGTATCTGATCTTTTCTAGGGATATCTGTGCTACAAGATTCAAATCCGCAGAAGCCATGCATTTACTGAATGCACTCAGTCGATTCTCTTTCCATCTCTTTCCTGATCTCTCTCTCTCCCCGTTGGTTATAGTGGGTAGAGGAATCGACAGAGTGTAGGAGAGGTGTGTCAGAGGAGAGTGGAGGGCCACCCCAGCTGGAGTCAATATTTGCTCTAAGAATCTCAGTAATAGGCCGAGACACAGTCATCTGCATCTCTGATAATGGACAACCATATGGCTCTGTTGGCTCAGTGGACTGGAGTTCTCTCGCTCGTTCGCTCGCTCTCTCTCTCTCGATTTACAGATTTTCTCCCCCCCTCTCCACGTACATTCATAAAACCCGGGATTTGACCCGTCACATTGTGCTGTGACCTGGGTTGCCATGGCAGCAAAGTCTGTGATGTTCTCTATTGTGTCCCCACTCCTGGTTGAATCAGCGGGATCTGGAGGCAGGTAAAAGATCACTGTGCAGCCTCACAGCTATCTTTACTGGCAGCCTCACACACAGCTCAGGTGATCTTAACCCATGCCCTTGTGTTGCCCCTACTCCGTGGATTTAGAACAGACTTGCTGCACCAATGAAGCTTATCTCCCTCTCTTTCTCCATGCCTCTCTCCCTCCCACCGTGTGGTGAGCAGCTTGCCTGTCCTCAGGCTGGCCCAGGCCCTAGGCTCAGGTGCCCGTCAGCCCCAGTTTGAAACGGCTGCCTTTCAGCCATTCGTCATGCCTGCCTCAACCCCTGCTGTGCCAGCATGTGCCCAGTCCATTCCATTTTAGCCAACCCAGCTTAGTCCAGCCCATACACATTCCCAGTAACATCCACTACCAGTGCCAGCCCTTCTTCTCACCAACACTCTACCAAAGCAGAGGGGCCCTAGCAACAGCCTAGCAACACTTACTACAAGCAGCAGTCTGTTAATGAGAGCGGAATGAGGCCAGCAGGTTCCTGGAGTCAGGGGCTGTAGTAGATGCCTGTTTGGGTCGAGTCTTGACGTGGTGACTGAATAACCATTTGTTAGGTGCAGTTATTTAGAAGGAAAGACGGAAACCTACAGCTAGCATAGTTAGTGACATTCTAACACACACACAGAGAGAGCAGCATTTTGAGCCCTTTTTGTTATTCTGTTATGTTCTATCCTGACTGTCTGTATCCATCCGACACCATATTCCCAGGTTGCTCTCCCTGCCTGCCACTCTGAATTTGAAATGTCTACAATTTTCTCCCTGACAGGTTGGAGAAGTGCCAGAGTGGGAGGGATGTCCAAAAGCATCTCTCTACCTCCAGCAGGGGTTCTATTAGAGTGCCCAAGGAATTTTATTTTATTTTACCTTTATTTAACTAGGCAAGTCAGTTAAGAACAAATTCTTATTTTCAATGACGGCCTAGGAACAGTGGGTTAACTGCCTTGTTCAGGGGCAGAACGGCAGATTTTTACCTCGTCTGCTCGGGGATTCGATCTTGCAACCTTTCGGTTACTAGTCCTATGCTCTAACCACTAGGCCAAGGAGAGGGTCATGCCTGTAGTGTTTTTATTTGGTGACTGCTTTCCCATTTGTGGCTGCGTGGCCAGGCTGAGTGTCCTCTCCAACGGTCTGGTTATTGCTACTCCTCTGTCTACTCATGCTGCCTTTTGTCTGTGTCTGCTACTGTTGTTGGTCAGAGAGGCTAATTTCTCTATTATGTGACGGTGCGATGGGTTTTCTTCACAGGTTGTTTTGTCTTGATTGACTAAGTTCCTGTATTGATGAATTTAGCACTTTTGTTTCGATTTCATTGGGCTGTAAATGATCCGTTTTCTTGGTCTCTTCCTCTGGTTTTCCTTAACCCTGGCCCCAGCTATGAGGAGCGGGCGCTGTACCTGGAGGCCATCGTGCAGAACCACCGGGAGGTCATGACCTTTGAGGACTTTGCCTCGCAGGTCTTCTCCCCTTCACCCAGCTACTACCCAATGAGTGGGACAGGTAAGAATCCTATGCTCTCCTCCTCTCTTCTTCCACTTCCTCCTTTCTTCCTCCACAGCAGCACACCTGTTAGCCCTCTTCAGCCCCCTCCATCTTTGTTTCCTGGTCCTTGTCTCCTCACACCCACACTCTGATGAATATCAAAGGCAACAGGGCCAATCTCTCTCCACTGTCTGAGCAGCAGCATCAAAGACTTCACCCGTGGCTCAACAACTTAGTTGGGCCCTGCTCCTTGTCTCGCTGTGTACTGTTTCATCTCACCTCCTCTTTTCTGGGTTTTGTCTCCCTCTCATTTAATGAGCCTGATCGAAATATACATATGACATGATTGAATGTGGGTCAAGCCAAGTGTATGTGATCGGACTCTTCTTATCGGAGCCTCCGTCCCCGTACCAGAGATGTGTAGTAACGAACAGTCGAGGGTGAACACTGGGCTCACACTGCTGTCCTCCAGAGGTCAGGAGGAGGAGAGGGAGGGGGACTTCATTAAACAATGTCTCCTCTTCCTGTCCTGCCTGGCCTAGATCTGATGGGTCTATAACAACAACCACAATAACAACAACAACAACACCAGCACCACTAGCATCCAATCGATACAGCAATGATAAAACTGGACACTTGTGCTGTTCTACTTTGTGATAACTGAATCTGTTGTGTGCGTGCGTGTGTGTGTGCGCGTTGTCCAGATCTCAGCGAGCAGCCCCAGAAGGCAGGGTTGATAAGCAGACTGGCAGAGGCAGGGGGTAGCAGGTCTATTAACATAATTACAGTCTGCTCCCTTTACTGCAGAGGTGGACAGGAGTCCCAACCACACCTGCACACTGTTTGTATTTGTTTATCTGTATTGTCTATCAATAGTTCACTTTGGTGCAAAGAAATATTTTCTAAAATAAAAGAAGTCCCAAACTGACCTCCTATTGACCTTTTTATCATCCAGAATACTAAACAGGGACTATTCCTCGGGGAGAGGGAAGGAAGTGGGAGGGAGCGATAGAAAGGCAGAGGTAAACGAAAAGGGAGAGATTGAACCAGCGAGAGAGAGTGATGGAGAAAAGACATGTAATTACCCAGCGCCGGGTCATGTCTATCCTCTGCTGTTGTGGGTTATTTCAGCAGTGGGCTCTTCTGTAGTGGGGCAGGAGTAGGATACCTGATTGGCTCCTCATTGGGATTATGGGAGCAGAGGCCAGACAATAAACCATTATTTTCTCATATTGTTAAATAAGGATTGGTTTCACTGTATTGTGCATCAGCTGTGTCTGCTGAGAGCAGCCAACAGCAATACTTAATATACTAACCCTCTTTAATGCAGTGGAAATATATAAATAAATGGGCAAACATCATTTTTGGGCTATTGCTTCTGTTTGTGTGTCTATGTAAAAGTGTGTGTGGTGTATGCATACATTTGTGTGTGTCCAGGATTTAGGCTTTTGTCCACAGTGGGTTTGTAATCAGATGGCCCTCTGCGTCAACTGTTTCTTGGCACAGCTCCACGCCACAGAGATGCAGGGCAATTTCAGGACTCATTCTTGGTCTGCATGCGGTCTTCACCTGGTAATCTTTTAAACAAGGGGGAGGTTAAGTCCTAGTAGTACACGCACACGCATACGGGCGGCAGGTAGCCTAGTGGTTAGAGCATTGGACTAGTAACCGAAAGGTTGCGAGATTGAATCCCCGAGCTGACAAGGTCGTTCTGCCCCTGAACAAGGCCGTTAATTAACCCACTGTTCCTAGGCCGTCATTGAAAATAAGAATGTGTTCTTAACTGACTAGTTAAATAAAGGTCAAATAAAAATGAACACACAGGTGCTTGCAGCTTCTTCCAGTGATAAACCAGGCATTCCCTTCTTTTCTGAGAAGTTGTTTTGAAATGGTAGTTTTTTTGTCACCATATTTTCATGTATTTCTAGCAGTAGTGTGGATAATGTGCAACACATTTATGTTCATAACATACAGCATGTTTATGTCCTGTGTATGGTTCTATGCATCAACAGGTGGTCACTAATATATCCTCACAACAGCCTCTGTTAGTTTTCTCCCTGTTAGTGTATCGTTGCTGTGTACTACCCTCTAATACAGGGTTCCCTATTTTATTTGGAAAAACAACATATTGTTGGACATAAGACCGTTAAAAACACCAGCAAATCTGCTCCAAGTGATTTTAATTTAGGAAATCTGCCCCAAAGTATTCTCACGCATAATAGAGCGATATAAGTGATCGTACAGAAATGTAAGGTTTGAAATGAATGTTTCAGTCATATCCGTTTCAGCATACACTGAGTGTACAAAACATTATGAACAGCTGCTCTGTCTATGACAGGCTGACCAGGTGAATTCAGATCAAAGCTGTGATCCCTTATTGATGTCACCTGTTAAATCCACTTCAAATCAGTGTAGATGAAGAAGGGACGGGGTTAAAGAAGGATTCTTAGGTCTTGAGACATGGATTGTGTCTGTGTGCCGTTGAGGGTGAATGGGCAAGACAAAAGATTTAAGTGCCTCTGAACGGGTAGTAGTAGGTGCCTGGCACTGGTGTCAAGAACTGCAACGCTGCTGGGTTTTTCCACACTCAACAGTTTCCTGTGTGTATCAAGAATGATCCACCACCCAAAGAACATCCAGCCAACTTGATACAATTGTGGGAAGCATTAGAGTCAACGTGGGCCAACATCCCTGTGGAACGCTTTCAACACCTTGTAGAGTCCATACATTTACATTACATTTACATTTACATTTAAGTCATTTAGCAGACGCTCTTATCCAGAGCGACTTACAAATTGGTGCGTTCACCTTAAGACATCCAGTGGAACAGCCACTTTACAATAGTGCATCTAAATATTTTAAGGGGGGGTGAGAAGGATTACTTTATCCTATCCTAGGTATTCCTGAAAGAGGTGGGGTTTCAGGTGTCTCCGGAAGGTGGTGATTGACTCCGCTGTCCTGGCGTCGTGAGGGAGTTTGTTCCACCATTGGGGGGCCAGAGCAGCGAACAGTTTTGACTGGGCTGCGCAGGAACTGTACTTCCTCAGTGGTAGGGAGGCGAGCAGGCCAGAGGTGGATGAACGCAGTGCCCTTGTTTGGGTGTAGGGCCTGATCAGAGCCTGGAGGTACTGAGGTGCCGTTCCCCTCACAGCTCCGTAGGCAAGCACCATGGTCTTGTAGCGGATGCGAGCTTCAACTGGAAGCCAGTGGAGAGAGCGGAGGAGCGGGGTGACATGAGAGAACTTGGGAAGGTTGAACACCAGACGGGCTGTGGCGTTCTGGATGAGTTGTAGGGGTTTAATGGCACAGGCAGGGAGCCCAGCCAACAGCGAGTTGCAGTAATCCAGACGGGAGATGACAAGTGCCTGGATTAGGACCTGCGCTGCTTCCTGTGTGAGGCAGGGTCGTACTCTGCGGATGTTGTAGAGCATGAACCTACAAGAACGGGCCACCGCCTTGATGTTAGTTGAGAACGACAGGGTGTTGTCCAGGATCACGCCAAGGTTCTTAGCGCTCTGGGAGGAGGACACAATGGAGTTGTCAACCGTGATGGCGAGATCATGGAATGGGCAGTCCTTCCCGGGAGGAAGAGCAGCTCCGTCTTGCCGAGGTTCAGCTTGAGGTGGTGATCCGTCATCTACACTGATATGTCTGCCAGACATGCAGAGATGCGATTCGCCACCTGGTCATCAGAAGGGGGAAAGGAGAAGATTAATTGTGTGTCGTCTGCATAGCAATGATAGGAGAGACCATGTGAGGTTATGACAGAGCCAAGTGACTTGGTGTATAGCGAGAATAGGAGAGGGCCTAGAACAGAGCCCTGGGGGACGCCAGTGGTGAGAGCGCGTGGTGAGGAGACAGATTCTCGCCACGCCACCTGGTAGGAGCGACCTGTCAGGTAGGACGCAATCCAAGCGTGGGCCGCGCCGGAGATGCCCAACTCGGAGAGGGTGGAGAGGAGGATCTGATGGTTCACAGTATCGAAGGCAGCCGATAGGTCTAGAAGGATGAGAGCAGAGGAGAGAGAGTTAGCTTTAGCAGTGCGGAGGGCCTCCGTGATACAGAGAAGAGCAGTCTCAGTTGAATGACTAGTCTTGAAACCTGACTGATTTGGATCAAGAAGGTCATTCTGAGAGAGATAGCGGGAGAGCTGGCCAAGGACGGCACGTTCAAGAGTTTTGGAGAGAAAAGAAAGAAGGGATACTGGTCTGTAGTTGTTGACATCGGAGGGATCGAGTGTAGGTTTTTTCAGAAGGGGTGCAACTCTCGCTCTCTTGAAGACAGAAGGGACGTAGCCAGCGGTCAGGGATGAGTTGATGAGCGAGGTGAGGTAAGGGAGAAGGTCTCCGGAAATGGTCTGGAGAAGAGAGGAGGGAATAGGGTCAAGCGGGCAGGTTGTTGGGCGGCCGGCCGTCACAAGACGCGAGATTTCATCTGGAGAGAGAGGGGAGAAAGAGGTCAGAGCACAGGGTAGGGCAGTGTGAGCAGAACCAGCGGTGTCGTTTGACTTAGCAAACGAGGATCGGATGTCGTCGACCTTCTTTTCAAAATGGTTGACGAAGTCATCTGCAGAGAGGGAGGAGGGGGGAGGGGGAGGAGGATTCAGGAGGGAGGAGAAGGTGGCAAAGAGCTTCCTAGGGTTAGAGGCAGATGCTTGGAATTTAGAGTGGTAGAAAGTGGCTTTAGCAGCAGAGACAGAAGAGGAAAATGTAGAGAGGAGGGAGTGAAAGGATGCCAGGTCCGCAGGGAGGCGAGTTTTCCTCCATTTCCGCTCGGCTGCCCGGAGCCCTGTTCTGTGAGCTCGCAATGAGTCGTCGAGCCACGGAGCAGGAGGGGAGGACCGAGCCGGCCTGGAGGATAGGGGACATAGAGAATCAAGGGATGCAGAAAGGGAGGAGAGGAGGGTTGAGGAGGCAGAATCAGGAGATAGGTTGGAGAAGGTTTGAGCAGAGGGAAGAGATGATAGGATGGAAGAGGAGAGAGTAGCGGGGGAGAGAGAGCGAAGATTGGGACGGCGCGATACCATCCGAGTAGGGGCAGTGTGGGAAGTGTTGGATGAGAGCAAGAGGGAAAAGGATACAAGGTAGTGGTCGGAGACTTGGAGGGGAGTTGCAGTGAGGTTAGTGGAAGAACAGCATCTAGTAAAGATGAGGTCGAGCGTATTGCCTGCCTTGTGAGTAGAGGGGGAAGGTGAGAGGGTGAGGTCAAAAGAGAAGAGGAGTGGAAAGAAGGAGGCAGAGAGGAATGAGTCAAAGGTAGACGTGGGGAGGTTAAAGTCGCCCAGAACTGTGAGAGGTGAGCCGTCCTCAGGAAAGGAGCTTATCAAGGCATCAAGCTCATTGATGAACTCTCCGAGGGAACCTGGAGGGCGATAAATGATAAGGATGTTAAGCTTGAAAGGGCTGGTAACTGTGACAGCATGGAATTCAAAGGAGGCGATAGACAGATGGGTAAGGGGAGAAAGAGAGAATGACCACTTGGGAGAGATGAGGATCCCGGTGCCACCACCCCGCTGACCAGAAGCTCTCGGGTGTGCGAGAACACGTGGGCGGACGAAGAGAGAGCAGTAGGAGTAGCAGTGTTATCTGTGGTGATCCATGTTTCCGTCAGTGCCAAGAAGTCGAGGGACTGGAGGGAGGCATAGGCTGAGATGAACTCTGCCTTGTTGGCCGCAGATCGGCAGTTCCAGAGGCTACCGGAGACCTGGAACTCCACGTGGGTCGTGCGCGCTGGGACCACCAGATTAGAGTGGCCGCGGCCACGCGGTGTGGAGCGTTTGTATGGTCTGTGCAGAGAGGAGAGAACAGGGATAGACAGACACATAGTTGACAGGCTACAGAAGAGGCTACGCTAATGCAAAGGAGATTGGAATGACAAGTGGACTACACGTCTCGAATGTTCAGAAAGTTAAGCTTACGTAGCAGGAATCTTATTGACTAAAATAATTCAAATGATACAGTACTGCTGAAGTAGGCTAGCTGGCAGTGGCTGCGTTGTTGTTCTATCTCTCTATAGTGCTGTTTCTTGTATTATGGTCTCTTGTTTCTTTAGAGGTTTCACTTTGTTGTCCTTTTTCTTTTCCTTTTTCTTCTGTCCTTATTTTGTCTTCCTTTCTTCTGTTAACTAGATATTTTTTGTATATATACCTCAGCGAATTGTGGCTGTTCTGTTTAGGTGTTCCTAATGTTTTGTGCACACAGTGTATATGTTCTTGCGGGCGATTGACAAATGATTTGGAATTAGGTTCTGGCCCCCTGACCGTGCGTTTTAAGAGGAAATCGTCCCGCAGCTGAATCTATTGTGGTGCTTGTCGTTCCATATGCTGCTGCAGTGTGTGTGCTTGTCAATACTCCTGCTTTGGCTCATTGCTCCACTAACATGTCATCCATGATGGGCAGCGTGCAGGTGTTGGTTTGGGACGTGGAGTACCCCTGGGCCAAGCTGGATGCCCATTGTCTACACTCCACCAGCAACATTAACCTGTCCTTCACCTCTGACCCCACAGCTACGCCATCTCAGTGAACCTCAATCACCCCCCTCCCCCCCCCCCATCCTCCTCCTGCATGACCCATCTTATAACACACAGTAGATTGCTGTCATCCTCCGCACTGAGGGTCTGCAATGTCACTCATTAGAGGGTTGTGCTCTGTCTGTCTGGATTTGGATTTATGTGGTTTGAGTGTTTGTTGGCATGTTGTTTTGCCTATGGACTGTGCATTTTCCTATGGAGTTCTACACTGGCTGCAATACATGTGAAGTTGGAGTTACACATGATTATTCAACGGGTTGAATAAATGTGGATTTTAAAAGAGGTAAACAACTTCTCTCATGAGACCCAGCTGCTAATGGATTCAAACTGAAGAGCTCTCAACTCCCCAGAGTCTAGACAGGCCTCCCTCTCTCACCCTTAAACCACTGTCTGTCTGGAGACAACAGCTCTTCGCCTGCTTTCCTCGTCTACCTCTGCTTTAACTGCATCGGCTGGCTACTGAAGAGCCTCTAGCTTTCACCATGTGTCAGAGAGGTCAACCTGGTCGGTGGTTTTTGTTTGTTCGCGGTACAGCACGCTGTATGTACTTCAGTGCCGATTAATTGTGTTATCATATACACAAGCACTGTTTCATTAGTACGTGGTATATTTAAGCACTAAGGCATGAAGGGCTGTAGTATATGGCCAATATACCACGGCTAAGGGCTGTTCTTAAGCACGACGCATCGCGGAGTGCCTGGATACAGACCTTAGCCGTGGTATATTGACAATATAGCACAAACCCCTGAGGGGCCTTATTGCTATTATAAACTGATTACCAATGTAATTGAGCAGTAAAAATACATGTTTTGTCATACCTGTGGTATACGGTCTGATATTCCACGGCTCTCAGCCAATCAGCATTCAGGGCTGGAACCACCCGGTTTATAATGAGTTGTAAAACACAGATATGGTAATATGCCTTTTTTTCCCCTCTAACACTGATCTCTATCTCATGGTGTTTAACTGGTTCAGGAGCTTTTCACATATTCAGCCCAACATATTCTTATTTTATAATATCAGTCATACCAACCTATGCAATGTAAAGTTACAGAAATCATTTACCAATCAAGAGCACCCAAGAGACTCCAACCAACACAAAAGTGGACGTCTCGCTGTCTGATAATGCTGCTGTCTCTTAACATATTAAATGTCTTATTGAATGCGTCCTGTTTCCTTGTTTCTTGTATGACTGTGATCCTCACTGTGACAATAACTAACCACACAGGCTTCCTGAATGTCCCCCTCACCTCCCTCCCTGACTGTCGGTCTACAGACATTTACATTTTTAAGTCATTTAGCAGACGCTCTTATCCAGAGCGACTTACAAATTGGTGCATTCACCTTATGACATCCAGTGGAACAGTAGTGCATCTAAATCTTTTAGGGGGGTGAGAGGGATTACTTTATCCTATCCTAGGTATTCCTTAAAGAGGTGGGGTTTCAGGTGTCTCCGGAAGGGGGCTGTGTTGTGGTGACTGTCTGTCGGTCTACAGCAGGGCTGTGTTGTGGTGACTGTCTGTCGGTCTACAGCAGGGCTGTGTTGTGGTGACTGTCTGTCGGTCTACAGCAGGGCTGTGTTGTGGTGACTGCCTGTCGGTCTACAGCAGGGCTGTGTTGTGGTGACTGCCTGTCGGTCTACAGCAGGGCTGTGTTGTGGTGACTGCCTGTCGGTCTACAGCAGGGCTGTGTTGTGGTGACTGTCTGTCGGTCTACAGCAGGGCTGTGTTGTGGTGACTGTCTGTCGGTCTACAGCAGGGCTCTGTTGTGGTGACTGTCTGTCGGTCTACAGCAGGGCTGTGTTGTGGTGACTGTCTGTCGGTCTACAGCAGGGCTGTGTTGTGGTGACTGTCTGTCGGTCTAGCGGTCTACAGCAGGGCTGTTGTTGACTGCCTGTCGGTCTACTGCTGTGTTGTGGTGACTGTCTGTCGGTCTACAGCAGGGCTGTGTTGTGGTGACTGCCTGTCGGTCTACAGCAGGGCTGTGTTGTGGTGACTGCCTGTCGGTCTACAGCAGGGCTGTGTTGTGGTGACTGTCTGTCGGTCTACAGCAGGGCTGTGTTGTGGTGACTGTCTGTCGGTCTACAGCAGGGCTGTGTTGTGGTGACTGTCTGTCGGTCTACAGCAGGGCTGTGTTGTGGTGACTCTCTGCAGGGCTGTGTTGTGGTGACTGCCTGTCGTCTACAGCAGGGCTGTGTTGTGGTGACTGCCTGTCGGTCTACAGCAGGGCTGTGTTGTGGTGACTGTCTGTCGGTCTACAGCAGGGCTGTGTTGTGGTGACTTTCTGTCGGTCTACAGCAGGGCTGTGTTGTGGTGACTGTCTGTCGGTCTACAGCAGGGCTGTGTTGTGGTGACTGTCTGTCGGTCTACAGCAGGGCTGTGTTGTGGTGACTCTCTGTCGGTCTACAGCAGGGCTGTGTTGTGGTGACTGCCTGTCGGTCTACAGCAGGGCTGTGTTGTGGTGACTGTCTGTCGGTCTACAGCAGGGCTGTGTTGTGGTGACTCTCTGTCGGTCTACAGCAGGGCTGTGTTGTGGTGACTGTCTGTCGGTCTACAGCAGGGCTGTGTTGTGGTGACTGCCTGTCGGTCTACAGCAGGGCTGTGTTGTGGTGACTGTCTGTCGGTCTACAGCAGGGCTGTGTTGTGGTGACTGCCTGTCGGTCTACAGCAGGGCTGTGTTGTGGTGACTGTCTGTCGGTCTACAGCAGGGCTGTGTTGTGGTGACTGTCTGTCTTAATGTGACGCTCTACTGTCTGTTTTTCTTTTAGATTAAAACATGTTAAAGGTGTCATTACAGTAATTGAACAAGGTAAGCCCCGAGCACCGGCCGGAAGCTTGTGTGTCGCCCTAGAGCCTACCCTCGCTCACCCGTTCACTCATCTCTGGTTTCTCCTTTATTAGCTACTAACACGCTTTATTTACCCAACTACCGCTTTTTAAAGGAACGTTAACATAAAGTTGTATGGGGGGGTTGATATAACGTTATATGGGGATTGTGTTCTCTATTTATCCAGGCGGTAATTGCGAGTGACGCTGCACGGTTCGGGACAATTAGCACCTCAGTAGTAGCATGAGCAACACAGCCACTCTTCTCTCTGGCTAAGCTTCTGCATGTCACGCCTTTATATTTATCTCCCCAGCGCTGTCTTTCTCCCCTGTTCGCCTGGGGCAGAATGTGATACTAACACCTGCCCTACTGGAAGAAAACGTCTGTCATTTAAGCTTTTTTTGAAATGCTGCAGGGGACCGATGGGGATGAGGCCCATTTATGTCCTTTGGTTTTTTTTGGGGGGGGGGGGGGGGGTTGTCTCTCTCCTTTTTCTCTCTCACTTTCTCTCTCTCTCTCTTTCTCTCTCTCTCTCTTTCTCTCTCTCTTTCTTTCTCTTTCTTTTTCTTTCTATGAAAGGATCTCTGATTAAAGGCACCCTGTGCAGGTCTCTGCCCCATCATGGCCTCTCTCAGGTTAGTTGTTAAAGAGATAATTCAGGATTTTGGCAATAAAGCCCTTTATCTACTTCCCCATAGTCAGATTAACTCGTGGAGACCAGTTTTATGTCTCAGCAGGCAGTTTAAAGGAAGTTACTAACTAACGGTAGCGCAATTGCTAACTGGCGTTAGCACAAAGACTGGACGTCTATGGAAACTGCTAGCATGCTAGTAGATATTGCAACGACTGGAAGTCGATGGTAACACTAGTTTGCACCGGCTTGCCAAACGACTTCTGACTTCCTTAATGCTGGATGCAGAGACATAAATTGTATCCCTGAGTTCATCTGACTCAGGGGAAGTTGCCAAAATCCCGAAGTATCCCTTTAAAGGGGAGCTCAGAGGAATTACCTTGGTTGCTCTGAGTCTTTGTGTTATGATGAACCAGTCAGACACCGGCCAATTGAAGTCTTGGGAGATTTTTGTTTCACCCTGGAGATATATTATGCATGTGTTATTTTAATAATCAACTTAAGTTTGTGTCATTTTTGCTGCAATTTGAACCAAGCATGAGTGTGTTGTTAATGGGTATTAAACCGAGCACTCAATCTATAGAGGTGTCCATTGCATGGGTGGGTTGTAGGTAGCATGCTGGTGGGCTAGTAAATGTAACGTCTATGTGGAGGCCTTTACCTGAGAGGGTTATCTTATCTGTGGCCCAGCGGGCCACTTCCCTCCCCATTATCCAACAACTATACGAGAGGGTGGGGCGTGGCAGGGCCAGCGGGGAAGTTCAAGTGGTGGAATGGTCAAAGTGGAAGCTAGTGGAATTCTGGAGTTGGAAGTGGGGCTGCAGGGTTGGACTTGGTTTAGGCCTGCCCCTACGTCGACTCACAGCCCTCCTCTGTTCTTTTCACATGCATCATGAAGATCCATTCTGCTAACACACCCACACACACCCTTAACCCCTCCCCCTCTGACTGAGTGGAAGTCAGGGATGCTTGTGTCCGCTGAGCTGAGTGTCTGTTACTGCAGCCATCTGCTGTCCCTTTTAGCTGCAGGAACTTGAGATGCTTCAGAAAGATGGAGAGAAAAAAGTGGAGGAAAGAAAATAGGCAACCAGATGCCATCTTGGCCAAAGCAGGAAAGTTGTTTAAACTTGAGGCATCGCTAAGATGCGTTGGGGGGTGTACGCAAAATATGTTTGCACTTACCGGCCTCCCCCTCACGTTTCACTGCTTGCAGCCTGTAATCATTTTTATTTTGTATTTATTTAACCTTTACTTAACTAGGCAAGTCAGTTAAGAACAAATTCTTCTTTACAAAGACGGCCTACCCCGGCCAAACCCTAACCTGGACGACGCTGGGCCAATTGTGCACCGCCCTATGGGATTCCCAATCACGGCCGGTTGTGATACAGCCTGGAATTGAACCAGGGTCTGTAGTGACCCCTCTAGCACTGAGATACAGTGCTTTTAGACCGCTGCACCACTCAGGGCCCGATCCACAATGTTGAACAAAAGGCGTCTCTCCACATGCTCGCGACATGCCTGTCCAGTTAACATAATGTTCCATTCACTTTTTACAATACACCATTATAAAACTTGAACAATCTGTCACATCCTCTTTATGCTGAACAGCGAAGGCAATTTTATTCTTAGGACCATGTGGTTTAAAATAGATTGCGTTTTTTTCCCCTACTCATGCAAGCATCTGCCCTCTCAAACCCAAAGTGTTGGGAGAAATATCCAGCTTCTCTCCCCTAGTAGCCTCTAGTCTAGCCAGTCAAAGCACGTGATGAAAGAATGGTGAACATTGCATCTGATTGTGTATATAGCTTGATCTAGTCCACACACGTGCCACTTTGCAAACTGTGAGGAATTAAAGGTTAAAATCAATCTATACGCCTGTTTCTGTTTTGTTTTGGTATTATACATTTGACCTTAGAGGGAGTAAGCCGTTTGGGGTGTCTGCTTTGGGGGACGGGGAGCGATGACATGCATGGCAGTCAGAACATGGAATATGCCAGTCTTAACAGCGCTATGTTAGCCTGCCACGTCTCACCACTTCTCTCCATCTTTCTCCCCCATTCTATCCCTTCTCTTATCCCCTCCCTCTCTCTCTCCAGGCTCTCTCAGCGGCAGCACGAGTGCTGAGCTCAGTGTTTCTTTAGGAACGGACCAGGCGGACCAGGTCTCCCCCACGATTCCCCGTGCCACAAAGAACAGAGTTTCCGGAAAACTCCGCCGATCAGCCAGCGCCATAAGCAAATCTTCCAACTGAGCTCTCTCGCCCGACCCACCTCCCAAACCTTCCCTGCTTCGTCTTTACTACAGGTCCTGCTGTGAAACCTCATACCTTAACCCCTCATGACTGCAGTTTGGGTGTGTGCGTTGTTTGTTTTATATCTCGTTTAAAAATATAACTGGAGCATATTGCAATGTTTTATTTATGTGGCAGTTATTGATACTTTGATACATTTCCAATTGTTTTACTGTTAAACTCCATATTTGACCTGAAGAAAAGATTTAAGCTATTGAAGTTTGTTCCGATGTTGCTGCATTTTCTGAAAGAATCTGATTAATATCACTTGTCAGTCAGTACAGCGATTAAATATAGACAGGGAATTGACTGAACAATCATGTCTGGTGGCTTAAAGTCCACATATCATCAACATTTCAAAATTCCCTTTATATGTCACAACAAGGATCTCTATGGTTGTGACATAGAAAAGGAATATGATCACCCATATGCATTTTGGTAAAGGTCTTTCCACAAAATGAGTTCCTTTTGTACCCCTTTGATATTTTTAAGTAGAAATTGTGCACCAATATTGAATTTTAAAAGCCTCTTATATTAAATTAAGTGCTCTTTAAAAGACTCCACATGGAGAATTCAATAAATCTGTTTTTCTTTCATGAATAAAGACTCGCTGAAGTGCCAAAATGCAGCGTTTTGACATTTCCCTCTGACTTTTCGGAAGATGTTAACCCACTTAACCCCCAAATTCCTCCAAGTCTTGCTTTAACAAAGTCATTCCCTCATTTTAAGGTCAACCCTGCTATGTGAACTTTTACTATAATGTACTAGTAACAATTTTTTCAAAAGAAACGTTGAACATCTCATAGTAAAATCCTAGTGTAAAAACAGGTTCTTGATGAGCTGGTTATCTTTTTGCCTATTTTCTGGTGTTTTGTGTTGGAGAACTGAGCGGGTCGAGCATAACACATTAACCCTGTTACTCATAGATAGACAGGCTAGAAATGTTTTTAGTTTTTTTTCCTAAAATGGTGAAGCTGCATTCAATAGCCCTTCCCTGTCCCTGAACACAAGCTTCCAATCCCCCTGTCGCAAGGGGAATTATGGCGGATTTAAGATTTTTATTTTATTTTTATTATTTAACCTTTTATTTAACTAGGCTAGTCAGTTAAGAGCAAATTCTTATTTGCATTGACGGCCTAGGAACAGTGGCTTGACTGCCTTGTTCAGGGTGAAATCATCAACCCTATTACTTTTTTTGGCACTTAATAGGCACTTAATCTTTTTATTTAACCTCTTGAGATGGTAAAACCTGTTTTTTATTAAGTTGAACATGTGTTCTTTATGGACACATGTTAAATGTTAAAATTATATGAAATAAAACTTATTTTTCTTCACCAAGTTACACTACCCAAAAGGGACTCATTTCATGGTTTTCTCATCTCATGCCCCCCTGTAAATCACTGATGATACTCTTGCTGCTGACCGGATAGGATCATATTTAAGTGTGTTGTTTTGGCCTTGAGCCATGGAAGCCTGTGTGTATGTTTGGACCATACTCATCCTCATGTTGTGGAGAGGTGGAAGGGCTGACATAGGAGGTGCTGCTCTAGCATAATGCTGCACCACACCACACACTTCCTGGTTACGGAGGGCTGTGAGCCAATGCAGTAGGAGTCTGTTTTTAATAGTTATGAACCTGGAGTGGACAATCAATGATGTCTTTCCAACCCCGAGGTGAATCAAAACTTGTGTTGGGTTTTTTATCGCTGTAAGGACCTTTTTAAATGGATTCTGATGGATTTTTGTCTTCCTTTGATTTATGCAACTCTGCTGGAAGTGAGAAAAGACTGCATTTCTAATTGTTTAGTGATGTTACCCTGTGTAGGATTGTTTAACCTGGGTTCATAACCTGTAATCCAGTAACTTCCATCTGGCTCTTCCTCTGCCATTGTTCTCTCGTGTTGTAAAGTTAAGAATGACATTCCAATGTTCCTACAGATGAATTTTTGCACTCACTGTCGTTGATAAACTAGCAATGAATGTGTATTTTATCTTTATTCTTGGATGTAAATTGCTTTATTTGATGTTTGTGGTGTTGTATAATGTATACATGTGTTGTTTTAGAGGAAAACGCCACCAGAGCCTCAGGTGAATCTTAACTCCATGCACTGGTGTGTGTGTGTATGGCTGTGTGTATTTGTGAAGGAGCTTCTCACAGTGCCTGTGTAATGTCTGTCCACCAAGATCCATTCCAAGACCCCCACCACTGTAAACCACTGTTAGACATCATTGGATTTATTTTGTTTCTGCTCATTGCAAGAGCAAAACGGCTTGCCTTGCCTTCCTGTCTCATGTCTTTGTTCTAGAGGGAGAGACTGTTTTTTTCCCCCTGTGTGACTGTAAAGGTCAGCGTCTTGTCCTCCCCGTCCTCACACGTTTTATATGAACAGATTGACTGGGTTTGGCCCACTTTTGTTTCGTCTTTATTTGAGGTGCTCTGTTCTCCTTTCTCTCTGAATTGGAATCAAATGGCACCTACTCCTCCTATTTCCCATGATGCACCCCGAGTAACCTCGTGAGGCCACAGTGGAGGGGTGGGGGGCTGGGGAGTTTAGAAGGCATACCAGCGCTGTACTCTGGCGACCCTCTTAGCAACAGGCAGGCTGGCGCTATGCTACTCACGCTGCCTCCTTCGCCACAACCTGAGCCTTTGGGTTGCCATGGAAGCCAGGTGTTACGCACACATTATGCAGGGTTCCATCAGAGCTGCATCCCTGTCTGTTGCACTACTTTGCCTTACCTGTACATCCTCTTTCTTTCATTTTGTTCTCTCTCTTTTTTTTGTGTCCCTTTCTTTCCCAAGCACTGATTAATAACATAGGAGGCATGAACGGAGAGTTCGTTCAGAGATAATGAAGTCCATTTTGTGAATTTGAAGAATGTATGTAAATACTGACCTGAGTCAGATCAATGCTTTCACCTTCCCAGTAGCCACTGTAAAGAACTACCCAGCTCTTTTTACCAGTCTTCTTATGGAGTCTAGATTGTAGATTAGATGTTGTGGATGGGATCCCTGTTATATATGGGAGTAAATGGGCGTAAGGTTTGATTTGACCAGGGCAAGGATTGTGTCTTACTCAAGACTGGTTCAACTCATGTGAAGCAACAGAGTTAGTGTTAATTCTAGGTTTTGGTTTAGGAATCCTGTACATTGTGTCAAATCGAGGGTTTTAGTCCTTTACCATAAATATATTAATGCCTGTAATATAATATTTGTATAAGAGGAAGAGGGGGAAAAAGGCTTGAAGATTTCATCATTACTTGTTAACATATCAAACTGTTTTTAATGACTGAAGTCATGCTATCTTTATTAGAAATGTGAAAATCAAAAACATTTCATTAAATCAATTTGAAATCCTATGTGTTCTCTGTGTTATTTGTATGGGTCTATTGATCTGAATGTTGTTTTTTTCATAGCAGTGGTGCGGAAGTAGAGAAAGTAAATTCAACCTTTTCCTTTAAAACTGTCATTACAGAGATGGTTACTACCTAACCATGTCACAGTAATGCCTATCCTCCATGAATCATCTCGTGAGAATCTGCTGCTTTGGCTGCAGTGACAGGTTGACTGTAACCTCTGGCTTTGGGGGAAGGGGGGGGGGGGGGGGTCGATGGGGTGTAGGGGTGACTTGATGGTGCTGTTGTCTTGGTTTTTCAACCCTGGCCCAGAAGCAGCAGCCGGGGTAACCTGACCCCCTTCCCATCTGTTCCCCTGCTGCTCCAGGAGAGGAGGCTGGGATAATGGGCCCCACCGAAGGTACAGGTGCAAAGTCTACAGCACCTAGCCAACACTGGGAGGACTGTTACTTGTTAGACTTGAGAGGATAATTGGTGATGTGTGTCTGTCCGTCTATCTTGCCTGACCATGTCCCTTTGGACCGTCTGAAGCTCTCCTACGTTTGTCTACATTATGTGATGTGAATATTCAAAAGTTAAGAAAGGAGACTAAAAGTGTTCTGAAGAAGACACACTGAGTATACCAAACATTATGAACACCTTACTAATATTGAGTTTCACCCCCCCCCCCCCCCCCTCCCCCTTTTTGCACTCACAGTTGCTTCAATTCATCGGGCCATGGACTCTACACAGTGATGCTGGCCCATGTTGACACCAATGCTTCCCACAGTTGTGTCAAGTTGGCTGGATGTCCTTTGGGTGGTGGACCGTTCTTGATACACACTGGAAACTGTTGAGCGTAAAAAAAACTTGACACAAACCGGTGTGCCTGGCACCTACTACCATACCTCGTACAAAGGCACATAAATCTTTTGTCTTGCCCATTCCCCCTCTGAATGGCCCACATACACAGTCCCAAGTCTCAAGGTTAAAAAATCCTTCTTTAACCTGTCTCTTCTTCATCTACACCGATTGAAGTGGATATAACAAGTGACATCAATAAGGGATCATAGCTTTCACCTGGATTCACCTGGTCAGTCGATTTCATGGAAAGAGCAGGTGTTTATAATGTTCTGTAGACTGTGTATGTGAACAGTCTATTTTTCACATTGTGACATATCAAGAGATCCAAACGTCTACTGATTACTGCCTAGAGGCCTGTCCTCATTGGTGAACTACATGACGGTATCCACAGTCCTGACCTAACAGTGATCATTACCCCCTCATGGACTGGCTGAAACCACTGACCTAACAGTGATCATTACCCCCTCATGGACTGGCTGAAGCCACTGACCTAACAGTGATCATTACCCCCTCGTGGACTGGCTGAAGCCACTGACCTAACAGTGATCATTACCCCCTCGTGGACTGGCTGAATCCACTGACCTAACAGTGATCATTACCCCCTCATGGACTGGCTGAAGCCACTGACCTAACAGTGATCATTACCCCCTCATGGACTGGCTGAAGCCACTGACCTAACAGTGATCATTACCCCCTCATGGACTGGCTGAAGCCACTGACCTAACAGTGATCATTATCCCCTCATGGGCTGGCTGAAGCCACTGACCTAACAGTGATCATTACCCCCTCATGGGCTGGCTGAAGCCACACACGCACTTCTGGAAGTTGTTACCAATCTTTCTCTCCATGGGGAGTGTATGTGAACCTGGATGTTCAGCCTCGACAGTCAGGCAGCCATTTCAAAAGGGGAAATCAAATTCTGAGTCTCCTCAAGAAAAGAGAAATGTCCTTCTGATCTTGAGGTGAGTTGTGTGGTCATCACCTCTTTGTCCTGAGCCATGTTCTGACCAAGCATTATGGCAATTTATGACTGGAAGCTAAGTGCTCTCTGTCTCTTCTTTATAGAAACCAAAACCAGGCTTGAATCATCATATCAATAATACAGTGACGATCAATTTAGGGTATCTTTTCCGTTGCCTAGAAAAAATTGCTGGCATCGGATGCAATCCCAGTTAAATGAAACCTGAAAGGGGTCTACGAGGAATTAGGTTGGTTTGTTTAGAGGAGTACAGTCCTTGAGAAGTCTCTGACATCAGTCACATCATTGTAGAAATGATGCATCCGTAGTGAATATGCCTGCATCATGGCTTGAGTATCCATGGTAATTAGGCTATTATACATCCTTTACTAATTACCCACTTGAGTAGGCTTCATCTATGTTTTGTTTTGATCTTTCACATAGCCCGAAGATTCACACAAATAGCCAAATTAATGTTGTGAAGCTGAGAGAAATTGTATATGATATTTTGTTGTGTAGGCGAAGTCCAGTGGAGAAAATGAAAGAATAAGAATTATTTTCAAGAGAACTTTTTCCCCATATGCACCCATTTCCCAATAGCCTACCATTTAGAATTATTCGGCGGAAGATTGTGTCTCGAGTTTCTACCCAGGTGGATTTCCATAGTATATAATTTACACGATAAAAATTTTGTTTTGTTTTTCTAAAGGACAAATAATTATTTCTGACATCCATTTTAATGAATAATTCCCTATAGGTCCGTTTATTTTCTTGTTGATATGACTTGAAGTCAGGGAGGGCAGGCAGACCTGGGTGATGTAGGAGTAGCATTATTCAAGACAGTTTGTGTCAATGTCAAACTGTAGCAAAATAAATGGTTTCATTTTGAAAATATTTTTTTATTTCGATGGACAGATAGATGACAACAGTGTACACATACAATCAAAGCGCTATAAAAGCCAACATTTAAGAAAATAAAAATGTTCATAGAAAAAGATTGCATCTAAGATAAGAGCTTTACGTTTTACAAGAGCTGTGGAGATTGAAGGTTTAGACCGGTCCACGACAATTATCACAACTCCTAATTTTGACAAAACATTTGGCTACCACATGTGAACTGCCAGAATGACACAGAATAATCACACAATACAACAATAAATTACAGAATAGAATTGCAAATAGAATAAATAAATAAATACAAGTATTATGACGAAACAATATTGCAACAATTAATAATAAAATATGTGCCAGCATTCAAAATGAAAACAATCATTATGTTGACTTTTTTAAGGCAGTTGTACAGCAGTTTCGATGTGTTTAGGCTATATGCTAAAGGCATTTGTGGTTCTACTAAAAGGGAATGATTCGATATTTGCACGTTTTTAAGACAAAGTTGATAAGTCTGTCCTGTGATTCATAAATTAGCATAAAGCTTAATTAAACAGAAATTCACAGTCTGTGAATTAAAAGGCTTTTAAGAGGGAAAATGAAACAGTTCTTAGGTCTAGAAGCTATTAGGCTACTTGAGCACGTGTGCAGCTGTCCTAGAAAAATACCTTTAACAGTCAAACTAACACTTTGTTTTCTTTCAATAAACTATTTGAGAGAAATCTCAAAATATATGCCTATTTTTTATTTCAAGAAATAGATAAGCATTCAACAACCATCTGATTGGCATGGATAGGACAGCTCTCATCGATAACACAATCTAAACATCAAGTTGCCTGTCTTTCAGTAGTGTAGGCAATTAACTTGTTTTCCAACGCTCCCTTTGCTCAGCAAGCAGGGCGCACGGGCATTTGAAGCAGGATCACCTGCCTATTTTCCGACGGATGACATTTGTTGATGTGCCTCGTGAGTCCCGGTGAGCTGTAGAAAGTGGCAGAGCAGTACTTGCAGGAATACACCTGGGAGGAGTGCATGAGACGCAAGTGTCTCTCCTGGCTGGCCCTGTTGGGGAAATTCTCCCCGCAAACGGGGCAGAGAAGGCAGTCCACGGGGCTTAGATTCAGGGGACTTTGGTTTGTATTTTCCTCTGAGATTAAGGACACTGGCACCTGCTCTTCCACTCTGTCGCTGTTTTGAAACGTGTGGTCCTCGAACATTTTATTCTGCAAGGCTTGGTGTCCCAGGATGTGTTTTCTTAGGTATGCTTGGCGCTTAAACCTCTTCCCACAGTGTTGGCAGTTGTATAAACCGTCTTCTGAGCCCGATTCAGACATACCCGGGCTGGGGGAGTCTCTGTCACTCAGAAGCTCGATTCTTGGGTCTTTGGCTTCCTCTGGGGTGGACTTGACACCGGGGGGAATTTTGGCGATTTCAGATTTGATGCTCGGGGTAGATGGTATCCCGGCTGCACTCTGCGCTCTCGGTTTGTGCCAGCGCCGGTGAGAGGCGAGGTTAGCCGGGCAGCTGAACATCTTATCACACTCAGGACACCTGTACTCAACTCTCACTATTCTAGAGCACTTGTGCTGGGCCAAAGAAAATGGATCAGCGTATGCTTCCTTACACAATTGACAGACAAACTCTCCTAACGGCTTCCCACCTGCCGACGTCTGCGTCCTGGGTTTAAAGTCGACAGGAGCATCTTTGATTTTCAAACCAAGTACTGGAGACGTTGTCATTTCGTCTTCAAAATTTAGTTTTCTGATGGCTTTGGGTTTTTTTGAGGCAGGTTTGCTCTTGCGCTCAGTGTCGGATGCGGGCCTCTTAGTACCGCCCCTGATGGCTGTAGCAGGGATCCTGCTGGTGGTGCCGCTGCGGTTGCTGTTGCTAGTGCCTATTTTCAAATCCACGGGGGCGAACAGGAGATGATCTAAACTGCTGAGGGAGGCAGGTGTCGGGAATGATTCAGCAGAAATTGGCGAACCTAGATTAAAACTTCTTTCGTAATATCTCCTCTCGTGGTCCTTGCTGATGGGCCTGGTGGGGCTGTAGAGGGCTTGGTACACAGCCTCTTGGTTGCCAAACTGAACCCCTTTAGCATCCAGACTGGGGACCGGGGCGTCTGCTGCGATGTCTGGTGATGGAGCTGCGCGGTCGGGACTGGACGCAATAGAGACAGGCGGAGAGTCCACCTGAATCTGAAAGGCTGGGATGTGATGCTCCTGCTCATATTCATCTGTACGAGTCCTGTAGGAAACATGTGCTGATTTCTTGTTTCTTTTTACCAGGAATCCTTTAGGCATCTTTGCGAATGACAGAAAGGCACTTTGGAGAGGTGGGTGAAGGCTCGGATGATATCCAGGTTTGTGAAATTACAGTCACGCCAGGAGCCTCGGTTGCTAACTTATATTTTCGCTAAGCTATTGATCTCTGTGGTGCTGAAATGTTTTTGTCTCCAAGGCATAGCTGCACTCTTTTTATGCCAGAATGATGCTATTGTTCTCGCCCCTTGTTGCCGCATCCTCAACCAATCAGACGAAACGAAGATCCCAGTGGATTTGGATGTGGGAGGGTTCAAAGCCTGTGTTTGGTGGATTTCGTTGAAGGATGTGCAGATAGCTTAGCAGATGTACGTGCGGTTTATTACATTAACGTGTGCGCTCGGCCACTCCCCGACAGAGGCACACGCCGGGCCCTCCTCCTTTTACGGTTTGATGGTTCTCCATACAAATACACACGTGCCACGGCTTTGTGCCTCTCCTTTGGGGGCCACGGAGCTGCCAAAAGGAAATGTCCGTCACTGCCACAATCATCAGAATTGTGAATTAAGACGGGGATTGGACTGGAGAGGGGTCCGGTTGAGAAGGCAACAAAGACGTTGCAAGGGGTTATTTGCATTACTAGAATAAAAGACAACAAAATGAAAATCTAAAAACTTGGGCAGAAAGTGATGTCAGTGGCGATAGTAAAAGCAATGGCACACACGTGTTGTTGTAGGCTATTGTGGTTTAATTGGACTTTTCCCCCAGTCAAAAGCAAGCTTTACGCACGAACCTCCAACAACATAACAACATGTGTGTGTGTGACATTGGTATATGGCCCTATCTTCGAAAAGTCGATACGCAGTGTTATTGTTTTACACAAACAAGGCAAGACTTCTTGAAAATAAACATTATTTGGTACGAATGTATTTATTTGGGCACGAGTCTGTCTCGGCAGTTTAACTGGAGTTATACATCAGACATCCCACTATAAGTAATAAGAAGGGTTCTTGTCATGGTACACAATAGCCACGGGAACGTCTGCCCACACTGGATATCCCGTTTTTGTTTGAAAGGCAAATTGACCCCTTCACTGTGAAATAACACTCACCGCCAATCTGTCCTGGAGATAGGCGCGTGCTGTGTGTAATCACTGCCCGAGCGCGCCCAATGTTGCTTTGTCTGGAATGTGATATGGATGTCATGTGCAACGATAAAACATTTGTTATGTCTGTAAAAATATCATTTTACAAACTGTTCTTGTTTGATAAGGTTACGTTCTTGTTGGAAACAAATCCATGCATCTGTATCCTACTATTACTCATTTTGTGAAATATTAGTTGGTTTTCAAAGTTTTACTCTGAAGTTTACATTTTGAATTAATATATCGTCTAACTTCTTCAAATCAAGATTGGTTTGATGTTTTTAATTTAGGCACTTTAAGTTGCATGTAGGCTATTATAAAACACTTTCAGAAAATCAGAAATCTTTGCATGGTTCAATTCTTTGAAAATGTATTTCCAAAGGATATGTAAATTGAGCATTTTCATACTGTGTTTTCTAGTCAGGGTTATTTCTGATAATTTATTGTCAGTTTTGTGCATACATTACATTTAAATGTAGGCCTATACAATCTTACAGCCATCAAGTTTAGAGAGTACGCTATATGCTTACAATGTCGATCATCTACGATTATTTTTGTCTAGTAGGCCTAGAGTTATGGTTGCCTGCGTTTTATAATAATATCTTCAGATGAGCGTGCATGCATCACTTGGCAGAGCGTGCTTTCTTTTTCTCTGCGTGGGGAAGCAAGGCAAGAATAATCGAGGAGGCCTATTGTTCTCCTAATTTGCATAAAGCTGCTGTATGACCAAGTCAAATAATTACACCATCTTTAGTTGAAACATGCGCCTTTTGAATGGGTGGCTCTGTTCTGATGCGCTTTCGCTTGTTTGAATGCAAACCGTTAGCTTTGTGCAATTCACATTTTGTCTCTCTTAAATTATACATATATAGCAACGTCTTTCTACGTTTAACTTTTTACATTAACAAGTTTAAAAACGAGTTTTCTCCCCTTATCAGGCCATAGTGTTGTAAAAATGTGAAATAGTCAACAATATATAGGTCTAGGCTAAAGGCCAGTCACATTATAGGCCCACGTAGGCCTACAACCGTTCATGAATACATTTAAACTCAGTTTTTCACAATTGCTGACATTAAAAAAAAAATCCTGTCTTAGGTCAGTTAGGATCACCACTTTATTTTAAGAATGTGAAATGTCAGAATAATAGTAGAGATAATTATTTCTTTCAGCTTTTATTTCTTTCATCACATTCCCAGTGGGTCAGAAGTTTACATACACTCAATTAGTATTTGGTAGCATTGCCTTTAAATTGTTTAAATTGGGTCAAACGTTTTGAGTAGCCTTCCACAAGCTTCCCACAATAAGTTAGGTGAATTTTGGCCCATTCCTCCTGACAGAGCTGGTGTAACTGAGTCAGGTTTGTAGGCCTCCTTGCTCGCACACGCTTTTTCATTTCTGCCCATACATTTTCTATGGGATTGAGGTCAGGGCTTTGTGATGGCCACTCCAATACCTTGACTTTGTTGTCCTTAAGCCATTTTGCCACAACTTTGGAAGTATGCGTGGGGTCATTGTCCATTTGGAAGACCCATTTGTGACCAAGCTTTAACTTCCTGACTGGTGTCTTGAGATGTTGCTTCAATATATCCTTGTCATTTTCCTCCCTCATGATGCCATCTATTTTGTGAAGTGCACCAGTCCCTCCTGCAGCAAAGCACACCCACAACATGATGCTGCCACCCCCGTGCTTCACAGTTGGGATGGTGTTCTTCGGCATGCAAGCCTCCCCTTTCTCCTCCAAACATAACGATGGTCATTATGGCCAAACAGTTCTATTTTTGTTTCATCATACCAGAGGACATTTCTCCAAAAAGTATGATCTTTATCCCCATGTGCAGTTGCAAACCATAGTCTGGCTTTTTTATGTTGGTTTTGGAGCAGTGGCTTCTTCCTTGCTGAGCGGCCTTTCAGGTTATGTCAATATAGGACTCGTTTTACTGTGGATATAGATACTTTTGTACCTGTTTCCTCCAGTATCTTCACAAGGTCCATTGCAGTTCTGAGATTGATTTACACTTTTCGCACCAAAGTACGTTCATCTCTAGGAGACAGAACGTGTCTCCTTCCTGAGCGGTATGTTGGCTGCGTGGTCCCATGGTGTTTATACTAGCGTACTATTGTTTGTACAGATGAACATGGTACCTTCAGGTGTTTGGAAATTGCTCCCAAGGATGAACCAGAATTGTGAAGGTCTACAATTTGTTTTCTGAGGTCTTGGCTGATTTCTTTTGATTTTTCCATGATGTCAAGCAAAGAGTCACTGAGTTTGAAGGTAGGCCCTGAAATACATCCACAGGTACACCTCCAATTGACTCAAATGATGTCAATTAGCCTATCAGAAGCTTCTAAAGCCTTGACATCATTTTTTGAAAAATTCCAAGCTGTTTAAAGGCACAGTCAACTTAATGTATGTAAACTTCTGACCCACTGGAATTGTGATACAGTGAATTATAAGTGAAATAATCTGTCTGTAAACAATCGTTGGAAAAATTACTTATGTAAATAAGGTATCATTTTTTAAATTTGTAATTCATGTGTGTAAAAACAATAATTAAAAAAACGTGTCATTGTGTGTAGATTGCTGAAAAATTATTTAATCAATTTTAGAATAAGGCTGAAACGCAACAAAACATGGACAAAATAGATGTCCTGACCAACTTGCCAAAACTATAGTTTGTTAACAAGAAATTTGCTGCGTGGTTGAAAAACGAGTTTGAATGACTATAACCTAAGTGTACGACTTCAACTGAATGTGTTTTGGCTATAGTCCGTGTTTGTTCCACAACGTTTTTGCTGGCAGTTCTATTATTCGTGGTTCGTGGAGCTACACGCTTTGATGGCATTTTAAGGAGTTCCTCTCCACCCTGTGATCAATTCTAAGAGCGCGTGGGCCGGTATGTTGGGGTTTCAGCGGATGCGTGTGCGTGTTTGCTCAGTGGCGCGTGCTGCCCTGCAAGAGTGGAAGCACTGAAGGATCGGCGCATCATTAGCATACAGCTGCCTTTCCATCCATCCATAAAGTAATCTTAATCCGCCCCTAAATAGACTATATATTTGGAGCCCTGAGCCCTATGCCACAACATCACTCGGCCTGGTTTAATGTTGGAAAGGGGTCTTCTCTCTAAATGTCAAATCATGTTTAGTGATGTGGGGAACCATTCATGTCCAGAGTTTCTGCTTGTTAGAGTGCTGCTCTTTTGATTGACTGATGTAGGCCTATTTAACAAAACACAATTCCCTAATGTGCTGCAAGTGGCAACTTTTAATAAATTACACTAAAGTTAAATATCAAACATTGTATGCCACTTTTGTCCAGCATGATGATACAGGCCTACAGCATTTACCCAGAATGAACCTCTTTCTGTGTTCATTCAATTCAGACTCAGCTCACAGTCTGCCTATTTTATAGCACCACCTACAGGTGAAATTAGGATGCAGAAATTGAAGCAAAGGGGATAACGCTGAATAACTGTTGGCTCCCTTTCTGGTCCAATCCTTTTGGGTTGCGAGATATGAAACGTCATTTAAAAATATCGCCAAAACTATCAAACTATATTTCTCTTTACGATAAATAACACCCTCTTAGGCCTCACTCCCCCCTATCTGAGATATCTACTGCAGCCCTCATCCTCCAAATACAGCCCCTGTTCTGCCAGACACATTCTGTTAAAAGTCCCCAAAGCACACACATCCCTGGGTCACTCCTCTTTTCAGCTGACTGCAGCTAGCGACTGGAACGAGCTGCAACAAACACTCAAACTGGACAGTTTTATCTCAATCTCTTCATTCAAAGACTCAATCATGGACACTCTTACTGACAGTTGTGGCTGCTTTGTGTGATGTATTGTTGTCTCTACCTTATTGCCCTTTGTGCTGTTGTCTGTGCCAAATAATGTTTTGTGCTGCTAGCATGTTGTGTTGCTACCATGCAGTGTTGTCATGTGTTGCTGCCTTGCTATGTTGTTGTCTTATGTCTCTCTTGTTGGGATGTGTGTTTTGTCCTATATTTATATTGTATTTATTTATTATTTTTTATCCCAGACTCCCGTCCCCACAGGAGGCCTTTTGCCTTTTGGTAGGCCGTCATTGAAAATAAGAATTTGTTCTTAACTGACTTGCCTAGTTAAATATAAAAGAAATAAATTATCCCCGAGATATCCATTTCACCTATTCCGTTCGCCCACTGTCTGAATCTCACCCACCCCCATCCTGTTAGAATGCTCAAAGGATGTCACTGTAATTTACGCTCATCATGACATGGGCTCCATGAATGGCATTGTCAATCAATGATTGTCATGGATGAGCTGTAGGGCCATTGTGCTTGTGTGTAATCTGCTAGGGAGAATCCATTCAGCATCAAGGACAGGGCCAGTGAGGAATCTAGATTTAATCAGGGACTTGGGGGTTTCTAAGAACCAGGGCAGAAATTCTTACAGACTTTGTCTCCTTGCAGGTGGACAACATGTCTGTTCGACATTTGACCTATTAGATCCTGAAACAATATTTAGGAAATCATTGTTTTTTCGACAATATTTTACGATATACAGCACCAGTCAAAAGTTTGGACACACCAACTCATTATCTTTATTTGTACCATATTTGTCACATTGTAGAATAATAGTGAAGACATCAAAACTATGAAATAACACATATGGAATCATGTAGTAACCAAATTTTTTTTTAAACAAATCCAGATGTATTTTATATTCTTCAAAGTAGTCACCCTTTGCCTTGATAACAGCTTTGCACACTCTTAGCATTCTCTCAACTAGCTTCACCTGGAATGCTTTTCCAACAGTCTTGAAGGAGTTCCCACATATGCTGAGCACTTGTTGGCTGTTTTTCATTCACTCTGCGGTCCAAACCATTTCAATTGGGTTGAGGCCGGTTGATTGTGAAGGCCAGGTCATCTGATGCAGCACTCCATCACTCTCCTTCTTGGTCAAATAGCCCTTACACAGCCTGGAGGTGTGTTGGGTCATTGTCCTGTTGAAAAACAAATGATAGCCCCACTAAGCTCAATCCAGATGGGATGGCGTATCACTGCAGAGTGCTGTGGTAGCCATGCTGGTTAAGTGTGCCTTGAATTCTAAATAAATCACAGACAGTGTAACCAGCAAAGCACCCCACACCATCACACCTCCTCCTCCATGCTTCACGGTGGGAACCACACATGTGGAGGTCATCCGTTCACCTACTCTGCGTCTCACAAACACATGGCGGTTGTTACCAAAAATCTCCAACTTGGACTCATCAGACCAAAGGACATATTTTCACCGCTCTAATGCCCTTCGCTCGTGTTTCTTGGCCCAAGCAAGTCTCTTCTTATTATTGGTGTCCTTTAGTAGTGGTTTCTTTGCAGCAATTCAACCATGAAGGCCTGATTCACACAGTCTCCTCTGAACAGTTGATGTTGAGATGTGTCTGTTACTTGAACTCTGTGAAGTATTTATTTGGGATGCAATCTGAGGTGCAGTTAACTCTAATGAACGTTTCCTCTGCAGCAGAGGTAACTCTGGGTCTTCCTCTCCTGTGGCGGTCCTCATGAGAGACAGTTTCCTCATAGTGCTTGATGGTTTTTGCGACTGCACTTTAAGAAACTTTTAAAGTTCTTGACATTTTCCACGTTGACTGACCTTCATGTCTTAAAGTAATGATAGCCTGTCATTTCTCTTTGCTTATTTGAGATGTTCTTGTCATAATATGGACTTGGTCTTTTACCAAATAGGACTATCTTCTGTATACCACGCCTACCTTGTCACAACACAACTGATTGGCTCAAACGCATTAAGAAAGAAAGAAATTCCATAAATTAACTTTAACAAGGCACACCTGTTAATTGAAATGCATTCCAGGTGACTACCTCATGAAGCTGGTTGAGAGAATGCCAAGAGTGTGCAAAGCTGTCATCAAGGTAAAGGGGGGCTACTTTGAAGAATATATTTTGATTTGTATAAAACCTTTTTGGTTACTACATGATTCCATATGTGTTATTTCATAGTTTTGATGTCTTCAATATTATTCTATAATGTAGAAATTAGTCTAAATAAATAAAACCCCTTGAATGAGTAGGTGTTCTAAAACTTTTGACTGGTACTGTACAAATATCTGAATTGTACAATGATTTCCTAAATAACACCTTCCAAATACTGAGTTTTGCCTTCAGAACATTCTCAATTCGTTGGGGCATGGACTCTACAAGGTGTTGAAAGCGTTCCACAGGGATGCTGGCCCATGTTGACTCCAATCAAGTTGGCTGGATGTCCGTGGAGTGGTGGACCATTCTTGATACACACAGGAAATTGTTGAGCGTGAAAAACCCAGCAGCGTTGCTGTTCTCGACACACTCAAACCAGAGCGCCTGGCACTTACTACTATACCCCGTTCAAAGGCACTTAAATCTTTTGTCTTGCCCATTCACCCTCAGAATAGCACACATACACAATCCATGTCTCAATTGTCAAGGCTTAAAAATCCTTCTGTAACCTCTCCTCTCCTTAGCTAGCATATGGAAATGGTTCCCTGAAACATGATGTCTCCTAGCCCTGGGGCATAAATTCAATCATCTGAAACTTCCGAGAGCTGCTCAGAAATCTGTCCAGTCCGTTGGTTGTGTTCCACCAAAGCCTCCTGTCACCAAGCATGCCCTGGAATGTTAAATTGTTAAACGCTAATTCACCTCAGAGCCATGGAGGTGGATCAAGTGATTGTTCTATCTGGGCTGGTTAAAATGTGATGCCCTGTCTCTCTCCTCAGGGTTCACCTCTGTCATTCCACACATTCCTTTTCTCTATTCATGAGCGAACCACAAAGAGCAAGCGGTGCGACTGCTGTGTTACAGATAATAAGGACAGCAGGCGCCAAGCTCCCCACTGCAGGTTTTCTCTCTGCTACAGCTCATTCAATTATCTGACAAGAGTTCTTTGAGACAGAGCTGCACTATGGGGGTGCAGAGAGGGAAATTGAGGTACATACGGGTGGAGACACACACACACACACACACACACACACACACACACACACACACACACACACACACACACACACACACACACACACACACACACACACACACACACACACACACACACACACAGACACAATCCAAATGCATTTTGAAACAACAAACGCGCAGGTTTTCTTCCCTGGTGGATTCTATTAACAGATGTTTACTCATGACTGTAGATATTATTGTCTGTAGTGCGGCAGCATGGTGACCTAGTGTTTTTTTTTAGTTTGTTTTAACGGCTGTGTATTTCTTTTCCTTTAAGATCAGAACGTACGGTGATGTCCATTTACACCCCAGGTCATGAACAACCAACCATAATGACCGTAGTGACTCAATGTACAGAAATGAAACTGGAAACATCGCTCATATGGATTCTTTTTTGAGGTCACCATTATCTTGATGAAACTGCTGAAGACAGAGGCATCATCAAGAAAAAGCAAGAAAGATTGCCGCTCAGAAACCTAATGAGCCACATCCTCCCTCGATTGACAAATGGAGCCCTCAGCACTTCATCTTACATTCTCTATTTTCCTGTGAACCATACATCAACCACCATCCCCTTTCATAACCTGCCAGAGAATCAGGTCACAGCTTACCTACCCCACTGAAGTTCACATTTAAAATAGTTAAGGTAAAGGTTAGGGTTAGAGTTAGGTTTGGGTCAGGGTTAGGGTTAGAGTTGGGGTTCAGGTTAGGGTTAGGGTTTAGGGTATTTTGACCAATCACATCAGAACGCAGCCTATAAGTATGAATGTAGGCCTATTCAAATCAAATTGTATTGGTCACATACACATATTTAGCAGATGTTATTGCAGGTGTAGCGAAATGCTTGTGTTCCTAGCTCCAACAGTACAGTAGTATCTAACAATACACACAAATCTAGAAGTAAAATAATGGAATTAAGAAATATATTAATATTATATAGAGAAATGTCAGACTGGCATTGACTAAAATACAGTAGAATAGAATACAGTATATACATATCAAATGAGTAAAACAGAATGTCAACATTATTAAAGTGACTAGTGTTCCATTATTAAAGTGACCAGTGATTCCATATCTATTTAAATGGGGCAGAAGCCTCTAAGGTGCAGGGTTGAGTACCCGGGTTGTAGCTGGCTAGTCTCAGTCCCAGCTTTGATGCACCTGTACTGACCTCGCCTTCTGGAAAATAGCGGGGTGAACAAGCCGTGGCTCGGGTGGTTGATGTCCTTGATGATCTTTTTGGCCTTCCTGTGACATCGGGTGCTGTAGGTATCCTGGAGGGCAGGCAGTGTGCCCCCGGTGATGCGTTGGGCAGACTGCACCACCCTTTGGAGAACCCTGTCGCATATTCACCTATGACTTGTTTGCAATGTTTTGATCGATATCAGAAACGGTTGGTATTAGTTTTAGTGCTTTGACCTGAGACACCCACCAAGCTGTTAAAGGCTTGAGTAAAGGATGTCACTTCAGAACCCTCTGGATGGAGAGCGGCACTGTGGTAGCTGTCCATGGTGCTGTATCTTAACTCATGACTTAGAATGAGGGTGGATTGGATGAAGAAGACATGACTGGGTGTGTGTTGTAGGATAACCTTAGGTCAGTTAGTCGAATCCATTTCATTTATCCGTAGGTGATTATTAGGCTTACCCTTCTTCTACTCAGAATACTTAGCATTCATTTGTCATTATGATTTACAGAGGGGAAAACACTGATATCAAAGGAGCCTAAATGACTTCAGCGGCTAAGAAACGGATGAATGTTTCATGTTAATTAAAGTTTGTACTAATGTATCAATGAGATGATTTATTCAGCTGCTTTGTCATGAATCATTTGTATATCTGTTGCAAACTTGTCATCCTTTGTTAATTAATACATTTTTCCAGTAAGATGTTCTTCAATGCATGAGAAATACAACGATTAGATGGGAATAATTTGAGGCTCAGACAGTCCTCAAGTATACACAACATATACACACACAAACAAAAATGACCATGTGTGATGAGTTTTCAATGTCACGTTTCCCAAAGCTTGTCCAAAATGGACACACTCCTGATTTAGATGCATAATTAGCATTCTTCTTTGATTATTAAATGATCCCCCTAATTAGTCACTATAATGGGGTTAATCAGACTCTGCTCATCACACTTATTATTTTCTCCCAGAAAAAAAAAAACTTAATTAATTATATCAATCTTTTCATCAGCAAGGGCACCATACCTCCCTCCGAAATTAATATCATGTTGTAAATGGAAGTAAGGAGCAGGCCAGATCCAGACAGATGAAAGATTCCTCTCATGTTAATTAAGTCCTAATTATGCAGTGGGAGTTGGGATCCGTTTGCATAATAAACTAGATGAGATCAGTCATGGAGTGGCCTGTGGAGTTGCTCCGAGACCCCCTCCACCACCTACCCCTACTGCCTCCACCACCTACCCCTACTGCCTCCACCACCTACCCCTACTGCCTCCACCACCTACCCCTACTGCCTCCACCCCTCTACCCCTACTGCCTCCACCCCTCTACCCCTACTGCCTCTACCACCTAACCCTACTGTCTCCACCACCTACCCCTACTGCCTCCACCACCTACCCCTACTGACTCCACCACCTACCCCTACTGCCTCCACCACCTACCCTACTGCCTCCACCCTCTACCCCTAGTGCCTCCACCCCTCTACCCCTACTGCCTCCACCCCTCTACCCCTACTGCCTCCACCACCTACCCCTACTGCCTCCACCCCTCTACCCCTACTGCCTCCACCACCTACCCCTACTGCCTCCACCACCTACCCCTACTGCCTCCACCACCTACCCCTACTGCCTCCACCCCTCTACCCCAATTGCCTCCACCACCTACCCCTACTGCCTCCACCACCTACCCCTACTGCCTCCACCACTTACCCCTACTGCCTCCACCCCTCTACCCCTAGTGCCTCCACCCCTCTACCCCTACTGCCTCCACCACCTACCCCTACTGCCTCCACCACCTACCCCTACTGCCTCCACCACCTACCCCTACTGCCTCCACCACTTACCCCTACTGCCCCACCCCTCTACCCCTACTGCCTCCACCACCTACCCCTACTGCCTCCACCACCTACCCCTACTGCCTCCACCACCTACCCCTACTGTCTCCACCCCTCTACCCCTACTGCCTCCACCACCTACCCCTACTGCACCACCTACCCCTACTGCCTCCACCTCTCTACCCCTAGTGCCTCCACCACCTACCCCTACTGCCTCCACCACCTACCCCTACTGCCTCCACCACCTACCCCTACTGCCTCCACCCCTCTACCCCCAGTGCCTCCACCACCTACCCCTACTGCCTCCACCACCTACCCCTACTGCCTCCACCCCTCTACCTCTACTGCCTCCACCACCTACCCATGTACTCTGTGACCCTGTAGAGAGACCTGTCAGCCAGCTGGGAGTGATGAAAATGTTAACATGGAGCTTAGCGGTTCAGCTAGTTGGGCTTCTGCTAGTATTAGGTAGGGTCAAAGACCCTGGAGGATATTAATAATGTACATACAGTATATATGTGTTTCAATGTATCTTGAGTGGCTTGAGGTCCTCCTTTAAAACAATGCTCCATTCTGGGTGCAGGGTAGTGAACCTTATTGTCCCACCTAATCACAAACAACCTGCATGCATTTGCCAGAGGATTAAAATACCCCAATACTGCCTGCACTGGAGGCCGGCTGTGACTGAAATAAACGCTGTACCTCGTAATTGTGTGGTTAATCACTGCCATTCTGTAGTGTATGGACTTATGTTCCTTGAGCTGATTTGCTCCATACCCTTAACAATCAAGTGTTGTGTGATTGGAGTCCACAGTCATGCGTTGCCCTCCACGGCCGAGTGGGATTACAAAGAGTATGATTAGTTAATCAAATCAAGATCCCCATTCTCTAGATTTCTGTCCTTTCTATGTTTGTGTGTACACCTTATCTAAATGGAAATTATACTGCGTTGCACTTCAGGGAGGATGAATCTGCATGTGAATGGTGATAGTAGGCAACAGACAGTGGTGAATATATGATAGGATCTTTCACTCTCAATCATAGTGTTATGGCATCATAATCCTATAGTTTAACTGCGCAATTATCCATGTTATTTACAACTGAGGACTCAATCAAGGGTCAAGAAAATGATCATTTACGAGAAAAACTGCACTTCAAATGTATGTAAGGAAACACAAGACAGAAAAGTGCAATACATGCAATATGTCAAACGATAGGACCATTTCTCATTTTAAGAACATCAAATAGCATGTGAAAGACACAATAGGCTGGCACAGTACTCAGCTCAGGAAAATCATGTTCATTCTATTGTATTGGTGTGTACCCCTGGGGTTCAGGACAGACTGTGGCGCCCAGGAGAACAGGCAGCGATGTCAACAGATAAATGGGGTTCTGTCCGGGGCCTTCTGATATTTCTTTCCAGGGGCAGCTAACTTGACCTGAGCACCATGCCTGGGACCAGCTCAATTATCTACCAATGACAGAAGCCCATTGTGAGAGCGTCTTTACCAAGAAGATACAGGGCCGTGGATGCCCCCATCCATCTCTGTCCCGGGAGCGATTGATTGTGACGTGGGGTAGGGGGGATTCCATTCTGATGACTGATGGGAGGACCCCTTTGACTCTCAGCACATGGTGAGCAGAGGCAGGGGTATGATGAGGGGTCAGGGCAGCTGGTGGTGGTAACAGGGGTTGGATAGGGGGTGGGGGTTGCCGGTATCACAAGATCGAGGGGTGCCTGGACAAAGCACCCCAGCCAACCCCTGAGTCTATCAGCCACCCCATCCATCACCCGCTCGCTTTGTGATTAGCCTAGTGTCTGCTAATCGTTTCATCATCAGAGGGATATAATGGTGATGACAACAGACGCAGGCTGACAGTGAGGCCCTGCTAGGAGTGTCAGTCCACGGGGACCTAAGTGCCCGCAAGGTGCCGTATGCCAGCAGGCCAGCTGTATTAAACATGTGTCCCTGTATGCGTTCTTCCTGGGGTTTCTAGCAACTGAGAGTCAGCACTGCAGCCACCACAGTAGGTGTATTCATGACCAGATAGGTCATACTGTATTGTGTTTGAAGAGTGGTTAATGTTTACACAAGGAAGAGGCCGACATAGGTATCTATTGAGTTTGGGTATTCTGAAATGAACACCTGCCTTGTTCAGTAATAACTGCTGAACCATTGCCATGGTGTTTTTGAGTTTCTCGAGAATATAACATTTCATTGAAAATCTATTTCCATACCCAACATTAGGAAAATGGAATAAAGATGATCTCTAAATCTCATTACACCTGAGCGATGTTCCAGCTTGTCTCCTCTTCGTCCTCCAGCGCTCCCAGAAATCTGCCAGTGAGAGTATGATATAAGAGTTAACCAGCGGAGAGAGGATGCCTTTGGAAGGTTGTTAAACACAGCCTTGCTCCACTGGCCTGCTCCAGCAGCTTAGCACCCTAATCAGCCTGAGAGGCCCTTATGACAAGCTCTGGAGCTCCACTCGGAATACGCTGTTGCTGGAGGGATGTGGGGATACATATGAGATAACCTTGGGCGAGGCTAGGCGTTTTCCCCCGACTTCATGACCAGAAAAAACACTGGGCTCTGGTTCCAAATCAAGTGTTATTCATCTATCTCTAATAGTTGTCTATAGTTGTGATCGATGTTCCCTCTAAGCTGCGCACATAAGAAATATCAACGCGCGCAGAGAAGCACGAGATTGAACTTCACTCAGTTTTCCCCATTAGTTAACACTATCAACATTTCCCTTTACTGTGGGATTTGTGATTGAATCAACACAATATTAGTCACTTTCAATGCAGCACACCGAAACAAAAGAAACTATGCAAGACATAGTATTCAAAACAAACTATGCAAGAGATGTTGTAGGCAGAATACATCGGAGTAGGATTCTATTGCATTGACAGGCATGACTCAGGGCCATACTCCACACAGACCTGTGGCCATAACCTATAAGAGCTGCAGTAGGCCTATAGGCAATAGACCATTTATATTTGGATCTGCCATTCACTTTGAACTGGACTGTTTTTATAGCATGAGCGGTCGTCAGTTGATGCACTTGCTTTGTTGTTGATCAAAGTGAGCGCTACATGTAGCAACATGTGCATATTTGTACATTTGTTCATATCCTTTGCTAGTTAGTGTTTTTAGCCCAGTTATAGATCATTTGTAGTCAGCAATGGGGGAGGGAATGCTTCCTACAGGAGCACAAAACATGTGCATTTCTAGACACCTTTTGAAATGCAAGTCAGGAAAATTGCTTTTTTGTGTGTTAAAGGGGCAGTGTTGTATTTTGAGACAGACTTGAATAAGCTAAGTAGCCAATAGGCAGAGGGTAGCATAATTTGTCTGATTCTCTGTAATGGAATGGGAATAATAATGTATTTTATTTTGTGAAGTGGTTTCTTGCGTCAAATAAAACAACATTTTCAGTCACAGTGGATAAGCATGTTTTTTTCAAAAGTCTCATTGAATGTAGGCCTACATTGAACACCACACATTGGCTGCTGCTGTTGGCTGAACGATAGAACAGCTATTTCCATCTTTTAATGTTATGGGAAGCATTTTCTCTATTGTTTTTGATGGTAAGCAACTCTGGTAGACACTGAGATGCAGTGCCTTCGACCGCTGCGCCACTCAGGAGCCCAGTGGGAGCCCATTCACGGAGTCAGTGAATGCTATATTTGTGTGAAGGCACTGCCAAACATGGTCACTCTATTTCTAATAACAGGAAGTTGTGCAACCTATTGAGAAGCCACCCAGCCAGGTGAGAGCAGGGTGAGGTGAGGCGCTCCAGGATGCCACAGGTAACCTGATCTGACGTTGACAGAATGTGACAGGTGCTCTAAGTCTGACTGGATCCAATTCACATATGCTGCAAGCAGGGCCAACCTTAGCCTTTTGGGGGCCCTATGCAAGATTTGGTTTGGGGGACCCCCCACCTCGTGGGCAACACTTTTTAGTGGTTCCCCTCTTGATGGCGGAGAGAAACATTTTTAGTTTTAAAGTACATTTCCTGCAATTCTACACATTTTGCCATGACGGGCCATGTTAATGTGATGTCTGAGTGAGAGTGACTAACAAAATCAGTGAGGGCCCCCTGGCAGTCAGGGCCCTTGAGCACGTGCCATTTGTGCCCGGTTGATAATTCTGCCATGATTTCTGCAAGTTTCGATAGCTGGGTAGACTAACTTACCAATAAAAAATATGTTTTTGCTGACAGCGCTAATTGAGTGACTGTCAATGACTGACATAAGAAGAGGAAAACTGCTGATGCACAACCACATTTCCAAATCCACCTTATTTATTCTTCTATTCTAACGCTCAACAGTAAGTTGAACTGAACCCCCCCAATATATTTTAGATTCTTCAAAGTAGCCACCCTTAGCTTTGATGACAGCTTTGCACACACTTGGCTTTCTCTCAACCAGTTTCATGAGGTAGTCACCTGGAATGCATTTCAATTAACAGGTGTTAAAAGTTTATTTGTGGAATTTCTTTCCTTCTTTAATACGTTTGAGCCAATCAGCTGTGTTGTGACAAGGTAGAGGTGGTATACAGAAGATAGCCCTATTTGGTAAAAGACCAAGTCCATATTATGGCAAGAACATCTCAAAAAAGAAAAGAGAAATGACAGTCCATCATTACTTTAAGACATGAAGGTCAGTCAACGCGGAAAATGTCAAGAACTGACATTTTCTTCAAGTGCAGTCGCAAAAACCATCAAGCTCTATGATGAAACTGGCTCGCATGAGGTCCGCCACAGGAAAGGAAGACCCAGAGTTACCTCTGCTGCAGAGGATAAGTTCATTAGAGTTAACTGCACCCCCGATTGCAGCCCAAATCAATGCTTCACAGAGTTCAAGTAACAGACACATGTCTCCTGTTCAGAGGAATCAGGCATTCATGGTCAAATTGCTGCAAAGAAACCACTACTAAAGGACACCAAGAAACACGAGCAATGGACATTTGACCGGTGGAAATCTGTCCTTTGGTCTGATGAGTCAAAATGTGAGATATTTGGTTCCAACCGTTGTGTCTTTGTGAGATGCAGAGAAGGTGAACGCGTGATCTCTATATGTGTGGTTCCACCGTGAAGCATAGAGGAGGAGATGTAATGGTGTGAGGGTGCTTTTCTGGTGACACTGTCAGTGATTTATTTAGAATTCAAGTCACACTTAACCATCATGGCTACCACAGCATTCTGCAGTGATACGCCATCCCATCTGGTTTGCGCTTAGTGGGACTATCATTGGTTTTTCAATAGGACAATGACCAAAAACACACCTCCAGGCTGTTTAAGGGCTATTTGACCAAGGAGAGTGATGGAGTGTTGCATCAGATGACCTGGCCTCCACAATCACCCGACCTCAACCCAATTGAGATGGTTTGGGATGAGTTGGACCGCATAGTGAAGGAAAAGAAGCCAACAAGTGCTCAGCATATGTGAGAACTCCTTCAAGACTGTTGGAAAAGCATTCCTCGTGAAGCTGGTTGAGATAATGCCAAGCGTGTGTAAAGCTGTCATCAAGGCAAAAGGCGGCTACTTTGAAGAATCTCAAATATGAAATATATTTATATTTGTTTAACACTTGGTTACTAAATGATTCCATATGTGTTATTTCATAGTTTTGATGTCTTCAATATTCTACATTGTAAAAAATAGTAAAAATAAAGATAAACCCTTGAATGAGTATGTGTGTCCAAACTTTTGACTGGTAATATCTATATATATGTGTGTATATTTTGGGGGGTTGGGGCCCCCCTTGCGGCCGAGGGCCCTAGGCAACCACCTATGTCGCTTATGCCCAGGTCTGACCCTGGCTGCAAGCTGTAGGTGATCTATTAGACAACTACAGTAATTCAGAGCTCTGAGACTCCCTTCTGTTCTCCCTTACCTGGTTGCCATGCTACCACATTGCAATAAAGTTTATTTACCTTATGTTCACAGTGGATAGTTGTTTGAAACATGAATAAGGAGAATGACTGGACTCGACTGGACTGGAGGGGTAATAACATAGGTTGAAAATATGGAAATAACTTGTTAGTCACCCATTTCTAATAACTATTATATTTACTTGATTCACATAAGAGAATTTGTTATAGTTAAAGGGACAACATCCCAGCATGTTAAACATTTTTGTTTGTTCAAAAGGCCTACAAATCAGTTTTTAACATCCAATCATATTCAGATCTATCAAAAAATGTGATGGCTTAAATAGTCGTTTGGATAAACCTTGACAAATGTCATGATCAAACTCTCTTCCCTCTCCTTCCATTATCCCCTAAACAGCACCATATGCCAAATACAGGTTAACAGATGTGACATCTGCTATGTCCTGATTGGCTAATGGGGATATGATATGCTGCTCACCTGTTATCCACACACCAGTGCATGGTAAACACTCCCAGTCCGACCTGTAAGAGAGACCATCTGGCCCAGCGCATTAATACCACCTCTTTAACAATGGCTTCTGGGAAGGGAAAAGGGCAGATTGCACCACAACGCCCAATAAAAAAAAGGCTATGCATGACATTTAGCTCCTAATACAGGGCTTTAGCTCCACACAGGTTGCACTGTACTCTGTGCTCTACCAATAAAAGACTGGGCATTTCAGAGAGTGCAGGTTGCTTTGTGTAAAAGTCTGTTTTAGTCAAGGATGTCATATTTTTCTTTGCGGGGATGGCGGAAGATTATACAATTAAAGGCAGTGATGATTCTCATGTTGCTTTCAAGTGAACTTCAGGGGATCTAATAGCCCATAAGTTTTGTTACAAAGGGTGAATATCATTATATTCTTCAATTGGGGTTGACGCATTCTGAAAAGAATTAGGCTCAAAAAAGTCAAAAAATTACTTTTTGGGTGAAATGTCATGCATTTACCTAGGTGGACAGTGTGTGGTTTGTTGATAACTGAACAGTGAATATTGTGGTCCTATAGGTGGATTGTATGACTTGTCAAGATGTTGCTTTTGCAGAACAGTGCCCTCTTGTGTTAGATTTGTCTTCCGAAGAAGAAAATGTCCAATGTGTGTCGACGTTGGACAAAAGAATGATCACTTATTTGGTCAGTGTACGTCGTACAATCAAATTCTAAATAAAAGCTGAAAATGTGACACAATTCAGCCACATCTCATGGTCAATCTAATCCTAATCCTTTGCACGTGTCCCCTTAGTTATACCCCCCCCCCCCCTGACTGATATGACAGCTTCCTGTCTTTAGATGGGTTAAAACTCTCACACACAGAGCAGTACATTTCTGTGTAGAGAAACACACACACACTGTAACACATAAACACGAACCAAGATAACAGAGATGCCAGTGTCTGTCAGTGCAGGGGATTCTGAAATCGTTGAGTTTGAAACAAACCTTTCTGAGGATTAGGCAAAGTATGTCAATATGAAGACCAACACAGGAAAATAAACGGTCTAAAAATCAGGTAAGAGAACAAATTGCATTATAGCCTTGACATTTGTATTTGTGAGCTGCTAAGGTGGGAAGGAGAAATGTTTGAACTAACATCCTTGTGGGTTGCAATACTCTCCAATAAATTGATGTTCTGTTATTTTATTGTATTTGTGATGTCAGTAGTTGTCATCGTCATAAAATAGATTAGGACTTAAAGCCATGAGCTGGTTGCCCAGACACAGATTAAAAGTTCTGGACTAAAAAACAGAAGATCCAGTGGTTTTTAGGCCCTATGGGCCCTATGGGCCCTGGTAAAAAGTAGTGCAATACATTGAAAATAGTGTACCATTTGGAGAGCAGCCAGGTTAGATGTGTGTTAGTCCTCAGGTCCTGCAAAGAGAAGACTCTACAGACTGGTTGCTGTCAGCTTTGGGCTGCAGTGTGTTCTGCACGTCACTCTGAACATCTCCTTGCCTCTGGCCCACTGTCAGTCCAATATGTAGGGTGTGATTTTTAATTATACGCTTTATCGCTAGATTGCAAAATGAAGACAAATATCTGGCACAATGAAGAAAAAAGAATGTACATTTTTAAAATGAAGATACAGATCTGTTGAGCAGGGCTGTAAGCGTGGAAATGTCACCTTTCTTTCAGATGTTCTCAAATGATAACTGATAGACTCACAGCTTCTTTCAGGAAACTCAACCACAGCTTCCTGTCTTATTCCAGCTAACTTATGGCAGGAACTAATAAAATGGTTAGAGGCCAATTATATCAACCTGACTAAAGAGAGAGATCAGCTACAGATCAGTCACAAGAACCTGACTAAAGAGAGAGATCAGCTACAGATCAGTCACAAGAACCTGACTAAAGAGAGAGATCAGCTACAGATCAGTCACAAGAACCTGACTAAAGAGAGAGATCAGCTACAGATCAGTCACAAGAACCTGACTAAAGAGAGAGATCAGCTACAGATCAGTCACAAGAACCTGACTAAAGAGAGAGATCAGCTACAGATCAGTTACAAGAACCTGACTAAAGAGAGAGATCAGCTACAGATCAGTCACAAGAACCTGACTAAAGAGAGAGATCAGCTACAGATCAGTTACAAGAACCTGACTAAAGAGAGAGAGATCAGCTACAGATCAGTCACAAGAACCTGACTAAAGAGAGAGATCAGCTACAGATCAGTCACAAGAACCTGACTAAAGAGAGAGATCAGCTACAGATCAGTTACAAGAACCTGACTAAAGAGAGAGAGATCAGCTATAGATCAGTCACAAGAACCTGACTAAAGAGAGAGATCAGCTACAGATCAGTCACAAGAACCTGACTAAAGAGAGAGATCAGCTACAGATCAGTCACAAGAACCTGACTAAAGAGAGAGATCAGCTACAGATCAGTCACAAGAACCTGACTAAAGAGAGAGATCAGCTACAGATCAGTCACAAGAACCTGACTAAAGAGAGAGATCAGCTACAGATCAGTTACAAGAACCTGACTAAAGAGAGAGAGATCAGCTACAGATCAGTCACAAGAACCTGACTAAAGAGAGAGATCAGCTACAGATCAGTCACAAGAACCTGACTAAAGAGAGAGATCAGCTACAGATCAGTCACAAGAACCTGACTAAAGAGAGAGATCAGCTACAGATCAGTCACAAGAACCTGACTAAAGAGAGAGATCAGCTACAGATCAGTCACAAGAACCTGACTAAAGAGAGAGATCAGCTACAGATCAGTTACAAGAACCTGACTAAAGAGAGAGAGATCAGCTACAGATCAGTCACAAGAACCTGACTAAAGAGAGAGATCAGCTACAGATCAGTTACAAGAACCTGACTAAAGAGAGAGATCAGCTACAGATCAGTCACAAGAATCTGACTAAAGAGAGAGAGGATTCAGTTTGAGCTGGGTGAGTAATAAAATGTGTGTGTATGTTTGTGTGTTTGAGTGTGTGTGTTGGATCAACTAATAGTGCATACAAACGCCAATGAATAGAAAGCAATTCACATTGTGTATTCTTATTGCTGTCTGAAAGAATGGAGGAAGTTTAACTCCAGCTGGTATTACATCTCCAACCAGGAGATGGACAGGACTGTCTGAAGAGAGGAGCAGACAGGACTATCTGAAGAGAGGAGCAGACAGGACTGTCTGAAGAGAGGAGCAGACAGGACTGTCTGAAGAGAGGAGCAGACAGGACTATCTGAAGAGAGGAGCAGACAGGACTGTCTGAAGAGAGGAGCAGACAGGACTGTCTGAAGAGAGGAGCAGACAGGACTATCTGAAGAGAGGAGCAGACAGGACTGTCTGAAGAGAGGAGCAGACAGGACTATCTGAAGAGAGGAGCAGACAGGACTGTCTGAAGAGAGGAGCAGACAGGACTGTCTGAAGAGAGGAGCAGACAGGACTATCTGAAGAGAGGAGCAGACAGGACTATCTGAAGAGAGGAGCAGACAGGACTGTCTGAAGAGAGGAGCAGACAGGACTGTCTGAAGAGAGGAGCAGACAGGACTGTCTGAAGAGAGGAGCAGACAGGACTATCTGAAGAGAGGAGCAGACAGGACTGTCTGAAGAGAGGAGCAGACAGGACTGTCTGAAGAGAGGAGCAGACAGGACTATCTGAAGAGAGGAGCAGACAGGACTGTCTGAAGAGAGGAGCAGACAGGACTGTCTGAAGAGAGGAGCAGACAGGACTGTCTGAAGAGAGGAGCAGACAGGACTGTCTGAAGAGAGGAGCAGACAGGACTGTCTGAAGAGAGGAGCAGACAGGACTGTCTGAAGAGAGGAGCAGACAGGACTGTCTGAAGAGAGGAGCAGACAGGACTGTCTGAAGAGAGGAGCAGACAGGACTGTCTGAACAGAGGAGCAGACAGGACTGTCTGAAGAGAGGAGCAGGCAGGACTGTCTGAAGAGAGGAGCAGACAGGACTGTCTGAACAGAGGAGCAGACAGGACTGTCTGAAGAGAGGAGCAGACAGGACTGTCTGAAGAGAGGAGCAGACAGGACTATCTGAAGAGAGGAGCAGACAGGACTGTCTGAAGAGAGGAGCAGACAGGACTGTCTGAAGAGAGGAGCAGACAGGACTGTCTGAACAGAGGAGCAGACAGGACTGTCTGAAGAGAGGAGCAGGCCTGGCGGTCATAAACAGCGAAGAGGAACAGATGAGAGAGAGCGGGAGAGAGAGAGAGAGAAAGAGAGAAATTATCCTTTGAAGTTTTAAGATTTTTCAAATCTTTCAAGATTCAAACCAATAATCCTCAGGCTACAGGTCTCATAACAAATGCATTGCATTCAGTGCAGTTGCTATATGACTTAACTGTTGCTCTCTTTCTTCCAAGGTGTTTATCAGTGGACTGAACAGCAAGCCCTGGCTTGGTCTGACTGATAGAGTTTCTGAGGGGACCTGGAAATGGGTGGACGGAACCCCACTGACCACAGCGTAAGAGATGGTGACCTGTTTTCGTCACCTCAACAAGTCTTAATACACAGGATTTGGAATATGTAGGTTCTGGAATTCTGGAGAGCCTAATAACAGAGGTGGGAATGGAAACTGTGTCAGCCTTGGAAACTGTGTCTGCCTTTACTACCATACTACCAAATCTGTGCTGAATAACTGGAATGACCTGGCATGCTACGCTTTGATGAAATGGACCATTGAGAATGTAGTTGACTGTTCTACAGACAAACAAACACACAGACACACACAAACAAGCACAGACACACACAAACAAGCACAGACACACACATGCGTGCACGCACACGCCCATACGCAAGCTAGCAAGCTGGTATGTAGACACACACACATACTGTAAATACAAACATATTGGCAGGTAGATATACAAAAACACATGCAGGTAAACACACACACACACACACACACACACACACACACACACACACACACACACACACCTTTAGAGAGCTTTTAATTGCTTTTAGAACACCAAAAGGTTTTTCTTGTTTATTGTTTTTAATGAACTCATTTCAGGTATTAGATTCTACTGTAGCTATTACTACATTTTTTAAAAGGTGTCTGTTGTCTCTGAACTGGCTTATATTGGTTGTGTCGCATCATTTGAAACAGGTTAAATCAATTTTGAGTGGTTGTGTTCAATCAATGACATATGTTCTCTATTCGTATTTGATTGCATGCAATATCACTGTAAAATCTAACAAGTCATATTTTTTATGTACAAATACATGTTTGTAAATGTAGTCCCTCTCTGGTAATACGTTACATTATAGTGCCCTTATTACTGTGCAACTACTGATGTAATTACAGTGTAACAAGTAATGTAATAACTCATTATTACACTGTACTTACAGCAGTAACCCTAACCCTAAACCTAACCCTTACCGCGTATCGCTGACTCAATTTACGAGCTGTGTGTATTCCACAACATCCTCTTCAGCTAATCCTGCTCCCTCTCAGACCACTCCTGTTCCACACCAATCCTCATTAAATAGATGGGCATTCAGGCAGATGGAAGAGACTTGGCAAAGGCATCCAAATATTACAAGTATAGGGCGTAGATGTGTCAATTCAATTCAAAAAGCAATATCCCTCAATGGACAGTAATGCTGGGCAAGCATATCTGTTTTTTGTAAAAGAAAAGATGTATATTTGTGTACATGTCAAATCAAATCAAATCCAATGTATTTATATAGACCTTCTGATATCTCCAAGTGCTGTACAGAAACCCAGCCTAAAACCTCAAACAGCAAGCAATGCAGGTGTAGAAGCACGGTGGCTAGGAAAAACTCCCTAGAAAAGCCAAAACCTAGGAAGAAGCCTAGAGAGGAACCAGGCTATGTGTGTGTTACTATAAGTTAAATAGAAGGTTGGGTTATACCCGTTGAGATCTGCTCCTCAGATGAGCATTGGTGCACAGTGAAGAGAGAGATGGTTGGGGTGGGGTCTGAAGGGCTAGCCACACTGAGCTCTCTACAGCTGTTGTCACTAATGAGGATAATTACCCCAGTAATGACATTACCGTATCTGAGGGAATGGATGGGAAAACAAGTGGTAGTGTGTGTGTGTGTGTGTGTGTGTGTGTGTGTGTGTGTGTGTGTGTGTGTGTGTGTGTGTGTGTGTGTGTGTGTGTGTGTGTGTGTGTGTGTGTGTGTGTGTGTGTGTGTGTGTGTGTGTGTGTGTGTGTGTGGGTGTGTCACTCGTTCTTTCCTGCTTTGAATTACAGTAAATTGACATAACTCTCTCTCTCTCTCTCTTTCTCGCTCCATTTGTATATATCAATCATTCTCTCTCTCTCTTTCGCTCTCTCCCTCTTTTGCTCTCTCTCTCTCTTTTTCTTTCTTGCTCTCATTCTGTCACTCGCTCCCTTAATCTCAATCTGTCTTTATTGGACTGCAATAATTGTGTTTGTGCCTCATATCCGCTATATCAGATTCTAGTTTGTACAAGGTAATTAGCAGAGGAAGGGGAGCCTCCACACCATGAGGAGATGTCTCATTATGACATCATCTCTTTGCACACAATCGGAAAGATTTTATTTTCTATCTGGCTGGTCCCTTCAGAGATGAGTGTCAATGAAAGGTGGGAGAATGGAGTTAATGAGAAGAGAATGGGAGAGAGGTAATACATGTGTGAGAAAAAGAGGGGACGAGAGAGAAAGGAGAGGTGGCGGGAAAGAGAGAAGGTTGGATGGACTGTGTCTCCCCCCAAGTTTCTGATCTCTTATCAGCGTTGACTAACATAGAACCTTTCACAGCAGTCTAAGTGCTAATGCAGGCTGCTACTCAGATGAAGCCTCTGTATCCAGCAGGGACCAGTGGATGAACTGAAGAGAGGAGAGGATTAACAAGCCAGGCAGGGAGTGGCACACACACACATTCCCTCTGGTGGGTCACATATTTCAGTCCTTCAGTCAGTCACTCTTTCTCTTTGTCTCTCTCTCTCTCTCTCTCTCTCCCCCTCTCCATGTATTTTTGCCTCTTCCTGTCTCTCTGTTTATATTTCTCCCAACTTTATGTCAGCTTGATCTTATTTACAGCAGCTAACAACTGCTTGCCATATTTCTCGAGTGTGTGGAGAGAAAGAGAAGGATGACCAGCCGGTCGGCTGGAAAATATAGACTGCGTCCTTGTTTCAACAGAACCACTATGTCAATAGTATCTCAATGTAAACATATACAAGACCTAAACAAATATCAGATCTGCAAACACTAAGGACTTGGAACTATAGGAAGAGACCAGTGATTTACAAACTCCCAGTAAGTATTTACAGTTTTTCCCAATTGCTAAAACACTAAAACCCATTGGCTGAACAAAGTTCTCAGTTGCATCGACTCATTTAGCTAATTATGCAGTCTGTTGTCAATACCTTAAACCATTTGACATGGTAAAACACAATTTGCAGATCTCACTTAGGCTTTTCAGCAAAACTCTAAACACATTCTCATTCTCAAATCACATTCTGCACTCTAATGCACATGTCATCCATACTGGTAAACACAAGTGGCAACAATCAAATACAAATAGAGAACATATGTCATTGATTGAACACAACCACTCAAAATTGATTTAACCTGTTTCAAATGATGCGACACAACCGTATAAGCCAGTTCAGAGAGCAAACAGGTTGTTGAAGGTGGGAAGGAGAAAGTCTGAGAATGGATAGAAGAAACAATGTGAGAGGACGAGGACAAGTGTGTATGCGAGGTGGGCGACGAGGAGGAAGAGGAGGAGGAGGGCAAGAAAGAGGAAGAGGAGGACGAAGAGGAAGACAAAGAGTGGAAATATCTGATGAAATTCGAGCAACAGTTATAGATCATGTTCTTGTCCATGGACTGACAATGAGGTAAGCAGGATTTAGAGTGCAACCCAATTTGAGACGATTTTCTGTGTCCACCATAGTAAGGACATTCAGAGAAGAGAACAGGTACAGTATACTACTGTATTTTTGTAATTGCAAATTTACTGTACTACACTATATGTAGCTGTTTCAATAGACATTTGTAAAGTTAATCACTGTATGTATTGTACTGCATGAATATGTTTTGTAACTGCACAACTACTTTTTGTAGAATTGCAAGGCTTCCACATGCAGGTGGAATGGCAGCTATATTCACTCGGGAGCAAGAGGCCGTTATAGTTGGCATGGTCCTTCAAGATAATGCAATACGACTCAGAGAAATCCAGGAACGAGTGATACAAGACAATACACACTTCCAGGGAATCGACAGTGTGAGCATTTCCACAATTGACCGTGTCCTCCATCGTAACAGGATGCGAATGAAACAAGTATACAGAGTACCTTTTGAGCGCATCTTACTTAAGGGTGAAAGAACTGCAAGCTCAGTATGTGCAAGTAAGTGTACATTCAGAAACATTTACTGTAATCCAGATTGTCTACAGTACTAACACATACTATGTGAATGACATTACTCTTCAGTACATACAAGGTATGTGAATCAGAAGCCGATGAAGCAGGCTTCAATCTAACAAAGAGGGGAAGGAGAGGCCAAAACATGATTGGACAGCGGGCCATTGTTGAAGTCCCTGGTCAACGAGGTGGCAATGTCCCAATCTGTGCTGCTATCAGCAACCATGGTGTTCTACATCACCATGTTACACTCGGGCAGTATAACACCCAGCACATTCTAAGATTTATTGCCAATCTAAGAGATATTTTATTTGAGCACCAGGTTCAAGAGCAGCAGGGTCAAGAGCTAAATGAGAATCCCATTCCCACCTATGTGATAGTGTGGGACAATGTCAGTTTCCACCGAGCTGCTCAGGTAAGGGAATGGTTTAACATCAATGGGCAGTTTATGAACTTGTACCTCCCTCCATACTCACCTTTCCTGAATCCGATTGAGGAGTTTTTCTCCTCTTGGAGATGGAAAGTGTATGATAGACAACCCTACACCAGAATAAATCTGCTGCAAGCCATGAATTTAGCCTGTGGTGATATAGGTGAGGAATCATGTCAGGGCTGGATACGGCACACAAGAGGCTTCTTCCCCCGTTGCCTCAGGAGGGACAATATTGCTTGTGATGTCGACGAAGTGCTCTGGCCTGACCCAGCCCAAAGACAAGAAGAAGCACATTGATCACATGTTTACTCCTTTGATTTTTGTCCCTTTTAGTATTGTATACTGTAGTACAGTGCATTGTAGGCTGTATACTGTACAGTACTGACTGTATTACAGTTTTTCTCAATTGCTAAAACACTAAAACCCATTGGCTGAACAAAGTTCTCAGTTGCCTCGACTCATTTAGCTAATTATGCAGTCTGTTGTCAATACCTTAAACCATTTCACATGGTAAAACACAATTTGCAGATCTCACTTAGACTTTTCAGCAAAACTCTAAACACATTCTCATTCTCAAAACACATTCTGCACTCTAATGCACATGTCATCCATACTGGTAAACACAAGTGGCAACAATCAAATACAAATAGAGAACATATGTCATTGATTGAATACAACCACTCAAAATTGATTTAACCTGTTTCAAATGATGCGACACAACCAATATAAGCCAGTTCAGAGAGCAAACAGGTTGTTGAAGGTGGGAAGGAGAAAGTCTGAGAATGGATACTGTAGTACAGTGCATTGTAGGCTGTATACTGTACAATGGACAAATTGTATGGCCCTGAACATTGTGCTTTCCATTTACAGTTTTTCTCAGTCGCTTTGCTGCATTTCTTAGATCAAAAGTGCAATTCTTGATGCTACTTGTACAAATTCCAAATCATCTAGTCACTTGTGCACATCATTAAAGCAATTTCATGCAAACATGGAAAATTGTTGAACTATTTGTCATAAACTGTCAAGCATAGTTTTACACATTTCTATTAGACCTTTTGTACAAAAACGTGAATTGATGAATCGTGCAGGTGAAATTGACCCTCACTCATGAAGGAATGTAAAGTGTTAGTTCAACCAACAATCAACCAGTTGTCTAAATTGCTCAAAGTTGCATCTCATGAAGAATCAATTGGCAAGCATATATAGACAGACCACAACACAGAGTTGCAATTTTCCAATAATGGATGGACCAGGAAACGAACAGGGTCAACAGCCAAGAGGAGGAAGAAGAGGAGCAAGGAATGCGTGGTGGAAGGCAAAACAGAGGAAGAGGCAGAAGAGGACATAGGCGCATATCTGATGACATAAGGGCCACTATTGTAGACCATGTTGTCAATCATGGCCTTACAATGGCTGAGGCGGGTCGAAGGGTGCAGACGAATATTGGGAGATCAACCGTGTCCTCAATAGTTCAAACGTTTCGAAGCGAGAACAGGTATGTCCACCAATGTATAGTGCACTGTTACTGTATATAAGCAGTATACTGTATACTTACTACAATGCTTCATATTACAGTAGTCCACTTGTATTTCACAGCACACAGAAATATACTCTATACAGATACATACTGCACCTTACATGCACCCAACTGTATGTTTTACAGTAAAATGTGTGTTCGCATAGTTTTTGTCTATGTGAAAGTGTGCGATGCATCACTGCATTTCCCCACATAGGACTGACTGCAAGATTACCTCAAACCGGTGGCAGAGGACGCCTTTTCACACCTCAACAGGAGGAGGCTATTTGCACCATGGTTCGAGTAAACAATGCCATGAGACTCAGGGAAATACAAAGGACCATTATAGAAGACAACGATGTCTTTGAAAACATCCATACGGTTAGCATCTCAACCATCGACAGGGTGCTGCATAGAAACCAGATGAGTATGAAACAGCTGTACCGTGTACCATTCCAAAGGAATGAGGACAGAGTTAAGGAGCTACGGTACCAGTATGTACAGGTAAAACATATCTATGTAACTACTTTACAGCAACATTTTATAGTGATACATAGTACAGTAAGCATAAACTGCACACATTTCCATTGCTGTGGAAGGAACATGCAATATATGTACATTTTATGTCACTCTTCCTTACCAAAACAAATTCAACTGTGTGTTCTGGGATATTGTGTATAATGGAGTTGGAATCAAGTGAACCCTCTCACAACTTTGTATACATGGATGAGGCTGGCTTCAACCTGACCAAATGCAGAAGGAATATGAATATCTGAATATCATCGGTCACAGAGCTACTGTGGATTTGCCAGGCCAACGGGGAGGAAATATCAGCATGTGTGCTGCTATTTCGGAGCATGGTGTCCTAACCCATATCCCCCTTATAGGGCCATGCAACACCCAGCATCTACTCAACTTTTTAGAGACTCTCTACAGGGCTCTCATCCCTGATGATGAGAGGGGTCTGTTTAGAGAGGATTTGCCAAAGTACAGTGCCTTGCGAAAGTATTCGGCCCCCTTGAACTTTGCGACCTTTTGCCACATTTCAGGCTTCAAACATAAAGATATAAAACCGTATTTTTTGGTGAAGAATCAACAACAAGTGGGACACAATCATGAAGTGGAACAACATTTATTGGATATTTCAAACTTTTTTAACAAATCAAAAACTGAAAAATTGGGCGTGCAAAATTATTCAGCCCCCTTAAGTTAATACTTTGTAGCGCCACCTTTTGCTGCGATTACAGCTGTAAGTCGCTTGGGGTATGTGTCTATCAGTTTTGCACATCGAGAGACTGACATTTTTTCCCATTCCTCCTTGCAAAACAGCTCGAGCTCAGTGAGGTTGGATGGAGAGCATTTGTGAACAGCAGTTTTCAGTTATTTCCACAGATTCTCGATTGGATTCAGGTCTGGACTTTGACTTGGCCATTCTAACACCTGGATATGTTTATTTTTGAACCATTCCATTGTAGATTTTGCTTTATGTTTTGGATCATTGTCTTGTTGGAAGACAAATCTCCGTCCCAGTCTCAGGTCTTTTGCAGACTCCATCAGGTTTTCTTCCAGAATGGTCCTGTATTTGGCTCCATCTATCTTCCCATCAATTTTAACCATCTTCCCTGTCCCTGCTGAAGAAAAGCAGGCCCAAACCATGATGCTGCCACCACCATGTTTGACAGTGGGGATGGTGTGTTCAGGGTGATGAGCTGTGTTGCTTTTACGCCAAACATAACGTTTTGCATTGTTGCCAAAAAGTTCAATTTTGGTTTCATCTGACCAGAGCACCTTCTTCCACATGTTTGGTGTGTCTACCAGGTGGCTTGTGGCAAACTTTAAACGACACTTTTTATGGATATCTTTAAGAAATGGCTTTCTTCTTGCCACTCTTCCATAAGGCCAGATTTGTGCAATATACAACTGATTGTTGTCCTATGGACAGAGTCTCCCACCTCAGCTGTAGATCTCTGCAGTTCATCCAGAGTGATCATGGGCCTCTTGGCTGCATCTCTGATCAGTCTTCTCCTTGTATGAGCTGAAAGTTTAGAGGGACGGCCAGGTCTTGGTAGATTTGTAGTGGTCTGATACTCCTTCCATTTCAATATTATCGCTTGCACAGTGCTCCTTGGGATGTTTAAAGCTTGGGAAATCTTTTTGTATCCAAATCCGTCTTTAAACTTCTTCACAACAGTATCTCGGACCTGCCTGGTGTGTTCCTTGTTCTTCATGATGCTCTCTGCGCTTTTAACGGACCTCTGAGACTATCACAGTGCAGGTGCATTTATACGGAGACTTGATTACACACAGGTGGATTGTATTTATCATCATTAGTCATTTAGGTCAACATTGGATCATTCAGAGATCCTCACTGAACTTCTGGAGAGAGTTTGCTGCACTGAAAGTAAAGGGGCTGAATAATTTTGCACGTACAATTTTTCAGTTTTTGATTTGTTAAAAAAGTTTGAAATATCCAATAAATGTCATTCCACTTCATGATTGTGTCCCACTTGTTGTTGATTCTTCACAAAAAAATACAGTTTTATATCTTTATGTTTGAAGCCTGAAATGTGGCAAAAAGTCGCAAAGTTCAAGGGGGCCGAATACTTTCGCAAGGCACTGTACGTGGTCATTTGTGATAATATGAGTTTCCATCGATCAAACATCATAAGGCAATGGTTTGTGACCCACCCGAGGATGCTCATAGAATTCCTCACACCTTATTCACCATTCCTTAACCCAATTGAGGAGTTATTTTCAGCATGGAGGTGGAAGGTGTACGATCGTCAGCCACACACACAGATGACCCTGCTGGCTGCAATGGATGCAGCATGAGAGGACATCACAGTAGACACCTGCAGAGGATGGATAAGGCATTCCAAAAGATTCTTTCCACGTTGCATTGGAAGGGAAAATATCTGGTGTGATGTGGATGAGAATATGTGGGCCGACAGACAGGAACGTCTGGATGTGTAGAGACAGCACAACAATGCTGCGGGCAAAGTTGTGCATTAGGGGTGGTTTCCTTTGTTTCTTTCTAATTTCGTTTTTTTTCCTTTGTGCCCCTTGGGTTGTCCAGTCTCTTTCAATCAATAACCCACATACAGTAATATGTAAATAGTACTGTTGAAATTGATATATGCCATAGAAGTGCAGCCTTGTGCATTTTCAATACAGTAACTGTCATCCAAACTGTAGCCTAAGTTTACATCAGGTAATACTGTCAAAGTACACAGTTACATTGACAACATGCCTAAACATTTTGACGACCTTGTTCGTGAACAATGACTCAATGACTTATCATTCTGATGACACTGACATGATCATTGGCATGAATATTTACTTTTGAGAGATGTACTAAGGATTTTTAGTGACTGACTAGTTTTAGAAACATATCTATTGTATATTGCAGTTTGTACAAATTGTTCTGAGAAATGCACTTATTATTTTGCACATGTTAGGGATGATGTGAAAAATGCACCAAAGCGACTGAGAAAAACTGTAACAGTACTGACTGCTCAATAGATGTTGACTGGTTGCAGGTTCATATCAACAAAGAACAAGAATTACAGTATCACAGAGACGAAGGACAAGTTTGTGAGATGCAGGGTACAGTACTGTAAAAATAGGGGTACAAGGAGGAAGAACAAAAAACAACATTGCAAAGAGCAAAGCAGAGTAGTAATTTCTGATCAATTTTGAGCTACTATGATAGAATATGAATATTTTTTTTGATTAAAAATGTACTTCTCCCTGAGAATTGTGTGTTTTGAACAATGTGTTTTCTATTTTTCTGTGTATTGTTTACTGAGTGCTTGAGAGTGTATATCATTTTGATCACTTTGTTTATGATTTGAGAGCAGTGTTTGATTTTGAACACATGTAAAATTGTTTTGAGGTGAATGTTTCATTTTGCGAGAGGAGTCAGAGGTTATGTAAATAGGGTTTGAAGATGAGGTTTTGTGTTTACTGTTTTCAGGAAATGGAGCAAGGTTTCAGAAATGGTGTTTTAGCAATTGAGAACAAGTGTAATGCATGGGCATTAGCACCCTCTGCTGCTGTGATTCAGAACAACATGCAGAATGCAAATGGGAAACAAGTTGCAAATAATGACATACAAACATACAAAAAGTTAACAACAGTGTTTTATTGCCTTCGTGCTATGATAATGCGTGCCATAGTATGATACACTAATAGAAGAACTAGTCTATTGATATGTGGTATTCTACGTATGAGGACATTTAGTTAACAAACGTCATGCTCAGACTACATGCTCTTGCTCCTCCTCTCCTTTGGTCAGTTGTTTCATTTTCTGTAAGTTAAACACTGTTGTTGTTATATAGACCCACAGTTCATCCCAGGTAGTCTCCAGATTCTGTCTGCCCATCATCGCTGCCTTCCTCAGTGTCGTCATAGTAATACTCCTCTTCATCCTCCTCTTCATTCAGACGGCCTTTCAGAACCCTCAGCTCTGATGTAGAGACAGATCGGGGGGGGGAATGGAGAAGCCAATGGTGAAAACACCCGTTACAAATCATATGCAGTGTTGGACTGGGATCTTACAGATGGAATGCTTTATGGATAGTATTAGCTGCCCTGTCTCACCCTGTCTGAGCACCGTGAGACGGGCGGATGCAGACGTCTCCCCTAGTGCATTGTGGGAGATGCAGGAGTAGATCCCTGCGTCTGAGAGGTGAAGATTCTGTATCTGCAGCCAGGTAGAGACTGTGTACCTCTGGGGGCCACCTCGAGCCTGGGAGGAGGAGAGGGAGGGCGGAGTCTGGGTATACAGGACCAGACACAGGCCACATAAATACACCAGATGTCACGTGCAAGTCCAACTTCAACAACGGAATGTAAACTTCAGTAAACTTTGACATAAATAAATAGTAAAGTGGTACACTGGTGACATCATTAGACCTGGACAGAGATGTGTGGATCGTCCCCTGGCAGGAAGTTGTCACTGCCCTTCTTCCTCCAGCTGAGGTTGGGCAGAGGGAAGGCAGAGACCTCACAGCCAAACACAATGTCGTTTCCAGTGTAGTTGGACAGGTCTCTGGGGGCTCTGGAGATACGAGGAGCTGAGCCAGAGAGGAACGCCATATAGAGACCAGGGTTTACATTGTGGCTCTTTTCACAGAACATATCCACATTACTTTTTTAAAATATAAATAATGTAGTGAATCTTTAAAGCTGTAGCTCTTTTAAGACCTTAAAACCATGTCACAGCAGCAGTCTCTCTACTCTATTATTAGACCAATAGCTTTAACCTGACTGATGCTATAATAAGAATTGACTATAGTCACCAGAGTAGCATGGTCCCTGTCCAGTGAGCCTCAGAGGGGTTCCTTTCCGGCTGGCTGCCTCTCTCAGCTGACACAGGTTGGGATAGGTGCGTCCATCAGAGCCACACACAGAGCCCTGTGCCTCACACACACACTTAGGTTCTGGTTCACCCCTCCTGCGGCCCCTCCGTCCTCTCCTGGTTCTCCTCTGGCAGACCAACCCCTCTCCACAGCGCCCATAGAACAACTGCGTCCCATCCGGGTCACATTGCTGCCCCTCCACGTTGCCACACTGCTCACAGCAGCCGCAGCTGTCCTGCACTTGCCCTGCTGGACAGTTAGAGGGCGCCAGAGGGCAGCGCTCCCTCTCACACTCCCCACAGCCCTCGCCCTCCTCCCATAGACGCAGCCAGCCGCGGTGCTGGGGGGGCACCCCAAGGATAAGATGGACAGATACACTCACACCGACACACATACACAACCACACCCCAGCCCAGGCCATGGTATGTGCTTCCCACAACAAACACACAAGCGCAAATGCTCTCTAAGACAGTCACTGTCAGAGCAATTTCTCCTTGGAAACTTACAGAAAGAGGAGACACTGCAGAACCCCAAACCAGCACCAAACTGCAAATGGCTCGTTTCTGTAGAACCCAAACCTGGCTCTGTCCAAAGCTGGAGAATGTTGATCTGGTTGTTATTGTGTAAAAGCCTGTGGCTGTGTTGTTCTTCTCTGAGCTGAAGTAATATAATAAATGTTCCCTTCAGTCTTCAGTGCCACGTTGGGTTGGTCCTCCTCTGGATTATTGGATTTCTGTGTTTGTTCCAAATGCCTTTTTCTTTTGTTCACCTTTCTCAAATAGTGTCTCCCGTTTGTGTTTCTCCAGTTTTAGAGAAAGCGATTCAATTCTGCACGTAAAGGAGGTGTGAGGAAATTGTACCCACCGAATACTTCTCCCGTCTCCTCTCCTCCGTCACAATGACTGCCTTTCTTCATGTGCCAGTGTTCCTCGGCAGGCCTGGAATGGTGCAAGAGTTTCAAAAATGCCACACCATATAAAAGAATGCCCCTCAATGTCTATTTCACATAGGCCTCCTCTCCTACAAATCTGTCATCTGCACAGACCATAAGTAATCTCCCATACACACTGAAACATGTATCTACGTTAAGATGGCACGTAAATGTCAATTTATGATGACATCCTTTCGATTTTATCATCCCTCTCTCTCACTTTCTATCAGAGCCACTCTGGCTAGTGGAGCCATGTGACATTCCTGGGTCTGGCAATGCTTTGTGTCTGCCAGTGAATCTGTCTGCATTTTGGGAATACACATGCAAGAATGTTATTTAATTTCTCTCAGTTGTTTTGTGCATTTTTGAAACACATGTTTTTTGTTATTATTTGGTAAACAAATTGTTTAAAGCTGAGATACAAAGAAACATATTGTTCTTCCTTGAGAGTTTGGGGGTATCATTTGCAACGATATAAAATCATCTTGGATAAGAGGATGGCTTGAATCATGTCCAAATTAGAATGGAAGTTTGCATTTTTTATGTTTTTAAATATCTGTTCATAATGATGATTCATTACTTCCTCCTGCCAAAAAAATATGTTAACTATGCTTGTACATTTGTGTCAGGGTAATATTTTTTTCTAACTCTGTAGTTTCTGTTCCTCCAATGTGGCCATAGCCGGCCAATCCAATGCACAAGCTCATTGCCACCACAATTACGGTACTGTCTCTAAATAGTCAAAGGCATGGTTTCATCCGGTGAATTCTGACGTCAGAGCATGTGAGGCTTCGTTGTTTGACGCCGTCCACGTATCAGTGCCAAGAAGTTAGCGCATGTGGTCCGTAAATGTTCCAACTGAACTGGGTGACGCTACAAAAATAAAAGTCCTCTCTGATAATTAGAAATAGAAAGTCAAGTATGATATTTTCTGATAATACAATTATAACATCTTTAAGTCTCTAAGAAAATCGAGCTCTTCCTGCATTAATTATATCTGCTTAAAAAGTCAGGAAAAAGGCTTTAAATGGGCTTTTAATTTGAAAGAACCGCGCATACGCTACCGGATGTAGTATTTGATTGTTCTGATTTACGCATGGTCCACGTATCTGAACAGGAAACAAGAAATATGTCCAAACAACTGCACTGGACAAGGGAGACTTATTTCAGGTGATATCTTTATTTTTTATTGGCAGTCGTTGACACACACTCTATCTCTACTATATTCTTCGGACGTCATCTTTCCCGCGAAGACAATTCCTGGAGAAGAGGTTCAAGTAAGTATTTTAATTCATGTATGATCTCCTGGGTGAATGACAGTGGTGACATCTTAGCTGCAATAACTCAATCAGAAGAGTTTCATGTGAATGTCTTGCTAACTTTACCACATCAATAATGTTCTTGTTAACTGCCGATTTTAGTTGGACAATAGACTTCAGACTCTAGTGGCTGATGATTTACAGGCAGGATTGTCACGCATAATATAGCAGTTCAGTTGCTTTTTAGAATTGAATTATGTTGCTGATGTGTCTTGGAAAAAAAGGTTCTGCCTGGGCTCAGTCATATTCAGGTTAATTGCAACTGCAGTATAATGTGATCTGGCAGAGACACTTTCTTCACTGCACCCTACAGTGCCTTCAGAAAGTATTCAAATATATTGAAAATGAAATAGAGAACTCATTTACATAAGTATTCAAACCCCTGAGTCAATACTTTGTAGAAGCACCTTTTGGGGGTGATTACAGCTGTGAGTCTTTTTGGGTACGTTTCTAAGAGCTTTGCACACCTGGATTGTACAATATTTGCCCATTAATCTTTTAAAAAATGATTCAAGCCGATTTAAGTCAAAACTGTAACTAGGCCACTCAGGAACATTCAATGTCATCTTGGTAAGCAACTCCAGGGTAGATTTAGCCTTGTGTTTTAGGTTATTGTTCTGCTGAAACGTGACTTTGTCTCCCAGTGTCTGTTGAAAAGCAGACTGAACCATGAAAAGTATACCCATAACATGATGCAGCCACCACCATGCTTGAAAATATGAAGAGTGGTACTCAATGATGTGTTGGTAGCTTTGCCCCAAACATAACGCTTAGCATTCATGACAAAAAAGTGTATTTCTTTGCCACATTTTTTTGCAGTATTACTTAAGTGCCTTGTTGCAAACAGGATGCATGTTTTGGAATATTTTTATTCTGTGCAGGCTTCCTTCTTTTCACTCTGTCATTTACGTTAGTATTGTGGAGTAACTATAATGGTGTTGATCCATCCTCAGTTTTCTCCTATCCCAACCATTCATCTCTGTAACTGTTTTTTTAAATCAACATTGGCCTCATGGTGAAATCCCCTGAGCAGTTTCCTTCCTCTCCTGCAATTTAGTTAGGAAAGATGCATGTATCTTTGTATTGACTGGGTATATTGACACACCATCCAAAGCATAATTAATATCTGAAAATATGTGGAAAAAGTCAAGGGGTTTGAATACTTTCTGAAGGCACCGTATGTTACCTTTTCATCATCTGTTTCCTGGTTGTACAGGTGCACTAAGTGGTGACGTGGGTGGGGTGGGGCACTGAAATTGAATAGTTGAACTACATGCATCTTGCCATTTATTTTCTAGCTTTACAAGCACTCCAGGTTTTATGGGTTGTTATCTCTAAGACAAAAGGTAACCTGGGCTGTCCTGAAGTATTGTGACAGTCTCATCAAAGCCAGGCATTGATCTAAGGTAGATCTGAGGCTGAGCACATCTCTAGAATGTTGCTATGTGCACTGATGATTGTTGTGTGTCGTGTGTTGCTGGTGTGTGATGTGTTTTGTCTTTGTAAGGCAGGGGGTCACGATGGCACAGAAGGTCCTGGTGACTGGGGGAGGAGGCTATATCGGCAGCCACTGTGTGGTGGAACTGATTGAGGCAGGATTCTGCCCTGTGGTCATAGATAACTTCAGCAATGCCGTCCAAGGTAAATGTCCTTAGTTTGCCTAGTGCGGCTTTGCGAGTAGGCTAATATGGCCTATGACACTCTATCTGTTTGACAGTTACTGTTTGTTTTGTGTGTGATGCTGATAACACTTACAGTGTAGGTGTGTTTTGTGTATGTGTGTTGATCATTGTTCCACATCCTTTTGTTTTTTGGAGGAGAAAGGGATGTCCCTGAGAGCCTGCAGAGGATAGAGAAAATCCTGGACACCAGCATTGAGTTCTATGAGCTGGACCTGCTGGACCGCCCAGGCCTGGAGGAGCTCTTCAAACAGGTTTAAAACTGCACATGTCTCCCTGCTGAACAGTGTTCACAGGCTTCAACTAGGCCCCAGAGGATTTCCTCTTCAGGTCATGGAGTCAGGGACAACTCCTGGCCCTATTAGCATTTTTTGCTCAAGACCTTTTGTCTTTGTTTCGGTTTCTAGCTGTTTGTCTCTGTCTTCATGTCCTAACAGCATTCATTCAGTGCTGTAATGCACTTTGCTGGTCTAAAAGCGGTGGGTGAGTCCGTTGAGCAGCCATTGAGGTACTATCAGGTCAACCTCACTGCAACCATGAACTTGCTTGAGGTAAGCGAGAACACCTCAATCTTAACTTGCCTTGCATTCTTTTGAAGCAACCTATTATGTAATGGCATTCACTGCTGCTTGCCTAGAACTGCTACCAAAGTGCACGAGTGCTTGTGGGTTGATTTTATAACTTTGTAGCACTGTACTTGTCTTTTACTTTTGACCCACTACTAGTGTTTGTGTCGCTTGCAATAATCTCAACCCGCTTCCTGATGTTAGTCTGCATGCTTAAGTGTGTGTGTGCCTTAGATTGCTGTCTCAAGGGCTGCTGTCTGTCCGTGTGTGTGTGTGTGTGTGCATTTGCATGCCTCCCTCCCAGGTGATGCAGACTCATGGCGTGCGCAATCTGGTCTTCAGCAGCTCAGCCACGGTGTATGGAGACCCCCAGCGGCTTCCCATAGATGAACAGCACCCTGTTGGGGGGTGCACCAACCCCTACGGCAAGACCAAGTTCTTCATAGAGGAGATGATTATTGACCAGTGTAAGGCAGAGAAGGTACTGTACCTACCCCAGGTTCTCTATTCAACATCACACACACCCTGGCCATCTGTTACATACGTCCCATGCATGATAGATGTCCTGAATAACAGTGTGTACCTATGTGTACAACAATACTACTGTATGTATTCACAGGACTGGAACGCGGTGCTGCTGCGCTATTTTAACCCGATCGGGGCTCACTCCTCTGGGCTCATCGGAGAAGACCCTCAGGGCATCCCCAACAACCTGCTGCCCTATGTCGCCCAGGTAACCACAAGCAATGTTTATCCACCTTGAATGACGCGATATATACCACTTTGAGTTATTCCTTTTCTAATCTCTGTTCTTGTCACTGGGATGTAGTATTGTAATTGACTTCACTTTATGTGCTGTGGTTCTCTCGTCGCTAACCCAGGTGGCCATTGGGAGAAGAAAACACCTCAGTGTGTTTGGGAATGACTACGATACTATTGATGGAACAGGTAATGATGACTGACTTTATGCTTAAACAAAAGTGGGTTGATTGACATTGATTGAAAACAACATTGAATAGAATTAAATCAAAATCATAACCGTCTGATGGTAAATGTCAAATCATTTTTTTTTTTTTGTGAAATGCATCCAATTCGGAAAATATTCCTTCTCCTCTTTCTCTCTTTAGGAGTGCGAGATTACATCCATGTTGTGGATTTGGCCAAAGGACACATAGCTGCCCTCAAGAAACTGAAGGACAATTGTGGATGCAAGGTACAGTATACCGACTGCCTGAATTACCTGAACACACTATTACCTGAGTGATTTTTCCTGTCTTTCCTCATTCAGTCACAATTTCTCAGGTCTTGGCCATGTTCATATATATCATTTCCCCCCTCTCTCCCTCCCTGTATCTCACTCTCTAGGTGTATAATTTAGGAACAGGAACCGGTTACTCTGTGCTCCAGATGGTGAAGGCTATGGAGAAGGCCTCAGGGAAGGAAGTGAGTGACTTGAGACTCTTTTAAAAACTTCAGAGCCTTCATCCATCAGTATTCCTTAGATTTATTTCCTCTTGATTGTAGGGAATGGTATCATTTTTAGAACTACATGTGTAGAAAGCGGCTACTTCAAGCAATGCCTGTCTGACGGCTCATTTCAGATCAAACCATTTCACATGGGGGTGGTTGTACTGTAATGATTGTCTTTGCCACAGATCATGTACCTGATCGCCCCTCGGCGAGGAGGAGATGTAGCATCCTGCTATGCTGACCCCCTTCTGGCTGAGAAAGAGCTGGGTTGGAAAGCTGACTTCGACCTGGAGAGAATGTGTAAGTACACCTTTATTGAACTACTACTACCCTTTTACTTTCATTGTTACTCTGAGTCTGCACATCATTTGTCAACACGACACGACAGCTCCAGGCCTCAGTTCAATGCACAATCTTGATTACAAAGAGCAAATGTTTATTCTCATAATGTCATACCTCTGGTTGTCTCCAAAGGTGAGGACCTGTGGCGCTGGCAGTCCAAAAACCCAACCGGATTCACTAATAACAGCCCGTCTTCAATATGATGTCACTCAATGCTCATCTTCTTCACGTACTCCTATGTTACTGGGCCAAAGCAAATCATAAAGTTCTTCATTTTTCTTTCGCGTTCACACATGAAGAGACCTCAAGACAAAATGAATGATTTATATTTCATAATGACTTAATATTATGTTGTTGATTCCATACAGGTACTTCTCCAATGCTTAAGGTGAAAAATACCATGTCTTATCTCTGTCTTGTCATTTGTATGTATTGTCATAGACATTTTCTCTAATGATATAATAGCTGAGTCAATAGCCATAAAAATGGGGAAATAAATACATTTTCTAAACAAAGAAAATATATTGTGTCATTGTGAAATCATTTTTTATTGACCCTGGTAAGAGATGCTGTAGTGTATATGGTGCTTGATTGAATGAATTGTTTGATTTGACCATATAACTGAGTGGTAGCTATAGTGATACAATATACATGTGGGAGGGCTATGTTTTTGGAACAATTAGTTCAAATTGTTTTTTTTTACAAAAATTAGGAGGATCTGGTTGGACTAATCTTAGGAATGTTATTATTTCAATACTTCCAAATGTCAAGCCCTAAAAAAGGTGAGTATAGTCTCTAAAAGGGGGCACTTGTACTGTAAGTGTCTCCTTGGTCTTCGGGCGCTCAGCACTGCCTGCACTGCCTTTTTTTTTAATCGTCTAACAAACGGGTTTCGGTCTTTAGGGCTGAGCAGGAAGTGAAAGAAAATAATATTGCCCAATATTATATATTTTTTTTAAGTGGCAATGATGACAGAGATGGGGGCGAATAGAGCATATTGGGCACCGGGCGAACCAGGTCACCGTAGAATATCGATACCTTTGAAGTGGTAGAGCATTGGCAGAGACCGGGCAGGTGTAAGCAGGATATTGGGTATGGGGAATGATTCAGGCCAAAATTAAGCCTAGGCAACAGTACCACCATGTGGCTGTCGTCTACTATTGCATGTCCGGCTGAAATGAGGTGATACCAATGCCTTACTATAACGTCTGCGTGACGCCTGCGTATGAATAAAAATTATAATCCCATAGTTTTATATTTGTACCGTTTTCCCCATGCAAGCCAACATACCGATGTAGCTAGCCACATTGGCCTATAGTTTTGCCTACAGCTTGTGTGTTTCTGGCTATTATGGCCTAGAAAAGATTACGTCTAATATATAAGTAATTTGGCTTTTCCTCAACACCTCATGGGATAGTACGTTATCTTATCTCGCTGTATACAGATCTAAACATTGTTAGCCAATTACAGACTGTGTTGTTACCAGTTTCCACTACATCAGACAACCAATAGGGTTTATATATTTTTTTTTTATAAAGGGTGGATCAGCTTAATATTGTGAAAAGATTGTTGCTTCCATCAATGTAATTGGCTGCATCATTTCCAATCCCCCATATATATATTTTTGTAAATATATATTTCCATATACATACACATATGTATACATATACACATTTATACATACACATACCTACAGTGGGGTAAAAACGTATTTAGTCAGCCACCAATTGTGCAAGTTCTCCCACTTAAAAAGATGAGAGGCCTGTAATTTTCATCATAGGTACACTTCAACTATGACAGACAAAATGGAGAAAAAAATCCAGAAAATCACATTGTAGAATTTTTAATGAATTTATTTGCAAATGATGGTGGAAAATAAATATTTGGTCAATAACAAAAGTTCAACCACAATATGTAGATTAAACTGAAATTGCAGCCAACTTTCTTAGGCGTGTTTAAAAAGTAACGATATTTTGGAGATTATTTCCTTTTCAAACAACCGAAAGCAGTTTATTTTCCACCATAATTTGCAAATAAATTCATTAAAAATCCTACAATGTGATTTTCTGGATTTTTTTTCCTCATTTTGTCTGTCATAGTTGAAGTGTACCTATGATGAAAATTACAGGCCTCTCTCACCTTTTTAAGTGGGAGAACTTGCACAATTGGTGGCTGACTAAATACTTTTTTTGCCCCACTAATTGATCAATTAAATTGTAAATGTGGATGGGTACGCTACTTCATTCAATGAGTACAGCATTGTACAAGGTAGATACAAGAGTAGCCTATAGTCTACATAATAAAGTCATTGAATGTACTATAGTATAATTTATGTATTTGAAGAATGAAATTGTATATGCGGAATGGGTAGGGTAGCTACTTCATTCAACTGAATATCTTGCTACTTCTGGGACCATGTTAATGAAGTCTATTCAGCTGTTGAACTATGACAATGTCAAACTAATTTCTAAATCAGTCTTTCTTTTATTCAAGATGATGTCATGAGCCAGATCAACCTATCAGCTTCACTGAAACTGTTCAACCCACTACACCCACCACTCTCCCTCTCCTGTTCAACTCATTTGCAGCCGCACAGAAAAGGGCTGTACATATCTCTGTGCCTATCTCAGTGCAACACGATTCAATCAAGGCCTCAGTTGGACGCCTAAAATGTGAGAAATGTAAACAAGATGCTACAGACGTGTGTGTGTGTGTGTGTGTGTGTGTGTGTGTGTGTGTGTGTGTGTGTGTGTGTGTGTGTGTGTGTGTGTGTGTGTGTGTGTGTGTGTGTGTGTGTGTGTGTGTGTGTGTGTGTGTGTGTGTGTGTGTGTGGTTATGGATGGAGTTCCAAGAAAATACATGAGTGTGATGTGCCCCTCTGTGTCAATGTTGAAATGCCATACATGGAAGATGGCAAAGTGATGTGAGTGAGAGCATATGAAAATAAAGGCGCCCTGGGATCTGAAATGAATGTGGGGTGCCCTCTTGTGTTCCCTTTTTGTCCATTTGAGGATGCTACAGTCAACCCTGGTGGAAGTTCTTGGAACTGCTATTTAAGTCTGAGCAGAGGTTAACGTGCTATGTTGCATGTTATCTGGATTACCAGGCAGATGTTTGTTGAGGACAGATGGAACTTGTTGTGTACACTCTTGAAAAAGAGGTTCCAACAGGGTTCTTTGGCTCTCATCAAAGGAGAACCCTTTTTGGTTCCAGGTAGAAGTATTTTTGATTCCAGTAAGAACCCATTTGGGTTCCATGTAGAACCCTCTGTGGAATGGAACCAAAAAGGGTTCTTCAAAGGGTTCTCCTATAGGGACAGTGGAAGAATCATTTTAAGTTCTAGATAACATCTTTTTTTCCTAAGAGGGTAGGCCTCTATTGTATTGGTGGTTCCATGGTTTTCTGGTGGTGAGATAAGATACTCAAAAATACGATGAAACATCCCCACTTTTAGCATACATTTGCAAGCAGGCAAAGTAGCTTACTTCTACAAAAAAGACACGCTCACACGCCAACAAAAGACCATGAAGAAACTGACAAAACAATGAAGAAATTGACAGAATTCGTCAATGTTATGAAATAAGACAAAACATGTTGTTTTTTGTAGCATTTCGAATTGCATGAACAGAAATTGCCGTAAATCAACATTGAAGATGATAAAATATGGGAATTAACGGTGAACATTTACTGGTGGTGAATTCTAAATAAATCAATGGTCGAATTGCTGAAAGAAACCACTACTAAAGGACACCAATAAGAAGAAGAGACTTTATTGGGCCAAGAAACAACAAGCAATGGACATTAGACTGGTGGAAATCTGTCCTTTGGTCTGATGAGTCAAAATGTGAGATTTTTGGTTCCAACCGCCATTATTCTACGATGTAGAAAATAGTAAAACATAAAGAAAAACCCTTGAATGAGTAGGTGTGTCCAAACTTTTGACTGGTACTGTATATAACGGAATTGATCGACATCAACAAACAAACGGTAGCGTAAACAATTCACACAATGACACCATTAAAACGCACGATTTGTCAGGAGACAGAAACATGCCTTTGGTGCTCTTCACCACACACCCATTCCCACCTTCTTGTCTAGACATTGTTTTTTATTCCACTCAATACAATCTTTACAAGGAACAGGCCTAGGCGTAACCTTAACAACGTGGTCAGGTATAAAGCAGTAGTCATTTATGGAAAACAAATGAAAAATCAAAGTCCATGCAGAGCATTGAAAACAATTATTGTTAATGTTGTCTGTTTAATAATAAAAAGCAGAAGATAGTAAATATCATTGATCACAATGGTTAACCTATGCAAATTCATCTGAAAACATCGCAGCCTTATTAACTGAAATGAATAGCCTGATTCATTGTGATTCTGAGAGATAAAAATGTTATCTGTTAAGCTCTTTGCTCTATGAATAGACCAATACTGCTTCTATACTGCTTCTATCTTTTTGGTCTTTTGTTATAGGCATAGCCTACCACTAATATTCTAAATTGCTGAGCATTTAAAATTACCATATTTATCTTGGGATAATGACTCTTGCATTACATTTCAAAGTAAATGTTTTCATAAGCCCATAGGCCTACCAAGAACCCTTGTTGAGGCTGGGCAAGACCTGCAATAGGCTAGTAGACTTTGCAGAAATAATCATGGAGTTAATCATTGTTATAGCCTAGATCGCTTGATATAATCTGGACTGTTGTTTTTTCTACGGCTAAGCTAACAAGGGGTAGCATATGCTTTTTGCCCTGCCCTGCTTTTAACCATAAGACATCTCCATAGAAATTACTAGCCTAAGGACTGCATGGTGACAGTGACTGTGTCTGTTAAACAGGTAAACTTGTGGTAAACTGAGAACTCTGGGGGGGAAACGACGTCAGAAAGATGCCCGAGTTTGGATGACCGTTCAAATGTTTTTACTTATTTTTAATTCCCAGTTGTCTTGAATACACTGAAGTCTGAATTCAGAGATTGCCGAGTTCCCAGTTGTTTGAACTCTGTGCTAGAGAGATAGGCTACATCTTCTTTCTGAATAGGGCTCCATCCAACGAAGAAGCCCTCTTGTCCTTATTGATTTGAGAAATAGGCATACCTACACGGTAATCAAATCAAATCAAATTGTATTGGTCACATGGTTAGCAGATGTTATTGCGAGTGTAGCGAAATGCTTGTGCTTCTAGTTCCGACAGTGCAGCAAAATCAACAATTAATCTAACAATTCCACAACAACTACCTAATACACACAAATCTAAAGGGATGGAATAAGAATATATACATATAGATATATGGATGAGCGATGACCGAGCTGCATAGGCAAGATGCAATAGATGGTATAAAATACAGTGTGCATATGGGATGAGTAATGCAAGATATGTAAACATTATTATTAAAGTGGCAATAATAAAGTGACTAGTGATCCATTTGTTAGATTGGCCAATAATTAAAGTCTGTATGTAGGCAGCAACCTCTCTTTGTTAGTGATGGGTGTTTAGCAGTCTGATGGCCTTGAGATAGAAACTATTTTTCAGTCTCTCGGTCCCAGCTTTGATGTACCTGTACTGACCTCGCCTTCTGGATGGTAACGGGGTGAACAGGCAGTGGCTCGGGTGGTTGTTGTCCTTGATGATCTTTTTGGCCTTCCTGTGACATCGGGTGCTGTAGGTGTCCTGGAGTACAGGTAGTCTGCCCCCAGTAAAGCTCACCACTGTCTCTATTATATTATGACAGACCAGCTAGATTTACTGTCTCTATTATATTATAACAGACCAGCTAGATCTACTGTCTCTATTATATTATGACAGACCAGCTAGATCTACTGTCTCTATTATGTTATGAGCATCTGTAAAAGTTTGTGAGAGCTTTAGGTGACAAGCCAAATTTCTTCAGCCTCCTGAGGTTGAAGAGGCGCTATTGCGCCTTCACCACCACGCTGTCTGTGTGGGTGGACCATTTCAGTTTTTCCGTGACGTGTACGCCAAGGAACTTAAAACTTTCCACCTACAATATATCATTGTATATAGACTGCCCATTTTTTTTCCTACTGTATTATTGACTTGTTAATTGTTTATTCCATGTGTAACTCTGTGTTGTCTGTTCACACTGCTATGCTTTATCTTGGCCAGGTCGCAGTTGCAAATGAGAACTTGTTCTCAACTAGCCTACCTGGTTAAATAAAGGTGAAATAAATAAAAAATTAAAAATAAAAATAAAAATTCTCCACTGCTGTCCCCTCGATATGGATAGGGGGGTGCTCTCTCTGATGTTTCCTGAAGTCCACGATCATCTCCTTTGTTTTGTTGACGTTGAGTGAGAGGTTGTTTTCCTGACACCACATTCCGAGTGCCCTCACCTCCTCCCTATAGGCTGTCTCGTTGTTGGTGGTGATCAAGCCTACTACTGTTGTGTCGTTTGTAAACTTGATGATCGAGTTGGAGGCGTGCATGGCCACGCAGTCATGGGTGAACAGCGAGTACAGGAGGGGGCTGAGGCGCATGCACCGTTGTGGGCCCCCAGTGTTGAGGATCAGCGAAGTGGAGATGCTGTTTCCTACCTTCACCACCTGGGGGCGGCCCGTCAGGAAGTCCAGGACCCAAACGCATAGGGTGGTGTTGAGACCCAGGCTCTCCAGCTTAATGACGAGGGTACTATAGTGTCGAATGCTCAGCTGTAATCAAAGAACAGTATTCTTACATAGTTAGTATTCCTCTTGTCCAGATGGAATAAAGCAGTGTGCAGTGTGATGGCGATTGCATCATCTGTGGACCTATTGGGGCGGTACGCAAATTGCAGTGGGTCTAGGTTGGCAGGTAGAGGTGGAGGTGATATTATCCTTGGCTAGTCTCTCAAAGCACTTCATGATGACAGAAGTGAGTGCTACAGGACGATAGTCATTCAGTTCAGTTACCTATGTCTTCTTGGGTACAGGAACATTGGTGGCCATCTTGAAGCATGTGGGGACAGCAGACTGGGATAAGGAGAGATTGAATATGTCAGTAAACACACCAGCCAGCTGGTCTGCTCATGCTCTGAGTACACGGCTAGGGATGCTGTCTGGGCCGGCAGCCTTGCTATGGATAGCACGTTTAAATGTCTTACTCACGTCAGCCACGGAGAAGGAGAGCTGGCTGCAAATCAACTAGCCATATACATATTTTTTATATAGAGGTGAAATGCATATTTGGTGAGATCTTTAATGAAAACAAAACTTTCACGTAAAATAATGTGACACATAAGTATCGCGTGTACACAACGTGAAAGCATGATGTACACGTAGATGTTATGTAGATGTTTTTAAGGCTTTCAAGGTGAGATCTTTCATAAGAAACGTCTATATGATGTGTCACGTGACATGAGATGAACATGACATGAACGTGTCTGCGGTTTGACGCCATAGAAAAAAACTCCATTGACAATCCATGTTAATTGATGGCAGTATCTTATTGCGCTAGGAAGATGTTAGGGGACTTGGTGAGAGGTATCAGTAGCTTCACTAGGCTGAATTCTGTCCTGAATCACTCCCCATAGGCATGGGACAAATGATTGTGTAGTTTCAGTGGATAAAGTTGTGTGCGTCAACTGTAGGGGTGCCCATGTTGTTGGGGATTGGAAGTGTCCGGTGCGAGAGAGGCAGATTGAAATGCCCAGAGTCAGAGTTGTGCAGAAGGTGTCATATGATGAGGCAGTGAAGAAAGTAGAGGAGGATGGGGTCAAGGGTGAGGGATCGTGAGAGTAGATTGGTGCCAGCATAGAGGGATAAGCCAACGACTGATATATGTTTCAGTAAGGTTGGCTTCTTATCGTTCATAGCAATGGTTATCTTCTGTGCTGCAGAAATGGAACGCACTGTAAATCACAGAAAATAGATGTGGTGGCAGTTGCAGAGAAGTATTTGAGTTTACGAGATTTGACTTCAGAAGAGTTACAGGGTGTGTTGAGTGGTGGTGTCCCGTCCTCCCAGGCCGTTGGCATGGTTCAGGAGAAGTTAGGGTCAACGTAGTGGAATGGGGTAGTGGGTTTGGTTTTTAATGAGTGTAGGTGGCAGCTGCAGAGAAGTACCTGGGTGTACGAGATTTGACTGCAGAAGAGTTATAAGATATTTTGAGACTGATTTTTATTATATTGTGGTATATAGGTGTAGGGTTGGTTGGTGGTGCAATTTTGTATTTTCTCTCGCTTCCTTTTTATTTTTGTATCACAAATGTAACGTGATTGAACACACGCTACCGCACAGTAGGTGGCAGCATGCACAAACAAAATGTGCGAACGCCATGATACCAAAGAAGAAGAAGAAGACGAAGAAGAAGAAGAAGAAATTGACGTTAACGCTAATGTTGGACTAAAATGGCGGCTGTCATGAGATTTGGTTCTAGAATGGGTCTTCAATGTTTATCCTTGAGTCGTTCAGCAGCAGTGGCACAATTAGTAAGTCCATATGTTTTTCTTTTTCGATGTCTCCTCAATGCAGTGGCTTGCTTTTTTGACTAGCTACATTTGATTGCAAATGAGTGCCCTTTAATAAACACAAGCGCCTGTTGTTAGCCTACGTTTGCTAGCTAGCGACTACAGTACCAGTATCATAGATACTAGGTTGGCTAGCTGTTTTTGTTAGAATTGATGATAAATGCCGCTTTTAAAATGTGTGTGTGATACTATATTTTGGTATAACCGTCAATGTCATAGCCATAATGCGATATGGTTTGCCTTAATCTGAGCGTGTGTGTTGCTTTTAACTAACGTTACGTGCACTGTCTCACAACGCTCTGTTGACAGGTTCAGGATGGCGCGTCTGCAGGGAAAACTCTCCCAGAGAGGGTAAAGATAGTGGAGGTGGGACCCAGGGATGGCCTGCAAAATGAGAAGGTAATATTTCACTTTATTAAGATTTGATACTTTTAAATCAGTCCACCAGTGAATTATATCTTTTTGGTGGTCCATTGCATTGGATTGAGTGGGTGGGCGTGTCACTCAAACTCATGAGGAAAAAGTTAGTCCTTCTAGTTATGGGGAACTGGGTCAAAAGCCACCGGTTGCAGATTTTATTGTCATAACTCCTGTGTCTCTCCTGTTGGCCCTGTCAGACTGTCGTTCCTTCTGAAGTTAAGATTCACCTGATTGACATGCTCTCAGAGGCGGGTCTTTCTGTCATCGAAGCCACGAGCTTTGTCTCCCCGAAATGGGTTCCACAGGTGAGGTTACTAGAGTGATTTGGGACCATGATTTGGGGGATTTTAACTAAATTGAATGCCATAGAAGGGTCCTTTGGAAGGATTGTTGACATATATTTGACATTTGTATCTTAATAGAGAAACAATTCATTGAAGTTAGAACATTTTACATTT